>NC_057765.1:17967919-18328085 GCF_010389155.1 Erigeron canadensis
TATCCATTATGTTCCTCCATCATATTTCAAGCCAACACTATCCCTATGATATGACTAATATACGTAAGTTCCTATCTTAAGCCATCCACACTTAAACTGTCTTTTCATTATGTTGCTATCAATTGTGGGTCCAAGTATATTGTAACACTCCATCGTTTTGGTTGTAGAGATTGATGGTGTAAAAGGTTACTTAATTACATGCGTAGTTATAAGTTGTTATATTTTCGGCAACTTGGCTTCATTTGTGGTTTCACTTGATATATTAAGTTATCATATAGAAATGTCATATTAAGTTATGTTATCCTTATTCATCATTGTTGTGTAACCGATTTTAGCGTGAATTAGCATTTGTGATATCAATATATAGCTTGGTTAACATAATTACTTATGTCAATCTCACTTAATTATCTTTGTTTATTTTGATTACACTTATCTTCAACTCGTATATTCTTGATTTGTCTTACGATTACTTGGTTCATGAAATTCGTTTAAGTGTTATGGGCCATTATCATTGGGCCTTAAGTGTCATGGGCTTTTAAATGTTTTGGGCTTACATTAGTTATTGGCTTTACCTTATTTGGGTTAGGTGCTTAATGGGTCATAGTTGTTATTGGGCTATAAGGCTTATTGGGCAAGTGGGCCTACTGATTTGTGTTCCTTATGGGTTCATTATTTGGGTCGGGTTAGCCCATTATGGTTCTTAGTTCATTACATAGCCCATTATGCCATTTATAAGATTACTTACAAGTTTTTTGTTTTATACTTTATTTTACGAAATGTTAGCTACTATTTTGGGTCAAGACGAATTATTTGAACCTTCCTGATTTTTTTGTAGCAACTTATATGTGTCTTATAATTTTGTAAATTTTTACTTAATTTTTAGACATTGTTTGCTACCTCTAAAATTTCCAAACTAAAACTAGTCAGAATGGTTGCTATTGTGCGACTTGAAATGTTTTATAAAAGTTCTTAATGATATGACCTTCATAAAATACCAAAAATTATTTTAAGTCATGGACACATTGAAATTACTTTCCACCAAGTATGACCTCCTGGAGCATTTTGGTTTAGGAGATAAAAATTGTCAAAATTCACAAAATATTCAGACAAAATTACAGTTTTGACCAGTTTCAGTAGAAAAATCATATCTTTCATTTGGTTCAGTATTTTTGAGTAATTCCAGTTGGTGGTTATTCTTAACTCGCTCCTCTACAACTTATATATTGAAAGTTTTGCTTGAAATGCCCTCACATGCCCAGTTTACTCGTTACAAGACAGAACATTATTTCTGTCAGATTGTTATTGATTATATCAACTCACCAATAGGCTTTCTTGCTTAATTTACACTTTATTTCACCTCTAACATGGTTGATACTCCTTTTCCTATGATTTTAATATCAAATACACAGATTTCTTATCAAATTCAAAGTCATCATTCATCCATCTCATGTCCCAAATCAAAAAATCAACCAAAACTAGTAAAAAAATCTTAACATGCATGTGATGATCTAACACTTTACACTAAATCCATTATTATCTATTGCATTCTTAATTACTTCTTTAAAATCAGTAATTTAAATGTGTAGGCATGCATAGATCTATGTGTTTTTAGTCCAAGAAATCAAGGATTAGTAAGGTGAGATTCAAGAGAGTTGAAGCTAACAACCTTTGAAGATCAAAACAAGAAGATCAAGAGTGTTGTTGGGTCTTGTTCTTGATGGCTGCCCAAGAGTTGTTTGTTGGCTGTAGCAAGCTTGAAAAGAAGGGAATATGAGCTAGAAAATGAAGGAGAATATGAAGAACAAACAAAGGAACAAGTTGGGTACCCTTTGATGATCAAGAATCAAAAGAAAGTGAGGAGATAAGGGCTGTTTGCTGCCCGTTTTTGCTGCTGCCGCTCAGCCACCTTGGAGGGCTGATTTCGAGACTCCAAGGCCTCCCAAGAGCTCCATCCTTGATCTACCTTTAACCTTTATCTAGTTGATGACCCATACATGTTATTATTATGTTTTGTTAGTAAGATTTGAGGGTGTTTTTCACCCATTTTTCTGCCAAGAAAGAAAGAAAAGGAGGAGAGAATTTGAGAGCATGTGTGTGTTCTAGTGTGTAAGAAATGGCTGGAAAGTTGGTATTCCCTAGCCATAATCACGTGAGTGAGAGTGAGAGGAGACTTAGAAAGCTTGTTTATTGGCTAGAGGGAGTGGTGTTTGCATGCCCATTGGTTAGAAAAAGGTTGGTGGTGTGGATTTTGAATGTTGTAATGTAGTTAGATGCATAAATGACTAGATTCAATATACATGTATAGGTGTATGTATATGTGAGTGTAAGACATGGAGGAGAGTGTAAGAATAAGTGGGTTAGTTGTATGTTCATTGGTGGATTTTATAAGAGTTTATATTTATAATAGGTTTAAGTTGTATGCATATCTTTTAATTGGAAGACTTATTCAAATGTTGCAATATATGTATGTACTTATTATTATTCAAGCTTACTATTATGTACATAATAGTTTATAAGTCTATTTTCAAGATGGTCATTATATTTTGTGCTCAAATGTACTTTAATTAGCTTTGTGTTTGAATTGTTGGACATTTATAGGGATTTTTGGTTGTTATCACAACTTGTGAGTCTTGTATAATTATTTATGTAACTCAACTTCTTGAAATAAAATTTTTGGTTCATTGACATTTCACCAAGTTTGATTAGAACTAATTTATAGCTTGAGATCGTATTGAATGATTATAGTTATTGTTTATGGCATTTCTAAGGCATTTCACTGTATTAGGGGGCAATTATCGCTATGCTTTGAATGTCTAGAAGGTCGATTCTCTTAATAAACCTATAGGAATAAGGACCTAGATAAGTCCAAGTAAATTATCCTAATTGGAGATTGGGGGTTGTTACATCATTACCCTGTTTACGTCAACGTCGTCCTCGAAGTTTGCTCATTCACACGGTTATAAAATGAATAGATTGACAATAAGGATAGCTTCACGGAGTCATACAAATGTGAGAGTTCATATAGGTTTTATCACGACCTTTTGTTACTTACGGACTTTTTAACCTCCCTAGTTGGGGCATCTATTCCTTGGTGCCCTAAATATCACTTGATTAGAAGATTTGAAAGAGTTATAATTGTTGCTCACTTCTTGAGACGACTTAAGGTTAATCATAAGAACTCGTTATGGGTTGTCCATCTTGCCTAAATCAATGTCAAGTAATGGGATGATGACAAGAATATCAACACGGAGGTGTAAAATGAGTAAACGGTTCGTAACATGAGTTATAACAAAAATAGTAAGAGACGTTGGATATTCGAGCGTTGGTGGCTACTCATTTCCCCAATAAAGAATCCTCCACTGGCTCCTTGCCTAGTTTTATCTTTCTTTGGTTTGATGTTGGACACGCTTGCCGCTACTAGAAATTATTGACTTCGTTTGTGACAAATCACTTGTTAAGGGATTACCCCCTTAACAAGGGTGTTGCTAATCCGGGATGCCAAATTGCATTAAAATTTGCAAAGGTACACCTCCATAATACCTCATTCTAGGGTTTTCAGTTCGTCTTTATTGTCTCATGGCGTGCAAGGGAAATCGGTCATGTAATGTATGATGATAGTTCCATCTTGTTCCTCATACTCACCTTTGTTCTTTCAATTTCGCCCTTATTTTTCCAAAGTCACCTTTTTCCGTTATTCGCTAAGTCACATCGTTAATAATTTCTCTTGCTCTTGCCGATATTGGCTTTGAAATCATTTCATGGCACCTTTATTTCTTCCTTTTTAATGTAGAAGTTCTATCATCTGTGACATATTTCCTACCAAACTCCTTTTTGACATATGCACATATAACCTCTTCCATTTTTCTTCTCTTCCTACGCATTCCTCGCGATAGAGTTTACACAATCCTCATGCTTACATTTAATCATATCATACCCTCACTATCTTGGTAAGACGAACACCTCAAGCCCTTATTAGTATGGATTCCTTCTCCAGGAAAATTCTTCTTAGGTCCTTCCGGGCCTCCACAAAACTTCCAATGACCTTGCTCTCTAAAGTCTCATATCTATTTTCAGCTTTCTATAACATAATGTTATTAGGATTTGCGATATAACATAATGTTAGGTGAAACAACGGTTACTTAGTCTTTTCCTCAACCATGCGGTTCCCTCCATTTTCATTTCGTTTTCTCATGGGTCACCATACTCCTTACCATTTCGTCACTCAAATCCATCTCTACTACTAGAGTAATTGTCATCTTAGATGACACACGCGCAGTCGCTAGTCCTCGAAGTTATTTCAGGAATACTTGTGAGATCATAGTGATAGGGATCCTTGAATCCTAACTCATCACAGATGTATGTTATCTTTATCATGCTTTCATTCCAGTGTTCCGTAAATAGCTCTTCCCGGAGTTTGTAGTTTCTTGAAAGTTAATTCAACGACCAACCTCCTTAATCGTTGTGGGGGTATGTGCCTTGACTTCTAACCTTGTATTCCTTATTTGCATTCGCTACTAACTTAGTGATTCCATATTTTTTCCTTGTTCTCTTTTCTTAGGCGCACTACTCCTTGGGTCGAGGGTCCTTGGCGGTTCACCATGTGTTGCAAAAGTGTTCTCACTCAAGCTCATCTTATTTCAGCTTACTTCTATATGACCGTTGACCTTGAGGGAATATCCATCACAAGTCATCGTGCTTCCAAAACTCGGGTGTTGAGCGTATACCGCTTTCTCTCGGCTTAGTTGATATGTCCTACAAATAGCTTGGCTTTTGATATAGGTTTTCCAAATGGTATTCAAGAATAACATGAGGAGCGCCATTAAGATGAACACTTCCAGCACTACATCTTGTGGATGGCATCAATGTCTTCACCTTGCCGTTTGGGTTAAATCACCTTCCTTTACTTTACTTTCTACTCTACATCACCTTCAGTGATGCTACTGAGTAGCTCTTCTTGTACGATAAAGTGTAGTTTTGTGCTTCATTCTCCTTGTTCGAATATCTTCCTTCTTGCGATTACCCCCTTAACATTTTTTCTAAATGTAAGGGATTTCATGCTCTTCGTTTCATCTTGCTTTCCCCTCTAAGCAAGCTCATTAGCCATCTTCTTAACTAGGTCCCTCGAATTACCTTGCTTTTTTACGTTCTCAGGCAGCCTTCAATTCGCCAAATCTTCTTATCATTCCCGACGACCTCCGATTCGCCGGATTTCCTAACCCTACTTGTATCTACTTTTGTCCTCTAGAGTAGTCCCAAATCATTTTTCATTTATCTTTAAATTGCGGGGGCCACAAGATTCTTATATTACTTCTTATCCCCCCTTAATTACATCTTTGCTCCAACAGTAACTATGGAATTTCTTCTAATTGCCACCGAGGATTCATTTTACATGGATAGAAGGACCTTCAATTCCTTCACCAATTTAAGGCCTCGGTTCGATTGCCTCTACACTCGCTCACATGTAGACCATATCCAAGACATCGCTTTCATTGGGTATACTAGCCTATAGTATCTTCTATACTATACTTTTCGAACCCGCTAGCTTTTTTTTTTTTTTGAACTTCCTTGTATCGAGTGGGTCCTTCTCTTAACGTCGTTGCGAGTGGGTGGTGTTAGTCATTTGTTCTCCCTACTTTCAGGTGTTGCGTCAAGTCATACGTGGATTGAGGGAATCGTAAATCTTTGGAAAAAGAAAAACCACACTTTCATTGTGTTTGGTCCTCAAGATTGTTGAAACTCACTTGGCTAGTTTCAATGTAGAAGTGGCTAGTAGGACTTCATACTTCATAGCAAGAATAAGATGACAACTCAAATTAATATCCTTAGGTGAATTAAACGGATTGCTTCAACGTCGCTTGTTATCGAAAGAACTCCAACTTCATCTTCAAACTGTTTCCCTTTGGTGTTGTGCTACTTGAACAAGTGAAATGATGTCTGCACACGGATACTAATGAAATAGTGTTGCGTTTTAACTTGAAGATTCAATCCCAAGGGCTTCAACTATTGCTTGTAAAAATTTGCTTCCTAGTACTCTGACTGACACACATCATAACTTCCACGTCCCACATTTTGTGATCCAATTACATCTTCTATGTTATAGAGTTATCCCAAGTCTTTAAATCATGAACGAATTATGTCTGATCAACTTTATAATCCCTTGTTGTCGCAGCGAGAGGAGGGTACAACTCACTCAATTTCGGCATTCCTGAGTGTTGCGTAAGTGAGTTGTATGTTGTTAGGTTACTAACTTTTGAAGAGAAGCGGTGGTGATCATTACATTGAATCATTAAGAATTTCAAAGATATAGAATTTGATTTCGAATGGATGAAGTAGGAAATATAAAACAAAAGATTCACTAAGGCTCGAATCAGACTCCTTGCGCGAGTTAGAGAAATCACTTCTAGGTGTTACGTTGCCCATTGGACTCCAACTTTCAATGACGTCAACATGCACCTCATCGACTTAAATAATATAGATGGATGTTCGCATATACGTGTTAGAATAGAAATATCGCACAAAATTTCGAGGCTACATTCCTATTGGTGTGTCGTCTAGATAGTATGGGTACGTGTTCGACTAGTGACATTGTATCCTGGCCTTAGTGTCGCTCGCCATTCGTAAATCTCTGACTTAGTTTGACATTTCCATATGTTTGCGCCATCTCAGATCGAATACAAAGGTTATGTGTAGTTCCTAAGAGGATAGAGTTGCCTCATATATTGGGACTATAATTCTGAAGATATATCGTCCAACGTTCGTGGAAAGATGCTTCACCGATGATATCGCGTTGTCGTATGTCAGATATAAATAGCGGTGTCATGAGAGATAGGATATTGAGTATTTTCAAAAAGAGCACGAGTGAACGAATATCGGAGGCATACTTAATGTCAACTTTCATACTTAGAAAATTTCTAATTTATAATGAATTTCCCAGGGCGTTCCCTAGTTCTCAAGCGGTCAAATCTCAACATGCGATATCTATCTTGGTAGTAAGGACTAACCATATTATCATCATATCAAGCAATTACTAGTTCTCAATAGTCACATCTTAGAGCATCATAACTATCTCGTAATTAGGCACAATAGTCATTACATCATCTACGCACTAGTCTATAGCTCAACCTTAGGGTGCAATAAGTATCTCAATAGTAAGGCATGACTACATAATCATCGCAATATTCACACGCTAATTTCAAATAGCTCAAACTTAGAGGGTAAGGGCTCTTATATCCATATTTCAAATAGTCCAAACTTAGAGAGTAAAAGCTCTTATATCCATATCGGCTATAGAATTTCATATTACTCGTCATACCTATATCCCCTTTCAGTTTATTCTTAAATAATCAGTCTCATCACCCAATAACTTAAACAAGGCATATTCGAAAATAATTTCATGCTTCATAATAATCACATTATTTTATAGTGCATATGCTACTTAAAGTTCAACATCATAATTCATAAATCTTTTACGCATGCATTTCTCACAAAATTTTCATATTGCACCTTTAAACTTTCACATTGACAATACAAGCTTTCACATTGAACATTACAACTTTCACATTGTACCTTATAACTTTCATATTGCAATCAAATCGATCATGCCCAAGTTTGCATGTTATAGCATAGAGTAGCATGTATCGACAAATATATATTTCAATCTTAGATTCGCTTCACTTCTAATGTGCAAGAAGAGGAATCCTATCAAGCTAGCATAATCCTCAACTAAAGCAAGTCTCGAATCCTTATATGTGCTTAGGTGAATGTCTAAATGCAACACGTATGCTTATAAAAACGGATTTAATAAAGATCTCTTTTTTTTTTTGAAAAGGAATCCTTTTGAACATAAGTCCAAGTGGTCATTTGAGTTTTACATGGTTCTCTCATAATTAAACATAGATTCATGACTCTATGTTTAATTAGGGTCCTACCATATAAAGCTCAAACTAATCCACTTAACCTCATGCTCGACTCGACTATAAAAATCGTTTTGAAAAGTGGCAATAGTTTTGAAATTCCCGTAGGAACTCCAATGTTCTCTATAACCTTGGCTCTTGATACCATTTTCTGTAACACCCCAACTAAGGCGGAATGATGAGATGTACAGAAAGTCGAGTATTCAAAACAAGGATTATAAATAACATTCACCATAGCTTTATTTGATAAAAAGGAATTTACAAATGTACAAGCATGTGAACCAATTTCCAAGTACAAATGCGTCCACCATACTTGAATATTAAGTTCACGAAACAAATATCAAGCACATGGATAGTATACTACAATGATCAAGGCGGATTCCATTGTCCATCACAAGGTTTGATATTCGACTCCAAAGTGCAATGCAAACAATCATGATGCATATAAATCCTCAAAGCTTATGCTAATTCCTGAAAAGCATGAAGAAAAAGTGTCAACTACGAAAACGTAGTTGGTGAGTGCATAGGTTTTTATATAAATCTTGGTACATCACCGTTTTAAATACTTAGAAAACCGATTACTATTACATTTCGAAATACCCAAACCATATGACCGACAAAAATTCTCATATCATAATATAAAGTTTTTCCCAAATACCACAATGTTATTTAAAACGTTCAAAATCCATGGTAATTATAAAGTTCTCATTTGTCAAATCTTCTTGAGGGGAAAAATATATCAAATGATTAATCATATATCACATCGAAACCATTCGGTCATCAATATTTCAATATCGCCAATTTCAACGACTTTCAAGATTTCTTATGAGGGACGATACCCAAACCGTATGTTCAAATCAAAATATCCAAACATATTAATATCAATTTCATTTAGCCACACGGGCATAATTTAATATCAATTTCATTTAACCACAAGGGTATAATTTACATAATTTTCGATGAGTAAATGCTTGAGCCACTACTACTACCTTTTCATGTCCAAACAATACATTATTTCAATTCATTTCATAGCACAAGCTGTCAATCAAGTGCTTTAATTACAATTGGGGTCGTGCCATGGAGACGACCATTTAAATTTAAGGTAGCTAGAACACCGCTCCGGTCGGACTGGAAGAGAAGGTCGTCACAAAGGCAACCAACCTTCCACCGTTACACTCCGGGTGGGTGGACGAAACCTAGTTGCGCAACTATCTAACTACAGTCCTCCACTATCGGAGTAAATAGTAGTGTACCGAAAGAAAATGGGTTGACAGAACTCAAGCTCATCATAAAACATTTATCACATTGAACATACGAAACAATTTCATTTCAAAGTCATATTATCAAGAATCATTTCATGTATATATATATAAGTATAATTTATATTTATGTTTTTCACCCCGATAGTTAACACATAAAATAGTTTGAAAGGGGCTATGACTCACCTTGATATGCCGCATATTATACTCATCTATCCAAAATGGGTATTTCTCATCTATAGCTTCCTTGACCATATATCCATTATGTTCCTCCATCATATTTCAAGCCAACACTATCCCTATGATATGACTAATATACGTAAGTTCCTATCTTAAGCCATCACTTAGAAATGTCATTTTCATTATGTTGCTATCAATTGTGGGGTCCAAGTATATTGGTAACACTCGCATCGTTTTGGTTGTAGAGATTGATGGTGTAAAAGGTTACTTAAATTACATGCGTAGTTATAAGTTGTTATATTTTCGGCAACTTGGCTTCATTTGTGGTTTCACTTGATATATTAAGTTATCATATAGAAATGTCATATTAAGTTATGTTATCCTTATTCATCATTGTTGTGTAACCGATTTTAGCGTGAATTAGCATTTGTGATATCAATATATAGCTTGGTTAACATAATTACTTATGTCAATCTCACTTAATTATCTTTGTTTTATTTTGATTACACTTATCTTCAACTCGTATATTTCTTGATTTGTCTTACGATTACTTGGTTCATGAAATTCGTTTAAGTGTTATGGGCCATTATCAATTGGGCCTTAAGTGTCATGGGCTTTTAAATGTTTTGGGCTTACATTAGTTATTGGGCTTTACCTTATTTGGGTTAGGTGCTTAATGGGTCATAGTTGTTATTGGGCTATAAGGCTTATTGGGGCAAGTGGGCCTACTGATTTGTGTTCCTTATGGGTTCATTATTTGGGTCGGGTTAGCCCATTATGGTTCTTAGTTCATTACATAGCCCATTATGCCATTTATAAGATTACTTACAAGTTTTTTGTTTTATACTTTATTTTTACGAAATGTTAGCTACTATTTTGGGGTCAAGACGAATTATTTGAACCTTCCTGATTTTTTTGTAGCAACTTATATGTGTCTTATAATTTTGTAAATTTTTACTTAATTTTTAGACATTGTTTGCTACCTCTAAAAATTTCCAAACTAAAACTAGTCAGAATGGTTGCTATTGTGCGACTTGAAATGTTTTATAAAAGTTCTTAATGATATGACCTTCAGAAAAATACCACAAATTTATTTTAAGTCATGGACACATTGAAATTACTTTCCACCAAGTATGAACTCCTGGAGCATTTTGGTTTAGGAGATAAAAATTGTCAAAATTCACAAAATATTCAGACAAAATTAAAGTTTTAACCAGTTTCAGTAGAAAAATCATATCTTTCATTTGGTTCAGTATTTTTGAGTAATTCCAGTTGGTGGTTATTCTTAACTCGCTCCTCTACAACTTATATATTGAAAGTTTTGCTTGAAAATGCCCTCACATGCCCAGTTTACCCGTTACAAGACAGAAGATTATTTCTGTCAGATTGTTATTGATTATATCAACTCACCAATAGGCTTTCTTGCTTAATTTACACTTTATTTCACCTCTAACATGGTTGATACTCCTTTTCCTATGATTTTAACATCAAATACACAGATTTCTTATCAAATTCAAAGTCATCATTCATCCATCTCATGTCCCAAATCAAAAAATCAACCAAAACTAGTAAAAAAATCTTAACATGCATGTGATGATCTAACACTTTACACTAAATCCATTATTATCTATTGCATTCTTAATTACTTCTTTAAAATCAGTAATTTAAATGTGTAGGCATGCATAGATCTATGTGTTTTTAGTCCAAGAAATCAAGGATTAGTAAGGTGAGATTCAAGAGAGTTGAAGCTAACAACCTTTGAAGATCAAAACAAGAAGATCAAGAGTGTTGTTGGGTCTTGTTCTTGATGGCTGCCCAAGAGTTGTTTGTTGGCTGTAGCAAGCTTGAAAAGAAGGGAATATGAGCTACAAAATGAAGGAGAATATGAAGAACAAACAAAGGAACAAGTTGGGTACCCTTTGATGATCAAGAATCAAAAGAAAGTGAGGAGATAAGGGCTGTTTGCTGCCCGTTTTTGCTGCTGCCGATCAGCCACCTTGGAGGGCTGATTTCGAGACTCCAAGGCCTCCCAAGAGCTCCATCCTTGATCTACCTTTAACCTTTATCTAGTTGATGACCCATACATGTTATTATTATGTTTTGTTAGTAAGATTTGAGGGTGTTTTTCACCCATTTTTCTGCCAAGAAAGAAAGAAAAGGAGGAGAGAGTTTGAGAGCATGTGTGTGTTCTAGTGTGTAAGAAATGGCTGGAAAATTGGTATTCCCTAGCCATAATCACGTGAGAGAGAGTGAGAGGAGACTTAGAAAGCTTGTTTATTGGCTAGAGGGAGTGGTGTTTGCATGCCCATTGGTTAGAAAAAGGTTGGTGGTGTGGATTTTGAATGTTGTAATGTATTTGGATGCATAAATGACTAGATTCAATATAACTGTATAGGAGTATGTATATGTGAGTGTAAGACATGGAGGAGAGTGTAAGAATAAGTGAGTTAGTTGTATGTTCATTGGTGGATTTTATAAGAGTTTATATTTATAATAGGTTTAAGTTGTATGCATATCTTTTAATTGGAAGACTTATTCAAATGTTGCAATATATGTATGTACTTATTATTATTCAAGCTTACTATTATGTACATAATAGTTTATAAGTCTATTTTCAAGATGGTCATTATATTTTTGTGCTCAAATGTACTTTAATTAGCTTTGTGTTTGAATTGTTGGACATTTATAGAGATTTTTGGTTGTTATCACAACTTGTGAGTCTTGTATAATTATTTATGTAACTCAACTTCTCGAAATAAAATTTTTGGTTCATTGACATTTCACCAAGTTTGATTAGAACTAATTTATAGCTTGAGATCGTATTGAATGATTATAGTTATTGTTTATGGCATTTCTAAGGCATTTCACTTTATTAGGGGGCAATTATCACTATGCTTTGAATGTCTAGAAGGTCGATTCTCTTAATAAACCTCTAGGAATAAGGACCTAGATAAGTCCAAGTAAATTATCCTAATTGGAGATTGAGGGTTGTTACAGTCACCATGTAACCTGAGTAGCCTAATATGTCACTGAATAGTTTGCGAACTTATGTGACCCACATTCAGATATACTTCCGTAATCGATACAAGCACTAAGATAACAAATATTCAATATATATTCAAAAACATCCTTAAACAAATCATGAGACACTTAGTAGATTACAACATTTAATTACTTTGTGATCTAACATTATTTGCTTTTGCATTTCATTATTTATAAGGAACCCGTGATTTTCTATGAGACCCATGTAGCGAACTTTCTGACAACCTATCCTAAGCTGGAAGATTTAGGTAGCCTAGGTATACAAAGACACCTCGAGGACATACTTGTCCGAATCTCAAAGACCACATTAGCCCCTTAATTAACATCCATTTCATTTGCATAAACAATATCACATTTAACTTTCATGCTCATGAGTTGTAGAAGTTTTTGCCTATACTTTGAACAAATCCTATAGTAATGCTAGATCTCTCACAAAATTTAAGGACTAGATCAATTCATTACTGAAAAGCAAACATTCTCAGCCATATATCTGAATGTGTTTCCACAAGAACATTGTATAAATTAAGTTCAAATTAAGGAAACCTTGCTACTTTGTGTCTACCAATATATCCCAAATTGTAATCACTGAACTAAGCAGTTATATTACGATTAAGCAAACTTAAAAGCTAAGTATCCTCACGTCTAATTGTCTTAAAGCATCAACTTAAATCTCTCCCATATTTTTGTCATTTACTCATTTTAATTTTCACATTTTTATAGTTTATATGACACTAAGAACTCTTTTTGTATTTTTATGACTCTAGCTATTTACAGACACAAACTTACAAAATTAGTTCTTTGAGAGATTTAATATGAATCAACATTCTTCATCCCATTGAGAAGAATTAACTTCTCAAACCGAGTCTTATCAAATGCTTTGAGATACAGATCAGCTAAATTATCATCGGTTATAACCTTTTCCAAATGAATTAACTTCTTTTGTGCACAATCACGCAAGAAATGATGTCTAATATCAATATGCTTGGTGACCTTATGCATGACAGGGTTATTTGTAATGTCTATAGCTGACTTATTCTCTATTCTAATAGGAGTATCAAGAAAATCCATACCGTAGTCACGAAGTTGTTGTTGAATCCACAATACTTGGGAACAACAGCTACCAGCAGCCATATACTCTGCCTCACATGAAGACTGAGCAACACATGTCTGCTTCTTGCATTGCCACGATACTAATCTTCCTCCTAAAAACTGACAACCTCCAGTCGTAGACTTTCTGTCATTGTTACAACCGCCAAAGTCCGAATCAGTATATGCAACAAAATCAAACGTTCCTCCCATAGGATACCATAGACCAAGCCCTTAGTTTTCCTTAAGATAACGTAGAATACGCTTTGCTGCAGTCAAATGTGACTCTTTCGGACTAGCTTGAAATCTAGCGCAAAGACAAACAGCGAACATAATATCTGGATGCGAAGCAGTCAGATACTTCAATGAGCCAATGATGGTACGATAACAAGTTGCATCCACAAGTTCATCTTTCGGATCAAGAACTTCTAAACCATGATTCTGCTGAATAGGAGTGCCATATGTCTTGGATTCTAACATTTGAAACCTCTCCAAGATGTCATTCACATACTTAGACTGGTGATGAAAAATCCATCTTTTCTTTGATCAACTTGCAGTCCGAGGAAGAATTGAAGTTCCCCCATAGCACTCATTTCAAATTCATTTTTCATGCTCATTTCAAACTCTTTGCACATATTTATATTAGATGAACCAAAAATGATATCATCCACATAAACTTGTACAATTAGATAATCTCGCTTCTTCCACTTGATAAACAATATGCTGTCTATCGATCCTCTTGTAAAACCATTTGTCAACAAATGTGTCGACAACTTTTCATACCACACTCTGGGTGCTTGATGCAATCCATAAAGAGCCTTATCAAGTCGATATGCTCTTCTTGGATAGTTCGGATCTTCAAACCCCGGTGGTTGGTGAACATATACTTCTTCTTTAACTTCACCATATAAGAAGGCACTCTTAACGTCTAACTGATACGCCTTTATACCTTTGAAACTTGCATAAGCTAAAAATAACCTTATAGCTTCAATCCTAGCAACTGGCGCAAAAGTTTCGATATAGTCATATCCTTCTCGTTGTGCAAACCCCTGAACAACCAAATGTGCTTTATTTCTGGTAACAACCCCTTTGTCATCTCGTTTGCATTTATATACCCAACGAGTTCCAATCGGTTCTTTACCTCTAGGCACATCTACTAACTCCCAAACTCCAAGTTTATCAAATTGAGCTAATTCTTCTTGCATAGCTTCAACCCAACATGGATCTTGAAGTGCTACCTTAACATTCTTAGGTTCTACTTGTGAAATGAAACCAGAATATAAACACTCAGTTATCAATCCAGTGTCTTTCACTTCACAAAACAAACTAGTCAGTTCCTTATTCAACTGATTTCTAGTTCGAACAGGTTCTGTAGCATTACCAAGAATATTTTCAACTGGATGATCCTTATTAACTCGATATTGAGGAACCGAATCAACATTCAGACTTTCTCCTAAATTCGTTTTAATCTGAAACTCAGGAGAGCTAAAATCATCTTCCGATTCTTCAGAAATAGGATCATCTAGCAGTGAAACCTTTGACAGAGTAAGTGGTGTAGTGTTCTTGGGTTCACTATCATCTGAATCTGTTGGCTTATTCTTGTCCTTACCACTTTCACCAACAACAGTAGTAGACTGAACTTTGGTAGGAGTAGTATCGACATTTCGAGTAGGCGGAGATGTAGGAGTATTATCCATGTGATCTCTTAAAATAATCACATCATCAACTGTCTCAGGATCTGAATAAGAAGCAGGAGTGAACTAAACACACTATCATAATCGAAATTCTTGCCAGTTCCAGAATGTACAACGGGTTTATGATTGACAATCTTGACATTAGTACCCAAGTCAACTTTGCCGGTCAATTTGTTGTAAACCCGTCGAATTGGAGTACCCGGTTTATAACCCATGAAAAATCCCTCTTCAACCTTTGGATCATACTTTGACTGAGGTAAATATATCAAGAAAGTACATGGTACACTAAATGCTTCAACATTCTGTAAATTTGGTTTCTTCTTAAGTAGAAGCTCATAACATGTTTCATTATGACGCTTAACTACATAAACCCTATTTAAAATATGACAAGCTGTATTTACTGCTTCCCCCCAAAACATAGTAGCGATCCCTGAATCAGCAAGCATTGTTCTGGCTGTCTCGATTAGAGTCCTATTCTTTCTTTCAGCAACTCCATTCTGAATCAACAAGCTGTATTTACTCCATTCTTTCTTTCTGCACTAAATTGATGTTGGATTCCTTTGGACAAACAAAAGACTTCCAATGTTATATTCTTAAATTCAGTTCCGTTGTCACTCCTGATTCTCTTAATACGAACTCCATAAACATTTTCAGTTTCAACAAAGAAGTTGATCAAAATCTGTGGAGTCTCATCTTTCGATTGAAGAAAGAATACCCATGAGAATCTCGAGTAGTCATCAGTAACCACCAAACAGTAATACATTCCACCGATACTTCTTACATTCATTGGACCAAACAAATCCATGTGAATTAGCTCAAATGGACTGCCAATAGAATTTTCTTGCTTCGGTTTATGGGCAGACTTTTGCTGTTTCCCTTTTAGACAAGGTACACATTTGTCTTCCATTTCAAACCGTTTCATGGGAACTCCGTCAACCAAACCATGTTTGACAATGTCATTCATCTGTCGGAAATTAATTTGTCCCATTCTTCTATGCCATAGTAAAGATTCAGATTCGTTTGCTTTCGATAACAAGCAAACAGACTCCTTTGGATCATCAACACCTAACACAAGGCCATAGATGTCTCTCTTTCTAGGAGCTTTTAGCAGGATCCAGTCTTCAGGAATAACATATCCTGGTTTCAAAATATAAGTGCTTCTTTCTCAGTAAAATGGACATGATTACCCTTGTCACATATCTGAGAAACACTTAATAAATTATGTGATAATTGTTCCACATAATTGACTTTCTCTAGCGTTATCTTCCCATTGACAACATCACCTTGGCCCGAGATGTTGCCGCCCTTGGGACATGCGAAACTAACATAAGAACCATTTACATCTTCATAATTGGACAACACATTCTTGTCCCCTGTCATGTGCCGAGAGCATCCACTGTCAACATACCAAAGACATATCTCTAATGATTAATTCGTTCCAATATCATCGGTCTGTAATGGAGCCATGGAAGAGGATGGTGTCGCAGACTGTTTCTTAGGTGAAGTGAAACGAGTCTTAGGAGGAGAATTCCTTGGTGAGTGAGTACCAAATCTAGGTTGACTCCCTAATTGATCATAGAATTTAGACGAACTATTAATTCTAGAAGGAGGTGATCGGTTTTGTTGAGCCATCTTCCTAGGTGAATTACTCCTTTGAGGTGTATGAGAACGACTCGGACTTCCACTACTATTCTGTAAAGGTCCCTGTCGTTTTGGTGTCTTAGATCTATTGTCATGAGTAACAATGTCTGAGTCACTAGATGCTCCAGAGGACATACCCTTTTCTGGACATCTTCTATTCCTATTAGGACAGCAACTATAAACATGACCTACTTCATAACAATAAAAATAGGATTTTTTAGCTCTTGCTTTCTTAGCTTTAACATCAAACTCAGCTGAAGTCACGCCTAAACATTCCTTAAGTTCAATTGTGGCTGACTCTTCTTTTGATAAACCAGTTGACTCATTTTTATCGGAAAAGTGTACTTTCTTTTGAGAATTCTTATGAGTCGAGTATGGAGTTAAGGGACTCCACTAGATGTAGATTCATCCTTATTCCATACTTTATCAATCTTGTCATGATCTATCTTTTCAAAATCAATTTCAATGGATGTAAAAACAGTGTTACATCCCTTCATTGTAAAACATTTAATACTCTTATCAACAGGACAAGTTGAATTCACTTGGCTAGAGCCTATAGGAGCACTAGCATCATAAACTCCACTTTTAGGATCTACTGGTCTGACAAAAGAACTTTCTAGCTTATGTTTCTTGTTAAGCTCTTTTATTTTATCAATTGAGCTTTTAGGAGTCTTAAGATCAACATTTTGATTTTCTGAGACAATTGGAGAAATTCCACCAATATCAACCTTCTCAGAAAGCTGTGTTAAAGACTCTGTGTAATTATCATTAAATGGACCGCTAACTTCTTTATAATTCAAACCTAAACCACTTTTATCTTTTGAATCCCGTGGTACAGGCTTTTGCATCTGCATTGATCTTATTAATTCAGATCCCATAATTTGGTCCAATCTTGCATTAAGCTTAACTATCTCCAGTTTTGCATCAACTAATTCTTTCTCTTTCTTAGAAAAGTCTTCAGTTAGTTGAGCATATTGTTCATTTCCCACTTTTTCCATTAAAACTGACTCTTTTAATTTTTCTTTCAAGGCAAGAATATCCTTATCAGATGCACGAATCTTATCTTGATAAAGACTTTCTTGTTTTACCAAACCAGAATTTTTGGCAAACAAAGAGTCGTTTTCTTTCTTAAACATGGAGTTTTGACTAGTTAAGTTAATAACGGACTTATTCAGAATAAACACCTCAAGTTTTAAGCCTGACACCATTTTACAAGCGTTAACAATAGAAAGTAAAGAACAAGATACCTTCTGATCTGCAGCCTTGCAATCTGCCATGTATGCAACAAAGTCTTCAGTTGTCATACCTTCAGGTATCACGATGTTCTTCATTTGATCTTCAATGCTCTTCATGGAAATGTCATCAACAGGTATAGATGACTCTTCCATTTCTTCGGGTGCTTTCACAGCTGTCATGGGTTCACTCTCAGATCTCACAGTCTCAGCTACATTACGTACATTCTGCTTAACTATCTCAGATGCACTTTCTTCACTTGAGTATACAACATAATCAATTGTTGCAGCTACCTCATCATATACTTCTACCATGTAGGCATGATTCGAGGTATCATCAGATTGTGTATCCCATTGATAAGTACCATCCGGATTCTGAACAACAACTACCTTTGACTCCAAAAATGGTGACAAAACTTGTTGTTGTGGAGTAGCAGGAAATGTAATCATTGCTTGAGTTTTCTGATTACTTGGAGTAATACCGCCTTGATTGTAATTTTGACGACCAGCAACGGTATTATCAATCCTCTTAGGTCGTTGACACTCTCGTGCAAAATGACCAAATCCATCGCAATTGAAACATTTCACCTTGGATTTGTCAAAGCCTTTAGTGCCATTTCTTATAGGTCTCCCAGTTCTCTGAGTGAATCTTCTGACCTTAATAGTGAGCATAACTAGCTGCTATTGTAGATCCATTTCTTCCAAATCATCAGGATCTATCTGATTGTAATCCTCATCAATCACTGTAGGATCAGTAATCTTTCCTCCGATAAATGCTTCATGAGCATTACAAAAGGCTGAGTAAACACTCATTATTACCTTCTGCAGAACTCATACTCATTGGCATAGAGTGAAAAAATTGTACATTGCTCTTGACATTCGTATTTGCATTTTCATAAGCAACATATCCAGCAAGACCTTCAGCATCTACTATTGTTGTAGCTTCAGCACCACTTAGAAATGCATTGTTCCCCGAGCTAGAACTTGCTAAATGAACAGACTTAGCATGATACAATGATGGATCTTGAGTGAAATCCGAGTGTGTATCTTTAATTCTTCTCTGCATATCTCTGTTCTTAAGCTTGGTATATTCTTGATCATCTTGAAGTTGATGAACATAATCAGTCCATGTCTTAGGTAGTGAGTCCAAAAACTTATCAACTAGCTCAGTTTGAGGATAAACAACCTCAAAATATGACAACTCAGTAGTCAAATGACTGAATCGAGTAATAATCTCATCAAGAGATTCTCCTTTCAGTCCATTGAAAGCTTCATATTGGCGCTTCAGAAGTTTGATACGACTTTTCTTCAAGGTTGCATCGCCTTCACAATATCTTTCACGAGCGTCCCATAAGTCCTTTGAAGTAGTGTATTTCTTGAACAAGTGTACACTATCTTGAGGTAAGGCCATAGTAAGAGTGGACAAGGCCTTTCCCTCAATTGCGTATCTTTTTCGTTCTTCAATCGGCATATCAGCATAAGTATACCTACCGATTACTCCATTCTTCTCATAAGAAGGCCAATCAAAACCTTGAGTTGTCACAAGCCACATGTCCATATCAGTGAGACGAATGTAGTCTTCAAATTGTCTCTTCCACATCCAATAATTTTCCATACGCAAAAGCTTTGGAGGTGTATTACCCCGACCAACCTCATGATCGTGCATGATCATCTGGCTGATGAGTAGGGCATTTGGTGAATTTGCGGCAACTGGAATAGTAGTCATTTCGAGAATCGAAAAAAGTTACTATGTAATATGGTTCGAGATTGGTCACACGAAGGACACGTGACACAAGGTTCTACACGAAGTCACGCGAATATCACGTGACACGAAGCACAGGCACGAAGTAGGTGATGACCTAAGCACTAAGCAGAGTCTACTTCGTGCTGACATAAGCACGAAGTGTCACACGAAGAAGAGCACGAACTAAACGAAAATCACGAATTTCGAAACGAAATTGCAATCAATAGCAAATCAAATGATCTTACACCTTCTGGTAATCAACCTTAGGGCTCTGATACCACTTGTAAGGTACCCTATTGTTGCGTGGATCGTAATAAGATGTGATTCGTTATGTCAAGAGTGCGGAATCCTCTTGAGGTAACTAGATTGCTATTGCCTTTTGTCAATTAACAAGTAGTTAATCAACCTAAGGTGATGCATGAAGCTTATGGTTCGTGTAGGAGGTCACACGAACAACAAGTAGCTTTAATTCGTAAGTTCGTGAACAATTCCCTAAAAAGATCTACCTAATTTCGTAGATAAGGTTTATATTTATACTAGAATGATATTGGTTCGTGTGGGCTTCGGCCTTAATCAAGTAATTAAGCCCGATTAGCGATAAACCAACCGACCTCGTGCTTACGTTAGCACGAGGGTAATCCTATGTGCTGATGATGTCAGCACGAGGATCGTCCCTTTCGTCCTTTTCTTGACTCCGTTTGGCTCGTACACAACATCCAATCATCGTTTAAGTATTCTATGACACTTATAAACCTTGATTCTATGTTCTTGTACCTGCAAAAAAAATACATAACACATAAACACAATACAAAACACAAACAGATATAATATTGAAGTTCAACTGTAATCATTAAATACCAACACAAGTTCTTATTTAAATGATTACAAACATAGTTCCTAAAACATAAATGATAATCAAATCTATGTTGCAATTGTCACAATGAAATTGCATCTACATACGCTTTGCCTTTGGAATCACCTGGACAGTTAGGAGGTCTCCAGGGTATGTAGGTGGGGGAACTGACAAGCTGGAGTTGCTGGGGACAGATTATTGCCCAGTTTCGGCAAATGTCACAGTACCAACTGATGAACTGGTGGGTCCCTCACTATTTTGAGGTCCGCCTAGTTGTCTTTCTGACTCACCTTGGCGTGGTGCATCAGTTTTAGAGAATGCCAGCCGCATTCTATTTTAAATCTGGACCTCTCCAGGCGATGAGGCAAGAGAGTCCAAATTTCTCAGCATCTCCGGGACAGTGTAAAGAGATTGAGTGTTGTGACATGCATCACTGCCCAGGATCTGAAGAAAACAAAGTGACAAATATCTGGAGAAGGGTATACACAAACCCCTGGTACCCTTCAGCTTCTGCACAAAGCTTCTATACAAGATCTCAACAAAAGTCCACTCTGAGTCCATTCCACGAACAGTTTGCTATCTTTGCTTGTGTTCAGTTGATCTGGTCGAGTCCACCAGAACTCCCTCCCATGCTTTCCACCAGATGAATGAAGAAATATCTCCATGAGGGTGTGAGGCCTTTCAACGTCATAGCACCTTCTGTTTTCAACACCCCATTTTCCAAACACTCCTTGTTTCCCATATCGAGGAGTACCTGGTGAAAGTTGATGTTTTGGGAAATGACTACTGGAGTCTCACCTTCCCTCCAGTAGCTAAGATGCAGAGCATCTCTCACAATGTCGGCTGTGATGGTACACTGTTGGAACAAGTAGGACTGTTCAAATCGCCAGGTACACTGCGAAATCCATTCATAATCGACTTTGAGGTTTCTGTATAATTAATGGACATATAAACATGAATTACATAAAGAATAAGAGATAAGAACAGATGCATAAATCGTGTATACCATTAATCATATGAATATTACACCAAATCAGTATACGTCTGACTGGCACGGGGTATAGATCTCTACCCCATGCGCTATGAACGAAATCTGTTGCAACTAAGATCGTTCAAGCATAATTGTAACCTAATTCTAGTATATATAGGTTGTAGAAACGGGTTGGGCTTTCTACAACTTCGTAGGCTTTGGAACATATCCACACGAACTTGTCTTTGTGATGACGTCATCATTGCCTTGTTCACGTCATTTCTTCACAACGATCAGCCCATAGATTTGATTGCAGCGGACAATAATTAGTGCATAGAAATTGCACCAACAGACTCCCTCTCTTCCGTTGCAATCAATTCTAGAAAGACTACGATAATCAATAGCTACCAAAACCTGAATCCACTGGCTCTCCATTAACTGATGATATCGAGTCTTCTTGTTGAAACTTGATCTTCTGACATCACATCCTGATCTTCAAACTGCAAAGTCCCTATCCCTCTATGACAACGAACTAACCCAACACATCTCATTGTAGTTCTCCCCCTCAACAGTTAACCACCTCCGAATTAAGCATTGCCACTTTCCACTTAGGATTGTCGCCCGAGAAATTAATCTCGCCTTGCCTAACCGGCATATAATAGAGAAGTTGAATTTCCAACAATTACCATCAAATCAATCAGCTACCACAAAGATAAGAAACTATACAACCTGAATCATAAAATGCAATACCATAGACCCTATCTCAAATAGCAGCATCTAACTCCGTCTTGTATCTCCACAACTCTACTAATCACATGAAGTCTTTCTTATCCCCTTCAGTTGTTTTTTTGTTTAATGGGATATCCCGGTGAATTTTATACCATAACCAAAACATTACAAATCAAGTGGTAGGCTAAAGTGCCATACCAGTGTATATGCATGACATCCCATGCAAAATACAAGCTAACATCTAGCATACACTTTTAACACAACCTCTATGCTATAATTACAAGGAAAATACTAAACTGTAGAATCCTGTATTCAGCTTCAATTATCTGGTGTATAACACTATATCACATGGTATTTTCCAAGCTTCTAACCTTCGTTCAACAGCTCGTGTGTTTTTAAACCTAAGTGTAACAAGTTTGAATCGGACTGTAGTGAAAATGAGTTCCACGATATGGTCAGGAGGTCTTGCATGGTTCGTAAACAGCCTACTGTTCCTTTCCTGCCAAATAAAGTAAGCTGTAGTTGCAACAAGAAGTCTCCCTATCACGTTCTTGGCCGATCTGGACTTAGCCTTTAATGTGATCCATTGCAAAACATCATGCTAGGAATCAGAAATAGAGGGAAATTCAGCCAGAACTTTTATCCTCTTCCACACCTGCGATGAGAAAGAACACTCAAAGAACAAATGAGCATGAGAGTCTGGACCTCTTTTGCATAAAGAACAGCAAAGAAGGTTTAGGTTTGCATTTCCCGGCGAACTCCATTGCAGCATCTTATCTTGAGTTCTCAATTTCTGTCTTGTGATCAACCAAACAAGAAAAGCATGTCAAGGAATACATTGTGAAAACCAAATAGCTCGATGCCATGGAACTTCATCATGCTTGATACGAATAGAATTCCACACCACCCTCGAAGAGTAGCTTTCCTCTTTGCCATCCATGTCTTTCCATATAATTGAATCCAACTTATTAGGCTGTAAAATAGGCTTTTGAAGAAGAATTAAAATCGGGAACAAATCAAGCCATGCTGTTGGCCATAACCAATCGCCAACACGCATAACATTCGCTATTCTATCATATATGGTAAAACCAGCTTGTTTAAACTGTCTCGGTGATATAAATTGGCTTAATGGGCAATTTGCTGACCATCTATCAAACGAAACAGAAGTATTTTGCCCATTACCAATCCTTGACCAAAAGAAGCTTCTGATTGATCCTCTTAGTTGCAACAATTTCCTCCAGCTCCAACTACAAATCTTTGGTTCAGGGATGTCCCAAAAGTTCTGATTTTTCAACCTATATGAGTGTATCCACTTAACCCATAATGATTCTCTATGAGTGAGAACGCTCCAAATATGATACACCATTAGTGATTTATTTACCTCACTAATTCTTCTTATGCCAAGGCCACCTTCAGATTTTGGCAAACATATCGAATTCCAAGATACCTTAGCTTTTCCTTTGGACATCGGCCCTTGACACCACATAAAACCCCTCATCTTTTTCTCAAGGTCTTTAACAATATGACTAGGGAGGATAAAAACCGATGCCCAGTACACATGAAACGATGAAAGCACTGACTTTATAAGCTGTAGACGTCCTACAAAAGATAAACATTTATTCCTCCAGTCCGTAATCCGGCTCTCCATTACAAAAGAAAGCAATACTTTTTGGCATGCTTGGAGTCAATCCCAACATGACCTTAAAATCATTAAGCGACTACATAATAGTCTTTGCTGAATTAGTTTCTCCCCTAGCAAACAGAAACAAGTCATCTACAAAACACAAATTGATAATTCTCAGTTTTTCACACTTGCTATGGAACCGAAAGTTGAAAGTATTATTAGCTGCATGATGAAGCATAAGTGTTAAAACTTCCATAACAAGTGTAAAAAGATAAGGGGACATAGGATCCCCCTGTCTTAGGCCACGCCTCCCAATAAAATACCCATGAACATTCCCATTAATCACAAGTGAGAAGGATGTGGATGTAACACAAACCATTATCCACTTTATCATCCTCTCGTGAAACCCAAATCCATGGAGAACAGCTTCCAGAAATTTCCAATCGATAGTATCATAGGCCTTCTGAATGTCAATCTTGAAGGCACATCTTGGGGGACCAACATTACGGTGATAATTATGCATAAGATCCTGTGTCAATAAAATATTATCCGAAATTCTACGACTAGGGACAAAAGCCGATTGGTAAATGCTAACAATATCACACAAGCCTTCCTTAATCCTATTTGTAACAATCTTACTGATACATTTGTAAAGAGTATTACAGCAAGATATAGGGCGATAATCAGTGACACAAGCCTGGGTAGGCACCTTAGGAATAAGAGCTAACAAAGTTTGATTTACCTCCCGTAAAAGATTACCATTTTGAAAGAATTCCTTGACCGCCAAGCAAGTATCCTTTCCTACAACATCCCATGATCCTTTGAAAAAAGTTGAATTAAAACCATCTGCACTAGGGGCTTTGTTTTCCCCTATAGAGAACATTGCAAGCCTAATCTCTTCATCCGTGACTTCACGAATCATTCCAAGAGTTTGCTGAGTGGAAAGTTTCTTTGTAAATAATTCTGGAGTAGGCGCTCGATGTGCTTGTCCTTCCACACCAAGGAAATTCTCGTAATGATGGACAAAAGCTTTAGGGGCAGCCCCTCCCTCATGTAAAGTCCCATTAATGTCTCTTATAACTTCTATGCGGCTACAGTGGTTTTTACTTTTTACAGATTTATGAAAAAACGCAGAATTAGCATCACCAACTCCTAGCCATTCTACTTTTGCTTTTTGTTTGAGGAAGCGTTCCTCATCTAGTTGAGCAGATTGAAATTCTTGCAAAATGGTAGCTTCCTTCTCTTGCAATAACTTATTATCCGGTTGCTTATCAATCTCAAGTTGGATAGTATCAAGTAAACCACGCAAATCGACCTTTGTGTGTAAATTACCTTGTTGTATAAGCAGCTTGCGCATGGGGGTCTTACACGTCCTTAATTTCTTCACCAACTTGAACATATGATGCCCCGTAACCTCAGTCTTCCAAGCATTCATGACAGCATCAAGGAATCCCTTTTTATGCACAAGAAAGTTTACAAATTTAAACGGTTTAGGCCGACTCCTTGTGATTGAAGGAAGTTTCAAGATACATGGAGAATGATCTGAGATACGGTTTGGTAGGAAAATGGCACAAGCCACTGGGAATTCATCCGTGAAATGAATATTACCCGTCATCCGATCAATCTTCTTGAATATACCAGTCCCTCGTTTAGGTTTTTGGTTCCATGTGAAGTGCAAACCAGAGCTATTAATATCAAAAACTTCAATTTGTTCCACACATTCTTTGAACTCCCTCATACTAATTGTGACATTCGACGATCCTTGCAAACTATCTACCAATTTAAGTGCCGAATTAAAGTCCCCCAAAATTACCCATGGCTTATCTTGGACAAACGTTTTATGCACACAAAGATTATGCCACAGCTCTCTCCTATTTCTGTAATAGTTATCCGCATATACAAAGGAGCAAAATAGCGCTTTCTTATCTTCTTTAAATATAATCTGAGTATGCATTACTTGATCAGATTGTGACAAAATGATGACATCTACAACCTGTGTATTCCATCCAACAATAATGTGAGTCCCCTTAGAGCACATATTACCATTTGACGTCCAGTCCCATGTCCTACAAATCTTTTTACAAATATCAAACAAGTTCGAAACATCTACATGTGATTCCATAACTGCACATATGTTTAGGCTATTATCAGAAACCACCTGGCGAACCTCCTTTTGTTTTAGCGAGCGATTCAACCCCCTAATATTCCAAGAGGCTAAACTACCCATTGACACCAATATTACCGGGAGTGCTTGCCCCCTCAGAAACCTGTTTCAAATCAGCATTAAGGATCATGAAATCAGTAGTTTTAGTTTGTACCTCCTCTACTTCAGAATCGTCTGAGTTACTATGATTGCCTTGCTTGTCATCTGAGTTATTTTGATTGACTTGCTCCTCCTGTTTTCCATTATTTTTTGCTTGAGTAGGTGCCACTGGATGCTCAGCTTTACCTTTCTCCTCTTCAGCGAGAACACCATATGAGTTTTTGGTCGCAATAGAATCTGAAGTGCTCGCACCTTCTAAATTAGTTTTGGGTTTAGTGATCGGCCTATATATGAATGTGGATTTTTGTTTCTTGGCAGGAAAACCTGGTTTTACATTTATATTTTTGTTCCTCACTTGCTGAAAACAATGGGATCAGATTTCGTAGCTACTCTAGGAGCAACTCTAACAATTTTAGGACAATTGGCATCTACATGCCCAAAAACTTTACATACTGAGCACCTTGGCGGAGTCCATTCATATTCAACATTGATTGTGTCTTTAGTATATCCATCTTCATCCATTTTGGGTATGGCGACCACAATGTTCTTGAATTCATTTTCTGCACTCAATTCAACCAACGCTCTAGCATAACTATTCCTTCCCCATGATTCAATACACATATCAGTAGTATAAGTGTCCAGTTTTTTCGGGTCCCCCACTTTAGAGATCAACATACTTAATCCATCATCCGTATAGCCAACCCATTGGTACATCATGCAGTTTCACCCATACTAGAATTGTCTTTAGTTCCGTCTTCTTAAGATTTATATTTGGATTCCACACATTCAAAATAATAGGGGAACTTTGGATCAACCATGGGCCATTTTCTAGCACATACTCTATTCCCTCTTTTATACGGAATTTAAAGAAGAAAAAACCATTAGCATTCATCATGACTCGCGAAAGATCATGTTTAACCCAAGTATTTTTAACAAAATTATCGCCAATTGGAAAGGCCATTCTCTTACCCAAGAAGTAGCCATATAGTGTGTTATCATATCATGAGCATACCTCTTTAATGGACTCTCTTGGCAAGACAGCATCAATACCTTCCATATTATCCACTGTCTCCATCCTACGAAGGTTTATCTTACGCTTATCATCTCTAAAAGTATTTTTCTCAGCCTGGACTTTTGCAGCATAAGAAATATGCCTATCTTGAGTTTTATCCAAGCTGGTGAATCCTTGATTATAAGGATGTGGCGGATCAGGCATAGGTGTTTCTACTGTCTCATATTCAACCTGCTTTCCTCCATCCATTGGAGGTGTTTGCGATGTCGTGTCCTTTTCACTAATCTGTATCTCAGGTTCTGCATACTTTGTTCCATCCATGGGAGGGATTTTCGAGTCCATCGGATAGACATCATGATCATCCTCTTCATCTTAGTACCTGTGAATGGACATCCCTTAACCTCTCCACTTTTAATCGGATATACAGTAGGTTTCTCATTAGTCATGGTTGAGTTACCACCACCAGTGGAATCTGAACCTATCTCACCTCCTTTTGTTCCATCTACATTCGATTGTCCCTTAGCAGAGGAGGAACTAGTAGATTTTTTATTATTCTTTAAAATTGAACGAACAGGAGCTCTAGGTTTGCCCTCAATATTTTTAATTTTGGATGCAATATTAGGTTTATCACCCATGTTGAAAAACGACTCTCTCTAAACGAACAAATCATCACAAAACATTCAATTGAAGAAAACTCAGTGAAGATGAACAACGCAAAAACGCTAACCCTAGAACGGTAAAGCCCTAGCCTACAAATCGAAATTCCTTAACCAATTAACAAGATCGTAGTATCTAGCTAAATTAAACAAAGTTATTCGCGAAAACAATCTTGGTAATCAATCAGGTAATCCGACAGGAAACTATGGTAACGAAACAAAAAAATAAAAAAACCCTAACTGACAACGAAATAACGCAGCTCAAACATGCACGTCAACCAATCCAAGGATTGATGAGAGGGACACATTTACAAGCTAGTTTGGATCGAAATTAGGTAGGAAAAGAGGTGATGAAACGGATCGCCATTAGGGTTTTTGGAGAGAGTTTTAACTTCAAGTTCGTAATTCTCCCCTTTAGTTATAAACCGCCAATCTCATAAAGATCTTAATCTCGCAATTGACTTATTAAGAAGCCTAATTATCATCCTTACATCATGGAATATAGATAGGTTCAATCTTCAAGTACTCAAACAACAAATAACTAGCTTCATCATTTCAATACTTCAACAAAGTTTTAACCATGTCTCGTATCTTCATTGCTCCAATACTTCGACAAACGCTTCCATAACTGCTATATAAAAGATCATAATATGATCTTCATTACTCAAGTCATTTGAAAGTGTAAACATCGTAAACTGTTAATTCTAACAGAATAACACTTTGATCACCACTTCGTCTCGAGTATATCAGAGTTTTGCTGAGAAAACCGAAAAACATTCTTGAAATTTTGATTCCCCCCTTTTCTCTGCAAATACTCTAAAACCAGCCTATCCCTTAGGTCATAATATCTCTCATTCATGAGGTTCTTCAAAATGCTTAGAGCTCACGACGATTAAAGCTCTTCGCCAAACAGGTTATACCCGTTTTCCCTCCAAATTTTCAGGGAAAACACATTTACGTGAAACATTGGTATTCATGTAAATTTTTATTAATAAGGATGTGGGAAAAATTTGATAATTGCCAAAAATTTTCATCCAAAACGTGCCAAAAACGCACAAAAACGGACCGAAAATTTTTCGAACGCTACCAAACTTCAAATCTCCATGAATCATGCCATTTTAAGACCATGGACAAAAATTATTTTCGAACACTACCGAATTATTATTTTTTTTGGTTTTTCTACTACCCTGTCTTGTGTGCTTCAAAGGATATGTATGCACACAACTTGGAACCTCTTTGTTTGATCTGTTTCTTGTTATAAGATTCAAACAAGGAAGTATACATCTTCGTGATAATGCAAACACAAACTTGTTTCAGATCGACATATCATCTTCAGCATGACGTCAGCGCGAAGTAAAGAATACTAAGGCATGACGTAAGCACGCACTTTATTATAAAAATGGGATTATCTTCGTGGTGATATCAGCACGAGGGAAGGTCCTCTTCGTAATGACGTACACACGAACTTAATCAGAATTCGTGATATCTTGTCCATGAACTCGTGGTGACGTCAGCATGAGGGTAAGTCCTCTTCGTGGTGACGTCAGCGTGAACTTGATCCACTTCGTGCTGATGTAAGCACGAAGTCGTAAATTACGTGCGAAAAACAGAGTTCGTGCTTGAACGCGAACTTCATCATCTTCACGAATTTGAGCACGAATTCAACAGAAAATCCTCAATACAGATCACGATTGAGAACAAAAAACGTTCCCCCCGCTCTGATACCACTTGTAAGGTACCCTATTGTTGTGTGGATCGTAATAAGACGTGATTCGTTATGTCAAGAGTGCAGAATCCTCTTGAGATAACTAGATTGCTATTGGCTTTTGTCAATTAGTGAGTAATTAATCAACCTAAGGACGTGCACGAGCTATCAGTTCGTGTGGGAGATCACACGAGCAACAATTTAGCTTAATTCGTAGATTCGTTAAACATTCGATTAAGATCAATACCTAATTTCGTGAATTAGGTTTGTATTTATACTAGTAGGGTTATGATTCGTGTGGACATGGGCTTCAAACGAAGTGAATTGAGCCCGATCCATTAAAACGACCTCACCCACATGCTGACGTAAGCACGAAGACAATATAACGTGCTGATGACGTCAGCACAAGGTGCGTCTTCTTGGATGTTTTATTTCGCCCTTAAATAACATTCAACCACCGTTTAAGTATTATAAGACACTTATAACCTTGGTTCTACGACCTTGTACCTGCAAAACAATAATATAACACACAAACAGAATAATAACCATAAACAGATATTTTATTGAAGTTCAAACGTAATCTTTAAATACAAATGTAAGTCAAAAGGACTTAATATTTAAATGATTACAAACACATTCCTAAAATAAAAACGTTAATCAAATCTATGTTGTTGTTGTCACATAAATCAAGTCGTTTCGTAACTTTGAAATTCAAAGTCATCCACTAAATAGAAGTCTTGCGCTATTCGCATGGATTCTCTCTTGTAAACAATGTGCGAGAATATTGCGATAACGCCTTTCTTCAACTCTCCAAAATCTCACAGCTGAACAAGGTGTATCTAAGAGTCTTCTCTGATCACCTCTTGACAAATTGATTACTTGCATTGGATCATACATGCATAGCAACATCTGTTCCTTTGAATTATCAACAAACATTTGTGCTTCACCTGACTTGATATCTATCTGCCAATATGTCATTGTTGTCATCATATCTTGATCCCATTCGATAGCAGGAACTTTTTCAACACATTTAATCTTTCTCTAGATAAACCAAAATGTGCCATCTGGATTCTTAATCTTCTTCTTTGGTGTAGGTTTAATTAACCTATCTTCAGGCTTCAAACCTCTATCATTGAAATTCCAAATTCTTTCCTTTTGAAATCTCTGCCAATAGAAATATGTAGTTCTATTTTTCTAAAGATTAACAAACCATCTTCTTCCCAAATCTATCATATCAGAATCACTGAGAGAGTGGAAATATCTTTGACTGATTGACATGTACTGGCATCCTTCTTTTCTTTTGATAACGAACAAATTTATTCTATGATCATAAAACCAACTTTGTATCACTAAGAAGTATTTTGGTGCATCCTTGTCTGAGATAAATTCCCAAAACATCGATGGCTTATATGTTAGAAATCCAAAAATAGTTATAAATTGTAATTTAAATTAGTGGACTTGGTTGTTGTTAAGACATGGTGAAATGATTTCTAAGGTTGAGGGACTAGGAGTGTCAATTAGCTTAATTGTAGATTTAGACTATAAATACCCTCAACTCCTTAGAAATCATAAGTCTTTGATCCATTTTTACATACAACATAATCCAGATCGTTTCTCTTTCTCTCTCTCTCTCTCTCTCTCTAGAAAATCACACACACTAAACACACCAAGAACACACACACTTGAACCGCCATTGTTGAGATCAAATCAAGAGAAGAAATCGTGTTATTACATTTGGTATCAGAGCATAAAATCACCTTGATATCGATCCATAACTGATTTTGATCTCAATTTTCATCCAATTTCATATCAAATACCGTTTTTTTTCATCACCGTTTCATCATTTTTCACCAGAAAAATCACATAAAATCATCGTTTTTTGTTCACCATTAGATTGCTGATAGTTTTAAACATAATCCTGTCAAGTTTCAAGATCCAATTCCATCTAGAACTCGAAATTGAATTTTGAGTTTTTGGCGCTCAAATTTCGGGATTTGATTCTGTTGTGTTTTTAGCTGAATTTTGTTCAAGGATTTGTTGCGGACGTAATTACAAACGTTTTGCAAGTGGTTTTAGGTTCTAACTCCAAGTAAATCGAAAGATATTAAAGCTTTAAAAAGTCATCAATGGAGTTTGTTCATACTGGTTGGATGAAGAAGACGATATCAGAACGATTCTCACTAGGACGATCCTCTGCAGATCGTCTCAGTGCTTGAATTTTCATTCATTCATACTTTCTGTGTTGTGGCTTGTAGGAAGATCCTCACAAGATCGTTCTAGCAAGTGTTGAGAGTTAGAAAGTGTTGGTTGTGGCTAACTAATCCTTTTTGGATTGGTTTTGGTCAAAATCAAAGTTAATACTTTGAAAACTATTGGTAGAAAACTAAGACGATCATGCCAAGATCGTCTCAGTTACCTGACTCTAGGACGATCTTGACCAAGATCGTCTCAGTGTCTGTTGTTTGTTGAGTTGGTGTGGTTGATTGTTTGAAGTTGTTGTGATTGGGAATCACACACTTTTTGGGTAACTGATCATTATTGATTGGTTTTGCTCAAATTCAATCCTGCCAATTCATAACTAAACTCTGTCCGAATTTTCTTAAAATACTTTGAAAATTTCTCAGTCTTACAAGACAATCTTATACAAGACCGTCTCATTTTCTTCTTCAAAATTTCCAAGACGATCTTCCACAAGATCGTTTCATTTCAATTCTTTCAGTTTCAAATTTCAACTTTCAATCACTCTCATTCAGTTTCAGTTTCCAATTCCAAAAGACAAAATCATTATTCAATTTCACTTTTCTTTCCATACTTAATCAAATTTCATCCAAGGTTCTTCAAGACGATCTTCCTTGAATCATCTCCTTTTTAAGAAACTAAGACGATCTGTTTCAATTCGTCTTACTTCATTCTTCTAGGACGATCTTCTTCCAAACACTCTAATCCTAGGACGATCTTCTCCAAGATCGTTTCAACTTCTGATATTTTCAACTTTCATTCTAATTCAAGTTCCAAATCAAATCTCTTTCAAATGGCTTCGCGTGAAGCTTTGGCATTAGGTTCTGACACAAGACCTCCAGTTCTCTATCGTGGTTCTTATGGACTATGGAAGAAAAGATTCATGGATTATGTGGAATGTCAACCAAATGGTCACCTTCTTAAAGATTCCATCCTTAATGGACTTGCAGTTCATCGCCATCCCACCACTGGTGCAATACTCACTCTTGATCTTTTGAATGTTGAACAAAAAGATCGAACAGCTGCAGATAACAGAGCTAGATCATGCTAATACAAAGCACTGCCAGATGAAATCTATGGTTCTGTTGATTCTTATGATACAGCCAAGGAGATATGGGATGAGGTGGCAAGACAAATGGAAGGATCTGACCTAACTTCAACAATTAGATTGACAAATGTGTTGACTGAGTTTGACAACTTCAGCAAATTGCCAAATAAATCTCTAGAGGATGTCATAAATGAACTTAGGAAGAACAATGTCAAGAAATCAGAGATTGAATTAAACATAAAATTCATCAAAGCTCTTGGTCCTGAGTAGGAAGATTATGGAACTCAGATTAAGCTACATCAAAATCTAGCCAAGTTCTCCATCCATAATCTTCATGAATCCTTCAAACTCAATGAACATCAAGTCCTAAACAAATCTTCATCGAACAAAATGCCAGAAGTTGTATCTTCTGATCCTTTGGCATTAATTGTTGAAAAGAAGGTTTCTGAAGCTCTTAAAAGGCAAATGGTAGTTGTTTCTTCGTCTGATGAGGAGGGAGATGATATGTTGGCTCCAAGAGATGGTGTTTCTGACGAATTATATCAAGCTCTTGCCGTAGTTACCAAGCACTTCAAGAAAAAGTACTACAAAACGAGGCGAACAAACAATAATCTCCGCACTTCTTCCACAAGTGCATTTCCCAAGAAGGAACACTATCATTCCAAGAATAATGGTCAAGGTGAATCAAGTGGATCTAAGCATGTTGAAAAGAAAGTTGAAGGTTATGACAAACAAGTTGTTGAAAAGGGTAAAGCTTCTGATAAAAAGTGCTACAATTGTGGAAATCCTGGTCATTTTGCAATTGATTGCAAGCAACCTCATAAGCGGAACTATGAATACTACAAGCAGAAGATGTTGTTGGCAAAGCAAGTGGAAGCTGGTCATGCATTGCTTGCTGAAGATGACAAATGGCTGCTGCTCTCGGATGATGAAGATGAAGATCTCTCTGCAAATGTGTGCTTCATGGCGAGGTTGGCCAAGGACAAAGCTTTTGAGGCTGAAAGCACTGATGATGAGTACCCGGATGATGAGGTAAATCTACACTCTGTTTTTTCAATAGTTAAAGATAAAGAGCCGTTTGATTTAGCCTTATCAAATTTGACAACTCATATCACATCTTTAACCAACAAAAATAAAAAGTTGAAAAATGGTATTTCATTTTCTAAAAGTGAATTTTCAAAACTCTGTGAAGAATATTCAAAATTACTTTTTGATTATGATACTATTAAACAAGATTTTCAAACATACAAAGATCAAATGTTGGTTAAAGAATGTGAGTTGAATGCCTCTCCTGATTCTAAGTTATTACATAAATGTCACAATCTTGAAAAGACCATTCATGATCTTGAAAAAGCTAATCAAGATCTTGAAATTCAAAAGACCAATGAGTGGCTTCGAGCAAATGCTAGACAAATGGATGTTGATATTCTTAATAAAAAGTTTCAAGAATCCAAACCAAACAATGTTGAACTAGAAAGAAAGATTTCTGATTTAAATCATACTTGTTTTTTAAAAGGTGTTGAGATTGAAAATCTTAAAAACCAAATTGAGGAATTCAAAAAGAATATACTTTTCTATCAAGAGAAGTTATATAAAGTTGAACAAAACCCTTTTTTGGATTTTACCGCCTATTTCAACAAGTCAAAAATTGACAAATCAGAACTTCTTCATTCGTTGGGATTTGAGAATATCACTCCATTACAAAAGGCAAAAGACCAAATTGAACCTCTGTATGATGAAAAATTTCTTCGTCTTGGTATGGTACAACAATTTATTCGTCCACTGGATGACGAATTTGAGACTGATGATGTTGAGAAAATACCTCAAACTGAATTTTTAATCAACTATGATGCTATAAATGCTTCATGTAATTTTAAAGAATCTTCAATTTTCAAATTAGAAGAAATAGCATCAAATTTTCAAAACCAAGAGTCAATTGGTATTTCACCTAAACCTACTAAAATGTATGTTCCATCCACATTTTTGGAAAAAAAAATAGAAGGTTTACAACAAAAGGTGAATTCTCAACAAGTCATTGATCATCTCAAGTCTCAAAATCAAAGTTTAGAGAATGAATTAATTGATGTAGACACCAAGAAAGTTTGTGTGAATGTTTCTACTCAAACTTATCTAAGTGCTGAAGTAGACCATTCCACTCAGACTATTTGTGTTTCATCTACTGATTCCTCCACCCAAACCTTGACTGATTCTCTTGAGTGTTCAGGTCAAACTGCTGCTACTATAGCTGATGATTATGTGCAATCTGATTTATCTAATGACGAACTTGCGCATAGTTTAGTTTTGATATGGTACTACTCTAGGTTTTTCACTTGTGATTCTCTTGAAGAATTAGTTGTTCAGGTGGAAAGAGCTTGATTAGTGAGTCTAAATGGGTAGCTAAGTCTTTAGTACCTAAGATCACTAAAGTTGAGAAAAGGAAGAAAAGGCAAAGGAGAAAAACGGGTAGTAAGAAGAAGCTTGTTTCTGATGTGTCAAACAATTTATCTTTTAAATCCTCTTTGAAAAACAATGTTAATGGTGCCAAGGCTAAGCCTTGTGATGTTGTAAACAATGTTGATTCTTGTCCTCATATGCATGGTTTGAATACTGGTAGACATGTTACTTTTGATTCATGTGTTAATGTTCGTTTGTTTGATCCAAATGTGCTTGTTGATAATGTGCCTGTTAATGCCTATGTTGATTCTAGATCATGTTTGTATGCGTATCCTAAGTCATATACCCTGCCTGTTTTAACTAACCACAAAGGACCCGTCTTCAAGTGGGTACCTAAAGTCGGTTAATTCTATTTGATTGCAGGAAATAACTATCTGTGTTTGGATACTCGATTCCGGGTGTTCAAAACACATGACTGGCAATGAAGCATTGCTCAAGAACTTTATCGAACGATTCATGGGAACTGTTCGATTTGGTAACAACAATTTCGCTCCTATCTTAGGCTATGGTGATATTGAACGCAATGGAATTGTCAATAAGAAAGTTCACTATGTTGAAGGATTAAGTCATAACTTGTTCAGTGTTGGACATTCTGTGACAACAATCTTCAAGTTCTTTTCCGACAATCTCTTTGCAAAATTCAAACTCTAGATGGAGTTGACATTTTGTGTGGCGACCGCGATGATAACCTTTTTACCGTTAATCTCGATGATAACCAACCAACTGATAATATTTGTCTCATTTCGAAAGCTACATCAAAGAATTCTTGGTTGTGGCATAGAAGGCTTTCTCACCTAAACTTTCCTACCATCAATACTTTGGTCAACAAGCATCTTGTTGAAGGCTTGCCAGACTATAAGTATGAAAGTGAGCATATGTGTGCTTCTTGTGCTGTTGGAAAGATTAAACGAGCTTCTCATAAACCAAAGAAATCTCCTAATTCATTAGCACCTCTTCATTTGATTCACATGGATCTTTGTGGGCTGATGAAAGTACAAAGCCGAAATGGGAAGAGATACATCTTGGTTATTGTTGATGATTATTCAAGATATACTTGGGTCAAGTTTCTTGCCTCTAAAGATGAAACAACTCAAACTTTGATCGATTTCATCACTTCTACTCAAGTAAATCTTCAACTTCCAGTCCGTTACATCCGTTCGGATAACGGAACTGAGTTCAAAAATGCAGTGTTTGATGAATTTTGTAAATCCAAAGGCATTACTCACCAATTATCTGCGGTTCGTACCCCACAGCAAAATGGTGTCGTTGAAAGGAGAAATCGAACGCTAGTGAAAGGAGAAATCGAACTGAGTTCAAGAACAGTGCTTGCTTAGTCTAAGTTGCCTTCCAATATGTGGGCCGAAGCTGTTGACACTGCTTGTCACACTCAGAATCGGTCCATTGTTAATCAGCGTTTTGAGAAGACTCCTTATGAGGTTGTTAACAAACAGAAACCCAACATCAACTATTTTCATATCTTTGGGTGTGTTTGTTATACTCTGAATGATTGGGAAAATCTTGGAAAGTTCGAGAAGAAAGGTGATGAAGGTTACTTTGTTGGTTATTCCAAGACATCGATTGCCTACCGAATCTACAATTGCCGAACAAATTCGATTCAAGAAACAATGAATGTTTGGTTTGATGAGATGTCGGGCATGATCTTTGAGCAAGAAAGTTTGCTACCAACAAGTAGTGATCCAAGTGATTCAAGTACTTCATCAAGGACTTCTACTTTGGCAAATTCAAGAAGTTTCCAGCTCCAACAAGTGATGAGTTAGATATTCTTTTTGAAGAATTCTACAATTCTAAACTGATTCATGATGAAGAACCTCAAGTCATCGTTGAACCAGTTTCAAACAATGATCCAGTTCCTGACAACCATCATGAATCATCATCAAGTTCTTTTGAGCAAAATGCTACTTCTTCAAGTAGTAGTTCTTCATCCTCTTCTAATGATTCTTCTTCTCAATCCTCTCCTGATAATTCTTCTCCAGTGAATGTTCAAGAACAACCTACCCAATTTACCCAGACTACCAATCCGATAAACACTCCAAATGTATATGTGCCTCTTGATTTCGATCATCCATCTTACGAGGAAGCTGTTATACCAAGCTATGATCTCTTAGCAAAACTCTGGTTTTAATGATGATGATGTTGATGTCAATCAACAAGATCCTCTTCCTCATGATCGCAAATGGTCACGTATGCGAAAAGATCATCCTACAGATCAAATCATTAGAGATCCACAAGCCGGAGTAACTACTCGTACTTCAGTGAATGAGTGTCTGGTTGCACTTTCTCTTAGCAACATTGAACCCAAAACTGTTTCTGAAGCTCTTCGAGATGTAGAATGGGTTAAAGCTATGTAAGACGAACTCGCTTAGTTTGAAAGACTGAAAGTATGGAGATTAGTTCCAAATCCAAGAAAAGATGAACCTATTGGCACAAAGTGGATTTTCAAGAACAAGAAGGATGAGAATGGAGTGGTAGTAAGAAACAAAGCTCGATTAGTTGCAAAGGGTTATTGCCAACAACTTGGTGTTGACTTCGACGAAACTTTTGCTCCAGTTGCAAGAATGGAAGCCATTCGGATTTTCTTAGCTTATGCCGCATTCAGAAACTTCACTGTGTTTCAAATGGATGTGAAGACAGCTTTCTTGAATGGTGATCTCAAAGAAGAAGTTTACGTTGAACAACCAGAAGGTTTTGTTGATCCCAAAAGGCCAAATCATGTGTACAGGTTGGACAAGGCTCTCTACGGTCTTAAGCAAGCACCCCGAGCATGGTATGATTCCTTATCTACTTTCTTGATTAGAGGTGGCTTTACCAAAGGCACAATTGACCCTACCTTATTCATTCGCAAACAAGGTAAGCATGTTCTTCTTGTCCAAATATATGTTAATGACATTATCTTTGGGTCAACCAGTCAAACATTTTGTCGAAACTTTTCATCTCTAATGGTTAATCATTTTGAAATGAGCATGATTGGGGAAATGAACTACTTTTTGGGTCTTCAAATCAAACTACCAAATGGTATTTTCATATCACAAGGTAAGTATATTCATGACATGTTGAAAAAGTTTGATATGACTACTTGTTCTTCGATTTCAACTCCAATGGCTGCTCGTACAAGTATTAATGCTGATAAAAATGGAAAACCATTTGACCAAAAGAGATATAGAAGTATGATTGGTTCATTATTGTATCTTACAACATCTCGCCCAGATATAATGTTTGCAACATGTATGTGTGCTAGGTATCAAGCTACTCCAATGGATTTACATTTTCAAGCTGTGAAACGAATATTTCATTATCTGAAGGGTACACCCAATTAAGGTCTCTGGTATCCAAGGGATACTGGATTCAATTTAACTGCCTATTCAGATGCAGATCATGCAGGTTGTAAGCTTGATCGCAAGAGCACTTCCGGTACTTTACAATTTTTGGGTGATAAAATTGTGAGTTGGTCCTCCAAGAAACAAAAAAGTGTGTCGCTATCAACAGCCGAAGCTGAATATGTGGCTGCGGCTTGTTATTGTGCTCAAGTGTTATGGATGAAGACTCAACTTACTGATTATGGTCTGAAATATGATCATATTCCCATCTATTGTGACTCTCAAAGTGCCATTGCTATTGCAGTCAACTCAGTAAACCACTCTCGATCAAAGCATATAGATGTGAGATATCATTTTCTCAAAGATCATATTGAGAAAGGTGACATCGAACTCTATTTTGTGGAACTATCAGCTTGCAGATTTGTTCACTAAACCACTGGATGAGAAAAGGTTTAACTTTCTTATCTCTAAGCTTGGCATGTTAAATCTTGAACCTTAACTTATTTTGTTCTTGATACACTCTTGAAAAACAAAATACAAAATTTGAAAAGACAAAAATCAAATACAAAAATATAAAATTTTGGGAAAATAACAAAAAGATTTTTCTTTATTTTTTATTATTTTTTTATATCAAAGTGGCTTACATATACTCTGTATGTAACCCGTGCTTAAACGATTTATTTATTTCAAAATGGCTTATACATACTTTGTGTATAACCCGTTCTTAAAAAGTTTTATTTATTTTCAAAAGGATTTTTTTTTTCTTCAAAAGATTTTGTTACTCTCAATTGTTGATATGAGAAGCAACGAATTGAACGCCTTTGTGTACTCCCTAGTTGTCTCATCTTGAACAATTGATTTAGTTAAATTTGTGCTTAAATGTTTTATTTGCATCCAACTTGTTGATGTAAGATGCGAAGGATTGAACGCCTTTGTGTACTCCCTAGTAGTCTTACTATGAACATTGTTGTTGACGCAAAACTTTGTGTTTCTTAAAATCTTGTTCACTTTTAGACTCTCAAATTTTTTTCCAAGTATATATCATAACAAAGATTTTACTCTTTTTGACTTCACAAACACCAATTTTTACTCTACCTTTCTATGAAAAACATTTAAAATCCAACTTTGCATAGATTAAGGGGGAGTTTGTGATTTCAAAAAGTTCAAACCTTCAAATGTGTTTTCAAATCATTTTCTTATACACATTTCATGATTTTCAAATGATTTTTCATCAATTGAAGTTCGGTGTCTAGTTTGCACTTAAGCAATTCATTCACTCCATGAACTTCATCATCGCCGATGAGTTCTAACCCCGGAGTATTCACTTCTGTCATTAGTAATGATGGTCTCGTGCAAATAGGATGGAGAGAATAAAGTCGAAAAGTGAGAGGTTATGGTGATATATTGTGAGAAAAGGGTTACAAGAAATGATACCCTTCCCTAAAAATCTCAAATCGCCGGGTACAACAAATTTCAATCGGATGTCATTTGTTGATATCTTGATAAAGACTTCTTGAACCCAGTGAAGCGATGCACATCTTTACCTAACCACTCAAGTGTTTCTTAACAAATACTTGTTTCATTTCTCACGGAGATTTTTCACATTTCTATCGACTCTTCATTTGGAAGATGTTAATATTGAAAAAGGGCGACATTCTGCTCCAGTCCCCGACTTCATTTGATCACGTTGTGTCTAGAGCTATCTTGCTTGATCATTATTTTGATCCTTCTTCATTTTCTTAAGACACATTTTGAGTCATACCTTTGTGATATTATTGCATATCTATGTGATATAGCCAGAACATTTGTAGTGATATCTTTATAGATATTCCTCAATGATCAAATGGAAATCCTACCAATGCTACCATCTTCTCCAACGTTGAACGCCTTAGGTGACACTGACCATGATTTCTATTCTTTAAAGCAATCTCGTAGTTGAAAAGCTATAAGACCGAACTATGTTAGAAAATTGCTTTGTGCATATTTCAATGATACATAGGAAATCCGAAAAATGTCATACATTTCTATCGGTCATTTCATTAATCTTTTTATTTTTGAACATGTTAACGGATCATCCTTATCCGGTTTTTCCATTTCTCATCTCACAAACACAAAAACCACCAATATCATACTATAACATTTATATCAACAACTTCAACCTTACATTTTAGTTACCCTTAGGATTCTTTGGGTTAGGATTATTGAATTGGGTTGATGTGTTGCTGTTTGATACTTCTCTATGCAAATATAGTTTTAACTTGTGATATTTTCTTTTCGTATTCGATCAATCAATGTTTGCATAATGACATTGGTTCCCAACTTTGTCATTATGAGGGGGAGAACAAGATTATGATTGATTGAGAAAGAAAATCTTTGAGCTTGATTTGTGCAAACATGGAGTTAGTAAGAAGGTTGTAGTAAGTGTATGGAGGTAACGGATAAGATAGAATATTTAGTGTATGGGCTTGATGGGAAAACTTGTAATTAATGGAATTTCAGTCAATTGAGCTCAGATCTTTAGATTTGAGTTGTTCATTTTCAGAATTGAGTTCTTGATTTTAAAAAAAAAAGGAATATGATGTTCAAAGATGCTCCAAAATGCTTCATGAATTGAGGGGGAGCATGATTAATTCAAAGTCTTGCTCAAAAGTTTACTCTCCAAAGTGTTTAAGTCAAAATGACAAAGATCAAAGCTACAAAAATTGAAAGATTGATTGGAAGATTCAAGACAAAGAAGTAAAGCTTCGAAAGAGTCTTCATCAACAAATTTCATTCAAGATCTTCAAAGTCATATAATAATACTTGATCAAGAAGCTTCAATGCATATATCAGGGGGGAGAGTTTAAGTTTTTGATACTTCATTCCAAGGAAACAAATTTTCATTCAAGAATCGAAGATTGAAGAACCAAAGCCAAATTTATACCTTCCGCACTTCAAAAGACAACTATGATTCATGGTTCAACAATTGTCAAAGATTCTAGACTCATTCATTTTATTCTCTGTTCAAAAAGAACATTGAGAATTTCATCATGTTTTAACTACAAGAAGTCCAAAACCAAGATTGATTCAAGTTCTCCAGAGACAATGAGAAAACTTTGAAGACTTGTTTCATCACACCAATTGTCTTCACCATCAGGCTCATCAACTTAATTCCTACAAGACAAAATAACACGTACTTCATTCATTACAATATATCACTAAGGGGGAGAATGTTAGAAATCCAAAAATAGTGATAAATTGTAATTTAAATTAGTGGACTTGGTTGTTGTTAAGACATGGTGAAATGATTTGTAAGGTTGAGGGACTAGGAGTGTCAATTAGCTTAATTGTAGATTTAGACTATAAATACCCTCAACTCCTTAGAAATCATAAGCCTTTGATCCATTTTTACATACAACTTAATCCAGATCGTTTCTCTTTCCCTCTCTCTCTCTAGAAAATCACACACACTAAATACACCAAGAACACACACACTTGAACCGCCATTGTTGAGATCGAATCAAGAGAAGAAATCGTGTTATTACATTATATGTATCACGTATCACTAAACCAGTATGTCCTCTATAGACTGGAATCAATCTGTTAATAACAAACTGATTATCTTGCTCCGCAGGTGGTATATTAAACCTTCCAATATCAAACCTGCGCGTAGCATCAACCTTCCAACCTATATTCACAACATATTCATTTTCTTTGAAAGTCAAATTTGCATAAACCCTGAACATTAACTTTGCAATATTCCTTGGATCATCTGGACTGTGTCTGATCGGATTATGTAAGAGATGTTCTTCTACAGCGACTGGTTCAACTTGAATGTCTTGATCATCATTAAAGACACGATCAAAGTCATAAGGTACATCAAGTAACCTTTTTCTGTTAGCTTCAGAAACAAATTCTCCTTCTTCCAGATCTTCATCATTGATACTATCTAAATCATCATCAATATCGTCCAATGCGCTTATTTGGATCTTATCTGCAATTTAATAGTTCAAATATACAAAGACAAAGAACATTAAATATATAAGTCAAGACATAAATAAGAAACAAGTATAAATACATACTATACCACAAATATAATGTAATAATTACGTCAATATTTATCTTATAATCTTTATCTACTTTAAATAACAAAAATAATATTATATCATAAATATAATGTAACTACTTAATACATTAATATTTATCTTATAAATTATCTTAAGTACAGAAATCATTAACATTAAGGTATATAATCTGAATCTTCAGGATCATCAGAACTAGAGTCAGAGCCAAATGACATGTTATTCAAAATCCTTAGTCGTCTTCTCTCTCTCCAATGACAATCTGAATCTGACCATTGATCACTATCAAGGTCTATATTCGCTTGATTAACCTCTATGCTAAGATTTTCCCATACTTTTGATTCTTCATCAACAAGATTATGAGGTCATTCGCGAACATTTCCTGAATCTCTCTTTCTATTCTATCCTGTTCTTATCTCACTCTCCGTGGATTGTGATAATCAGGATTTTTACTAGAATTGGAGTTACCTGATTGGAATTTTTCTCATCTTCCGTTGTCTCTGGACCATCATCAGGATCTGCATTCGGAGCAACCACCACAGCTTTTCCTTTATCTTTCTGAGTCCCAGATGTACTAGCACCAGCTATACCAGCAATCTCTGACTCTTTCTGTCTTGGTGACTCCCCCTGAATATCTGCAGTCTCTGAAGTAATCACAGCATCTTGACCTTCATTCTGTGGCTCACCATCTCTTCTGATTATCCTGGGTTGAGTCCGATCAGGATCTTGAGCAGCTGGATAATGATCTTCATGATCATCATCTCTACGCTTCTTAGCAAGCTCAACATCCTTACAAGTACTCTTATCTTCCCCTTGAGCCAAGAATTGGTCAAGTCTTTCACCAAGTGAATGAACAAGAGTTGTCATTAAATCCAACTCTTCTTGGTGTTTCTCAGCTTGGCGTTTCAACTGTCTTTCCAAAGCTGTAACTCTCATCTCTAACAATTTGTTCGCAGAAATCACTTGACTCAGCTGAACTTGCATAGGCAAAGCTGAACCAAAAGTAGAGGAATGTTAGATGTAGAGGGAGACGGTGGCATCGTTGCTTTAAATGAAGGCATATAAGCACTAAAAGTCCCTGGCGGAGGCATCTGAGGTCTTTGCAGAGGCAACAACAGATGTCCCAAAGCTGTAGAAATAGGAACTACGACCTGAACTGGAGTAGAAGAAGGCCTAGGAGCAACAACTGTCAGCTTTGGCTCTTGACGAACTGTCGACTCAGGAGCAATAGGAATCGAAACAGTTGTAGCCTCAGTGACAATTGTAGCTTGAGAACCACGTCCACGAATAATGAACTTGGATCTCGGCCTCTTCTCACCAACAGAAGTAGCAACCAAAGTATCAACAGATGTAGTAGACACCGAAACCGGAACATCAGTAACAGAAGCGCGTAGAGCAGCAACTAATGGAGTATCACCCGGAGTAGGTGCATGAGATCTCTCCATGGCAGCTTGATAGTCATCAAAATCTCTATCAACTTCAGACTGAGATCGCTGTAAATGCTCCACAACATCAATCCCTTTTCCTTGTCTTCTTCTTCTTTTTGGTACTCTTTCTACCTCTTCTTCATCATCTTCCAAATCATCTGTAGCATTAACAGTAACAAGTAATCCAGAAGGTCCAACATCATTACCAACTGGAGCAGAAGTAGAAGTAGCAACTCCAATAGTTGGTGGAACAAGATTTGCAGGATCATTCAAATCCTCCTCAAGAGCAATCATGTCTAGATCATCTTCCATATTCTCAACATGTAAAGGAACATCATTGAGTCCTTCAAACTGACCAGCTTGCTCTTACTGAAGATCTTCTTGATCTTGAGCATCATCAGCAGTAGCAGCAGCAACGGGCGCTTCATCTTCCCAACGTTGTCTAGGTGCAACATAGTCAGGATTAATCAAATGTCCGAACAAAGGTGGATTATCAACATTATTTGGAACATCATCACCCGATGCGTGTTTCATACTCTCAGCAAACACTTTATTAGTCAAACGACCTAAATTAAACGTAGGTCCGTCAAACTGTAAATCAGTTGCAAAGTGCCGAATGATTATCATCACAAATCTTGAAAACAAAAAGAACTTCTTGTCGCCCCCAAATGATCTCAACTGCTTTACAAAATTATCATATATGTACTAAGAAAAGTTGTAAGGCTAGTTTAGCACTAGAGCAACCATCTATGAAGCAGTGTAGATGTTCATTTGATCATGACCGGCACTACGATAAGGATGTGTAAAATCACCAACATAATCCAAACGCCTAAGAGCACCGTCACAAAATGATTCCTCAAAATCAATAGGACCTTGCTCCATGTCGTCATTTCCTAAGTACAAAATGGTCCTTAAGTCTCCAACTGAGAACGAGAAAGTACGACCTTCAACCGTTGTGCGAATGACAGTATGATCACCTATCTGCACTAGTTTAGCCGAGTTCCAAAACTGTCGAATGAGACTTATAACTAACGGAGGGTTCTCGGTCAATGCAAAGTGAATGCGAGAACGTGCGAGATACTGGAGTATCTGTGAAAACTCTGCGAGATCAATAGCAGCATTATGTTCCTTGACGAACACGCGAGCACCTGCACCTTGTCAGCACGATCTGCTTCGTGATGACGTCAGCATGAGGCAAAGCCTCTCCATGATGATGTCAGCATGAGCTGATCGCTCATGAACCCAAAAAACATCTCCATTCAATGTTAAAATTGATCAAAATCAATTAAAAACATCAACTTGGACTTGTTCATAATGAGTTTTATAGATTAAATGCCCAGAAATCCAATTACAACGCGATCTTATGAACACGAAGTAGCATCTACTTCGTGTTCTTCATGTGAATAGTAATCGTGACGCAAAAATCGCAATTAATCTTAATTTTAGACTTGTTAGATTGAACTTTAGTTAGATTTAGAGTGTAATAACATCAATCAATCCAATTTTAAGTCCAATTTTAGTCCAAATTATTAGAAATCAAAGATCCAAAAGTCACTTCAAATTATTAAAAATTCAAACATTATAACAGCTTAAATTCGATGATTTTCCAAGTTAAAACATCAATAATCTATCCTAGATCAAGTATATACCAACAAATCTGAAAGATTAACACAAAAAGATGATGAATCGATCAAAAAGTAGTCAGATGAATAGTGTTGTTACTTCATGTATTAGGGGTTTATACGGGAAATGTCTACAAAGTAAAAAGCATTAAAGGCCACTAAGCCATCACAAGGGTGAAATTTAAAGGCCATGAAGCCATCCCACAGGGGAATAAATTCAAACTCAAAGTCGTAAAGAGTACAATGTACAAATGAAAGTAATGAAGTTGAATAAAGTGTTGTTTAGTTTGTTAAAGGACATTTTCCGTATAGGTTTCTAGGATATGTTTGTTTTGATGCTTGTCTCGATTGCGGGAGTATGACTAGTTATGGGACACATTAGTCAGCTAATAAACTTGAGTGCATTATAAATCTACAAAGTAAAAAGTACTTATGGATACCCGGAAGTGCCGAATGTTTAAGTGAACAACAATATCGGTAATCGTCTTGGATTGTTAACTAAATCGCCCATAATAATCAAGTATGCGAATAAATTGTGAGCTTAGTAGGTATGCGCTTAATATTAATTGTGTAACATCCTAAATTATTAAGCCAATGAAAATTAACCTCTATTATAGTTTTGACATTAAAATGGTTTCCTAATATTTTATTTTTAAATATGGGATTGTTTTAGTTGGAACTTTAGCGGATAGCGGGTATAATACCCATTTATTTTGAAATTTCCGTCGCTAGAGGGGAACAAGTCCAGCCATTTGTTTGGTGACTCACAACTTCATTTCTCTCAAATATTCAATCCTCTAAAATCTTCTCCATCCTTCTTCCAAGTTCTTTCAAGAGATTTGGTAATATCTTTCAAGTTAGAATAATAACAATAATAATAATTCAAGTTTTTTTTAACAATTAAAATCGAGATGATAAAGCATGGTGTGTAGGCTGAATTTTTACAAGAAAAGGGAGGAAGAAAGAATTTTGTTTCTAGTTATTCAATTCCATTCTAGCAAATTACTCCATCAAGGTAATGATTGCTTTAACCTAATTTTAATTTCTTTTAAGAATTAGGGTTCATGCAACTATCTTTTTATTTAGAATTTGGGGGTTTTCATAAAAATGAGTTAATTGCTATAATACAAGTTAGGGTTATTGTAATTTAATCAAATTTAGGGTTTTTAGTTGGGTTGCATGAAGGTTTTGATGAATACTAGTAAGAACAATGTTGGACAGATTCTGTCCCTGAGTTTGAAACGAGTTAAACACCCTCATGACAGAATTTTCACTTGTCGAGTCCTAAAAAGAAAATGTAGGTTATTGTGTTAAGTAAATTTTGCCACTGGAATGGGTTAAAAATAGGAAGTAGAGCTCTAGATATGAATTTTTGAATTCAGAGGTGCAATACTGATTTTCCAGCAAAACAGATTCTATGTCTGTCATTAAAACAGGTAAAACACATTCTTGCAAGTTAATTCATATCTTGGTCACTGAATATAAAATGTACCTAAATGTGTTAAGAAGAAGTGGCCACTGGAATGAGGCAATTATATGATGTAGAACTTAAGTTATGGTCATTTGAAGGCAGTAGGGTCAAAGCTGTTTAACAGCAGCAGTTTTGATTTTTAAAACGACCAGAAGTCACCTTTGAAGGATAATTCACATATTGGTCACTAAAGATAAAAGGTAGGTATATGTGTCATGAAAATTTGGCCACTGGAATCATGTTAAAAGAGTAAGTAGAACTTGACTTATGCTTGTTTGAAGTCTGCTAGGTCAAATATGTTAATGATGATTTTGATACGAAAGTAACTCTTGGCCAATTGAAAATGATATAAGAGATAAATGTTATGTGAATCAACCCAAGATTAATATAAGATTGTAAATGATGGGTTGGGTGTTGAAATGTTAGTGATTATGGCTAAATGGCCTAGTATGTGATTGATGATCCTATATGCGTTGTGATTTGTTGCTAGGTTGAAGCATACATGTTTTGTGTTCATGCAGTCTTCTTGATTTATGATTTTGGTTGTCGCGGAGGAGGTGAGTACTCTTGCATACCTTTATGTATACGTTGGGTCAATCGACCACATCATGTTGAAGCCTTTTATCCATGTGTGGTGTTGACCACATCATGTTGAAGTTTATATATGTGTGGTGATTGATTCGGCGTAGGCCCATATGGGGCATAGTGTTTATGAGGCCTAAGAACCTCCGGGGCCTAAGAATCCCGATAGTTAATCATGTTGATGATTGTTTAGTGTATGTGGATCCATGTATGTTTTGTTAGCGCAAAAGTGAGTATGCAAGTGATGATATGACGGTATCATTGGCTACATGCGATAGTCTTTTGTGTTTTTGCCCTCCTTCGTATGTATATTTGTATGCAAGTTTATTCACTAAGCATTTGCTTACTTTTTAGTTGTTTACCATTTTTATAGGTAATTCCGGAAGAAGGAACTAGTTGTTGATTTAAAGCTTGAAGTATTAGAAGTAAAGATTTTGCAAGACTTGGAGGTATTTAGGTCATTCATGGATGAATGACAATCTTGTGGTTTAGAGGCTTAGTCATCCCTCTCTTTATGGCTCTTGGTACATTTTGTTTTGATGGTCATTCTATTGTCAAATTTCTGTAAATGGTCAAGTGTGGTTCCATGAATTTGCAAAACTTGTATTTTGACTTAAAAAGCGTCAAAATGGGTAAGCTGACCCATTTACTTGTATAAACTTAGTTTGTATAAATGGATGGTATGGAGACTTTTGGAAATGTTGTGTTAGTTGATTTATGTCAAAACTAAGTTGCTAATCAGTCGTCGGAAGCTCGGTTTTGAGAAAAAGGGTCGGAAGTTGTTCAAAGTGTCAAAAGTACGAAACCTGAAGAGGACGGCCTTTGTGCAGAGGACGGCTCTTTTGGACGGCCTCTGCAGGACACAAGAGTCGTGCTCCTATGTAATTTTTTACACTTTTTTACCGAGGCTTCGTTTGACCTTTCCGGGACCTGAAACTCATACAATAGACTTAAGAAGGTTCACTTTGTCATTTTTCAAATTTGAGAACTTTGATTTTTTTGCAAAAATTGGCTTAAATTTTCTAAGTATAAATTGTCTAGCTTGTTTAACATGAGTTTTCAAATGATTGTATGCCTTTCAAGTTAATATGGTTTGGGGCGTTTCAAGTTGGTATCAGAGCCGAGGTTTAAGGGATTTAGATATTTTATTATTACACGGATACCTAGACTTAAACCATATATGTGGCTTGACCTTATGTGCATAGTTTGGTTTCTAGTGACATATGGATGTATTTAGCGCAGTTCACTTGAGGTGTTATAATAAGTAATCATGATAATGACTGCAGCATTATTATGATCACATATTATAATAGCTCAAGTTAAGTCCGTTGAATATGGAAGTATGTTAGTGTGAAGCCATAGGTTGGAGACCTTATCTGATAATGTGAATTTTTTTTATGTTTTTACTAGTTGATATCTAAGTATGATAGAATATTAGCTTTACATGCTAACTGGTTTATTGAATGGTTAAAATTGAAAATTTGAGATTGGTTTAGGAGTTTAATATATTGTTTGATGATAGTAAAGAAGAAGACATGATAAATACATGATAAACGTGAAAAGTATGCGAATGTGATAGAGCATAAGTTTTGTTTGAATAATAGGCCATGAGGTCGTAAAAGTGAAAAGTTGAAGTGATTTATAAGTTTAAGAGATGGTTTGTCGCTTATAAAGAAAAAGTATGTTGAATAGTTGATGAATGTTGAATGTATGCGAATGAAGTGTGATGTTATTTTGTGTAAGACCATTGGGTAGTGAGACCCGTGGCATCATTATTGTGTTAAGAAGGCCATACGAGATATGGCGATGAAAATCAGTTGTGCGGTGATGTGATGTGATTTAAATTGGTTGATTAATGTTATGTAGGCACATAATGTGTGTTAATATAAGATTGTAGAGTTGGAGACTCATAGTCTAATTAAATTTGCGTAGATGATATGTTGAAGGATCATGCGAAGTATAATAAAAAGTAATTGAGTAGTAACATGTTTAAATTGGCAAGTCTAATGTAATGAATGCATGTTACATATTGGTATAAAGTCGTAGAAATTAGAAACTCTAATATAACGATGATTATTTACGTGTATGATAAAAGACCATACAGTGTATGGTGAATGTGATTTTAACTTTGATTGACCTGTTTTTATTGAATGAGTATTTGACTACTTGATGCATGATGATAGAAGTTAAGTTGGAATTGGCATAGTGAGAACATGAAGATTGTAACACCCCGACTAAGGCGGAAACACGAGATGCCACAGAACGACATGGTACAAAAGATTTAAATATAAAACATCAACACAAGTTTTCAAATGACATTCAAAATCCAAAAGATTACAAATTTAAGATGACGTCCAAATCCATTACACAACCAAATTCATAATTAAAATGATCAAATGTTTGCAATACTTGTTCAACCAAACAAGCATTATAGGGTCCAAAAGGGCGGTCCAAGCTACGCACCTAAATCTTTAACCTGAAAAGCATGAAGAAGAAGAAGTGTCAACTACGAGAGTTGAGTGAGTTCATAGGTTTTTAACTAACAACGTAAAGTATATATACATACATCATAATCAAAAGTTTGAGAGTCACCAAAATTTCCAAGTATACCTCCAATATACCATTCAAAAAGCGTATGTTCCACTTACTATAATCAATCGTAATAAAATCATTATCATATAACCACAAGGGTATAATTCAATTAACTTAGATGAGTAAATGCTTGAGCCACTACTACTACCATTTTTTCAAAGTCCAATAATAAATAAATAAATCTTGCACGAGCTGTCAATCAAGTGCCATAATAATAATAATATAAAAGGGGTCGTGCCATGGAGACGACCTAAGTAAGGTAGCTAGAACACCCGTGGTCGGACTGGAAGTGGAGGTTGTCACAAAGGCAACCAACCTTCCACCGTTACACAATTGGGTGGGTGGACGAAACCTAGTTGCGCAACTAACTAACTACAGGCCTCCATAATCGGAGTAAATAGTAGTGAACCGAAGAAAGCGGTTTGACAGAACTCAAGCTCATCATATAAATCATTTATCATAATGAACATACGAAACAATTTAATTTCATAATCTTAATATCAAGAATCATTTCATATATATAATAATAAAAGCAATTTAGCTTATATATCATGCTTTTCACCCCGATAGTTAAAACACATAAAATAGTTTGAAAGGGGGCTATGACTCACTTGAATTGAGAGTGAAAGAGGGCTGATCAAAAGTGAGATCTCCGGCTAGTGGTGTCTTTCCTCAAGCAAGCCTAAACCATGGTATTCGAAATATGCACAACGTAAGTGTGTGTCGCATGACTAGTAAACTAGATCATGAGATGTATGCTAGTATACTTGCCCAACTTTGGTTGTTGTTTAAATTATGGAATTCAGGTACATTATGTTATTCACCTCATTTGGTTGGAAGACATTTGGTAGTAAAGGTCATTCATACGATTTTGTTCGGTTATTGGAATTTCGGTAGTTTAACTTTGTATTATATATATTTTCCATTGCATGCTTTGTTTAATAACCATATTTGACATTTGTGTTCTCATAATATTAATGTTGATATATCTTACTGATTTATAATTAATTATTTAATTTAATATTATTTAATTAATTTATTTACTTATTTTATTGGTTTATTAATTAAATAATTCCTTATAATTATTTTTAAGTCCTTAAATTATCTCTAAAATTCATAGATAATTATAGATGGATTATCTACTGATTTTTAAGCCTTTTTGTTTGTAACATTGTGATTCTTATATTTATTTCTGCCTTATTTCTATTTATTTAATAATAATGATTAATTAGTGACTTTTACTTAATAATTTACTTTTAAATTGTGTAGTTCTTGTTCCCTTGCTTGTAGTTATTTTTCCCCAGTAGGTTTTGGTCACTTTTATCATTGGTTAAGTGGCTTTGATCAGATTCATGGTTTATATAATTTAATTAATATATATATATATCTTTTAATTACTATTTTAATTCATTAAATCATAGAAATTCTTACAAATCACCACAAGAGTTTTAGTCCAAAAATCCCAGACCTTTTTGGCAATTTAGTGATGACATTAAAATGGTTTCCTAATATTTTATTTTTGAATATGGGATTGTTTTAGTTGGAACTTTAGCGGATAGCGGGTATAACACCCATTTATTTTGAAATTTACGTGGCTAGAGGGGAACAAGTCCAGCCATTTGTTTGGTGACTCACAACTTCATTTCTCTCAAATATTCAATCCTCTAAAATCTTCTCCATCCTTCTTCCAAGTTCTTTCAAGAGATTTGGTAATATCTTTCAAGTAAGAATAATAACAATAATAATAATTCAAGTTTTTTTTAACAATTGAAATTGAGATGATAAAGCATAGTGTGTGGGCTGAATTTTACAAGAAAAGGGAGGAAGAAAGAATTTTGTTTCTAGTTATTCAATTCCATTCTAGCAAATTACTCCATCAAGGTAATGATTGCTTTAACCTAATTTTAATTTCTTTTAAGAATTAGGGTTCATGCAACTATCTTTTTATTTAGAATTTGGGGGTTTTCATAAAAATGAGTTAATTGCTATAATACAAGTTAGGGTTATTGTAATTTAATCAAATTTAGGGTTTTTAGTTGGGTTGCATGAAGGTTTTGATGAATACTAGTAAGAACAATGTTGGACAGATTCTGTCCCTGAGTTTGAAACGAGTTAAACACCCTCATGACAGAATTTTCACTTGTCGAGTCCTAAAAAGAAAATGTAGGATATTGTGTTAAGTAAATTTTGCCACTGGAATGGGTTAAAAATACGAAGTAGAGCTCTAGATATGAATTTTTGAATTCAGAGGCGCAAAACAGGTAAAACACATTCTTGCAAGTCAACTCATATCTTGGTCACTGAATATAAAATGTACCTAAATGTGTTAAGAAGAAGTGGCCACTGGAATGAGGCCAATATATGGTGTAGAACTTAAGTTATGGTCATTTGAAGGCAGTAGGGTCAAAGCTGTTTAACAGCAGCAGTTTTGATTTTTAAAACGACCAGAAGTCACCTTTGAAGGACAATTCACATATTGGTCACTAAAGATAAAAGGTAGGTGTATGTGTCATGAAAATTTGGCCACTGGAATCAAGTTAAAAGAGTAAGTAGAACTTGAGTTATGCTTGTTTGAAGTCTGCTAGGTCAAATATGTTAATGATGATTTTGATACGAAAGTAACTCTTGGCCAATTGAAAATGATATAAGAGATACATGTTATGTGAATCAACCCAAGATTAATATAAGATTGTAAATGATGGATTGGGTGTTGAAATGTTAGTGATTATGGCTAGATGGTCTAGTATGTGATTGATGATCCTATATGCGTTGTGATTTGTTGCTAGGTTGAAGCATACATGTTTTGTGTTCATGCAGTCTTCTTGATTTATGATTTTGGTTGTCGCGGAGGAGGTGAGTACTCTTGCATACCTTTATGTATACGTTGGGTCAATCGACCACATCATGTTGAAGCCTTTTGTCCATGTGTGGTGTTGACCACATCATGTTGAAGTTTATTTATCCATGTCTGGTGATTGATTCGGCGTAGGCCCATATGGGGCATAGTGTTTATGAGGCCTAAGAACCTCCGGGGCCTAAGAATCCCGATAGTTAATCATGTTGATGATTGTTTAGCGTATGTGGATCTATGTATGTTTTGTTAGCGCAAAAGTGAGTATGCAAGTGATGATATGATGGTATCATTGGTTACATGCGATAGTCTTTTGTGTTTTTGCCCTCCTTCGTATGTATATTTGTATGCAAGTTTATTCACTAAGCATTCGCTTACTTTTTAGTTGTTTACCATTTTTATAGATAATTCCGGAAGAAGGAACTAGTTGTTGATTTAAAGCTTGAAGTATTAGAAGTAAAGAGTTTGCAAGACTTGGAGGTATTTAGGTCATTCATGGATGAATGACAATCTTGTGGTTTAGAGGCTTAGTCATCCCTCTCCTTATGGCTCTTGGTACATTTTGTTTTGATGGTCATTCTATTGTCAAATTTCTGTAAATGGTCAAGTGTGGTTCCATGAATTTGCAAAACTTGTATTTTGATTTAAAAAGCGTCAAAATGGATAAGATGACCCATTTACTTGTATAAACTTAGTTTGTATAAATGGATGGTATGGAGACTTTTGGAAATGTTGTGTTAGTTGATTTATGTCAAAACTAAGTTGCTAATCAGTCGTCGGAATCTCGGTTTTGAGAAAAAGGGTTGAAAGTTGTTCAAAGTGTCAAAAGTACGAAACCTAAAGAGGACGGCCTTTGTGCAGAGGACGGTTCTTGTGGACGGTCTCTGCAGGACACAAGAGCCGTGCTCCTCTGTAATTTTTTACACTTTTTTACCGAGTCTTCGTTTGACCTTTCCGGGACCTGAAACTCATACAATATACTTATAATAACATTCTAAGAAGGTTCAATTTGTCATTTTTTAAGTTTGAGAACTTTGATTTTTTTGCCAAAATTGGCTTAAATTTTCTAAGTATAAATTGTCTAGCTTGTTTAACATGAGTTTTCAAATGATTGTATGTCTTTCGAGTTAATATGGTTTGGGGCGTTTGAAGTTGGAAAGATAGAAATGATAGAGGTTTTGCACGGGTATGGATTTGTTTCTAGTTATGATTGATTAATTTTTTGGTAAGATGTATTTCTGATTTCATCTTAGGCTTTCTCAAAAATATATTATTAAAATGCATGTGGAAATCAAGACCGCTTGATAGAATTTTTTGTGAAATTTCCTTTGATTAATATTGACATAATTTTGTGTTTTGGGGAAATTTGAAGATTCTTAAGTTTGGATTTGCTTGAGGGCAAGCAAGGCTCAAGTATGGGGGAATTTGATATCGTCTTTTTCATATATATATTTATTTTACGCGATATCACCACTTTTATATTTGTATTATTGTTATTTTTATAGACTTTTATACTTAATATGTGGTTAATTAAATTATAGATCTATAAGATATAAGATGAAGTATGTTAAGAATAGTTGAATAAAGATTAATTATGGAGAAAATGAATATTGGAGCGGAAAGACGAAGAATGTGATATATTATATATGTGTCATATAAAAAAATTAGAAGACGAGGACTAAAATGTTACAGTAACTCAGCTAGGAGTGATAACCGTGACATCAAGCCCATATAGATTTTATACACTCTTAATTAAATGACCCATCAATGTTGAAGACCCACATGACCCATCAATGTTAAAGAAAGGAAGCAGCTCAATACTTATTTTGGGTTTTGGTTTGTCAAGTAAAGAGATGAGGTAAAATAATTAAAAAGTCGGTAGATGAGATTTGGAAGTCAGGCCTTAAGCAAGACTATTCTATATTCTATATATAAATATAAATATATTAAATCATAATTCGTGAGAGGAGTTCGTGAGGCGTTGGTGCGTGGAGCTGCCGCCCAAGGTAAACCCCCACTTGGGGTTTTCTTCTTTTGTCATAGGAAATTCGTGAAGTCGGTTAGTAGAGGAAAATCTTTTGTTTCAAATTCGAGAAGCATCACAGCCGCAAGTCGATTTCTAGTTTGATTCTCAAACTCTTTTTTTTTTTTTTAGTATTAGTTATTTAATTGCAAGATTATATTATTATACAATTTTTATTATGGATTTTATCTATTTGATTATTGTTAGTTTTATTTATCTTGATATGAGTAGTTAAATCTTTAATCATTTACTAAAATGAAGTGATACAATTGAATGATGGTTGCACTATTTTTATAATTTAAGTTGATTTGATTTAACGTTGTGTCGAGATCTTAACTTATTAATTATTTGTTATTTAACTATTGATTGCGGATAGTTTTTGCATAATCTTAGTGGTAACTTAGGTTGTGTAGAAGTTATTTTGATTGCTTGGTTAGAAACGATTGTTTCTATGACGGGTACGGTAGAAAGTAATTAATAGTTAATAAGAATTAACGGGTTAATGGTTGGGTACAATCAATAGACACAATTGTTATCTAAATAACCAAAACAATTAGTTGACTAGGAAAGTTATGAAAGGCGTCTCAGGATACCGGTCTTAGTAATGGAACTAGTTAATTAAGGGAATTGAATAAAGTAACAAACTTGACGGGTACCGGGTGAGTATTTGCTTAGTTCTCGGTTATTAATCAACATATTTGAATTGGTTCTTCATTTAAGTGCAACATGAATTTGTAGTGTCATGGATTTGAGGTAGATGATCTTTTAAATAATCTTAATATAAATCAAATCGCTTTTCGTTTAATTCTTCGGAATTACTAATTTTATTAATAAACTAACTTCTTTAAAAATCCAATATGAAGGGAGTCTTTAAAATCCAAAACTTTTTTTAAAACTACTTAAAACTCGCTTACTCTTGATTAGTCCATGTGTTCAACCTGGTCTTACCTTTATTCTATACTATATACGGTTGGGTCCACTGCACATAAGTGTGTAGTAGTCGATAATTAGGTATTTCTAGTTTATAAATTTTATTACTCGATTTTACACATCAATTGTCTACCTCAACCTTGCCCTTTGCATTAGTTGTTTGTAGAGATGGCTCATCTGATCCCTTTTCCTTTGGATCAAGTAGATCAAGTAATGCATCAAAGTATGCACACTTGTCTTGAGCTGAAGAGACTGATGGATTATCAAGCATGCTCCCATACTCATCAAAAATGAAGTACGTAGCAATGTCGTCCAGGATTTCACTTCCAACTTCTTCCTCTGTAGTTGGTCTGACCCGAATGCCAACTCCTACTCTTCCAAACGGTTGTTCCTGGATACCAGCCACTTCTTCTACGGCCAGTGAATTAGATGAAGGAGCATCAGCTTGGCCAGATTGACCTTGATGTCCTTGCTCCCCTTAAGCTGCATTGACGTTTGAGGTCGGAAATCTCTGAATCTCCTCCTGTTTGGAATCACTTGGATCCATCCTCATCATTCATTCGATGATGTTTGAGAGTGTCCTCCTTGCATCCAGACTTCTCCCCCTGAAATTCAAGATTTTTGATCTTGTAGTGCAGTTCAGCAGACCTCTTACCTAAGCTCTCGAGATGCTTAACCTGACCTTTCAGCAATTTGTGGTGCACCCCAACGGAATCAACAATCCCATTAATAGAGTTGATTGTTGCTTCATGGGCCTCTTGTAGGTCATACTGGCTATTCTCCAGCTCTAGCTGACTTTGTCTTATGAGGTCAGAATCTCTTCGGTGTGACTCTTGTTTACCTCTTAGCTTGTTAGACAAGCCTACAACTAGAGCTCTCATCTGCTGAAGATAAGCAACTAACATAGGTACATGTTCCTTGCTAGTTTGAGAAACTCCTTGCTGTGAAGAAGTAACCGATGCTCTTGTTGTATACGGTGGAGTCGTCGATGAAAACATGATTGGTGTGATTGTAGAGCTGCTAGGTCTTGCAGTCATCAAGACTGATCTATCTCCAATCTTGATTCCCAAAAGTTTGACTACCTTGGGAGGTGACTGGTCATCATCTGCACTAACCAGTGATACCACAACTGGTTTGATGACAGGCGAACTGACATGAACTTGAGGAGTTGATGGTGTTGCTGAACTCGAGGAAGATGCACCCATCAATCCTTTACCTCTATCGTCAGAATGGAGAGGTCCTTTAGTTATAGATTCCGTCAAGTCCTGCGCATGCTCTTGACCACGTTGTGCTTGCTCATCCAAATCTTGTCTTGTCTCTTCCACTTCAGAAAAATATGTCTCCGCAATGAGCCCATGTGACTCATTTACATTAGACACCTCGGCGTCCTGACATTGTCTCTTTCTGCAGAGACTTCGCCCTGACATAGAGGGGTTTTCTTCTTCTACAACTGGTCGGGAATCAGCTTCAGCCATGGGGAGATCAACTGCTGCAGACGTACTTCCAACACCTTGACGTAAGGGTACTCTGCCAACAGCATTATCTTGACCATCATCACAGTCATCATCTCCATCATCATCCTCGTTACCTCCTTCTCCTTGGTTGACATCTCTTCCAATGCATCAGAAGCGTCGTCTTGGTTATCTATAACCATATTGTCGACGTGCTCTGCACCCAAACCCTATTGTCAACATCCATTTTGACTTCTTGGTTTTGTGCAAGAAGTTGTTCAGCAACGATCTCAGGATTTGCTTCAGGAGCTTCTTCCTGGACCAACAACACTTGAGGAGCCTCTGCTGTAGCTGGAGGTGGTTGTTTTGGTTGCTGTTGTTGTTGTTTTTATTGTTGCTGTTGTATCACTGTGGAGCAACAACAAAATCACCTTCAACATCAGAGTCCTCATGCGCAAATCCATTATGTGCTAGTGCAACATAAGCGGGATTAACAAGCGCACCAAAGAGGTTTATGTCCCTCGGTCGATCCTGTGGTGGAAGATTTCCACGATATCTAAAACTATCGTTAAAGATACGATTAGGCATTGTGGTCACCAATTCAATAGGACCCTTCGGAACAAGATTGGGTAGTCGAACATTTATGATAAGCATCACGAACCTCGGATACATCAGAAATCTCTCATCATCCCTCGCCTTTATCTGCCTGCTCCTCTCATTTAAGATATAATGAGAGAAGCTATAAGGCTTGTTCAGCACCAAAGATATCACTTGTGATTGGGTTTCGACATTCAATGAGTCGTAACCCGACTTCTTATTGCTCAAAGCAACAAAGATCACATGTGAAAAAAATTTCCACCTGCCCATCAAACAATTCTTCTGAAATGTGTTCCGGTTTGTAGGACCGACATACCCTATTCTTCTAAATGCTCCCAATCTAAGTGCTTGGGGATATGTGGTTGGACCATTCACTCCTTCCTTTTCGTCTTCAGTTTCCAAGTCAAGAATACCAATCAAGACAGAGGCAGTGAACTGGAAGGTTTGATTGTTCATCCTCGCTTCAATACTTGGGATAGCACCGGGTAACAATCTTGCAAACGCCTAGAATTGACTTAAGAAAGTCAGATAGATAATTGGGTCAGCCGTGAGAACATGTCTGATTCTTGATTGCTGCAGAAACTCAAGAATCCTAACAAATCTCCTAGCATTTGCTTGATTCACATCCAAATCAATCAAATAGTTATGATTTTTGTGAAAATGTCTCTCAGCCATCTGCACAAAGATACAAACAACAACCAAACAAACGATTAGCAACAACAAATATGGCGAACTTTAAAGCTTTTAACATTTTCAAAAACCCTTGAAACTCATAGTTTCATCGGTTCGGAGAATGTTATCAACTTCAACTTATCGACACATAGATTGAACGATAAAATTCTTAACATTTTCTAGGATAGCGAAACCATTTGTCTCATAATCCCCCTAAAACGTCTCCAAATTTTATCGAATCAACAAGTCGAAATTAAAACTTTTATTGTTTTCTAAAGTCTCGAAACCATTTGTTTCATAACCTTCCAAAACCTTTAATTTTAACAAGCTGACACTTTGAACTTTATTAAAATTTAACCGAAAACCATTTGTTTTACTTAAATTTTAAAGTTCAATATTATAAGGCAATTCATACTTTCTAATTTGACTCATTTGAAAATTTTCCGAAGTCCTAGAACAAGTGAATTCCTTATACACACATATGGTGACTATACACACATATGGTGTTGGGTTTGACTGGATAGTACGTGTTTTGTTTCATATTTTACTTATTTTCAAATTTTTCCAATTTAAAATTTTTACAAGTCATGAAACACCCATACGGAGTAACAACACGCAAATGGTGAAAAAACATGCATATCTGGTCAAATGCGCATTTGACCTTGATGACATTATCAAGAACACGCAAATTCTAGAAGTGTTTAAAGATGAATTTCTAGGTTCACAAGAACACACATATGGTGATGAACACGCATATGGTGAAGAACACGCATATGATGATAAACACGCATATGGTGAAGAACACGCATATCACTATTCATCTTCCCAAAACACAATCTAGAAGTTTAGAACCCTAAAACTCGTAAAGATGGTACGAATAGCATCCTATTTGACCGATTTGTCAGTTTTTCGGTTCCACTACTTCATCCATTTCATGTTTATAGTCCCATTTAGTGATTTTAAATTCGAAATAAAAACCCTAAATATTTGGTCATTTAAACAAATAATCTGGACTTAGAAACCTTGTTAATCCTTTACCTTTGTTCAATGAGTGTTAAGGATAGTGTTTCTTGTCTCTAAACACGTATCGATCAAGTCTTATGAATCGAAGACAGTCAATTATAGGAGCTACAACTGTAGAGAAATCTCTAATGAACCTTCTAGAAAATGAGGGTAAGCCATGAAATCTTCTGACTTCAGAAATAGAAGAAGGAATGGGCCAGGATCTGATTGCTTCAACCTTGGATGGATCCAGAGAAATGCCCTCCTTAGAAACCACATAGCCCAAAAATACAACACTACTAACCATAAAATTACATTTCTCTAACTTGCCATAGAATTGGTGTCTTCTTAACAGCTCAAACACAGCTTTCAAATGTTCCAGGTGTTCCTTCTCAGACTGAGAATAAATCAGGATATCATCAAAGTACAAAACCACAAACTTACCAATAAGAGGCCTCAACACTTCATTCATTAATCTCATGAAAGTGTTGGGTGCATTAGATAGCCCAAATGGCATGACAAGCCATTCAAACAGCCCTCCTTTAATCTTAAAGGTTGTTTTCCACTCATCTCCTTCCTTCATTTTGATCTGATGGTAGCCACTTCTTAAGTCTATCTTTGAAAATACGCTAGACCCATGCAACTCATCAAGCATATCATCCAATCTAGGAATGGAATATCTATACTTGATAGTGATGTTATTGATGGCTCTGCTATCAACACACATACGCATAGAATCATCTTTCTTTGGCACCAATAAAGCTGGAACAGAACAAGGGCTCATGCTAGCTCGAACATAGCCTTTAGCAATTAACTCATCTACTTGCTTTTGTAACTCGTTAGTCTCGTTAGGGGAGCATCTATATGCAGCTTTATTAGGAAGAATTGACCCTGGGATCAGGTCAACCTGATGCTCAATCCCTCTAATAGGTGGTAAACCAGCAGGTAATTCCTCTGGAAATACATCAGCAAATTCAGCAAGTAAAGGTCTAACTACACTATGGACTTCTTCACACTTCTTATCTTCACCATTTTCAAGCATAAGCAATAAAAAAATAGAAGTACCACTGTCTAATTCTTTTTCAACATCAGCTTGACTCATAAATAAAGATCTATCAGCCCTGGTGCTTGATTCAGCTTTAATAATCTCATTGGGTTTTAGAGAAGTTAGTATGACTTTCTTCCCATTAATAAACAAAGAGTAAGTATTTAAGTGACCATTGTGGTATACATACTTATCATATAACCAAGGCCTACCAAACAATAAATGACAAGCATCCATAGGAACAACATCACAAGTAACTTCATCTTGATAAACAACACCAATAGAAAAAGGAATAACTATTTGGCGATTAACTGTTACCTCATTGAATGGGTTGAGCTATTGTAGTTTGTATGGGTGTGGGTGCTTGGTAGTTGAAAGACCCAACTTGTCCACCATATAGGTAGATGCAGCATTAGCACAACTTCCTCCATCAATAATCAGACTGCACACCTTTCCTTTGATAGTACACCTTGAATGGAAAATATTTTCCCTTTGAGCTTTATCATCAAAAGCTTCATTAGCATGCATTGCTCTTCTAATTACCAACATGTCACCAACATCAGCTTCAACAAACTCCTCTTCAGCAGGATCTTCATCATAAGTACACTTATCTTCATACTCAGCTTCAGCCTTCAGTTCTTCACCTTCTTTTAGTGTGAGAGCCCTCAGATTGGGACACTTAGCTTGGAAATGTCCATACCCATGACACTTGAAACATCTCTTCTTAAGCTCCTTCGACCCTTCTCCAACCCTCTCCTTTCCAGCATTAACGTTTTTGAAGATAGGATTCTTGGCAGGTACAATAGGTTTAGGAATGGACTTGTAGGCTGACTTCTTCTTTATTTTCTTCTCAAGCTGAATGGCCAGCTTGCAAGCACCTTCAAATGTCCACACAGGCTGCAACTCCATCTTCTCAATAATCAACGAATTCAGACCACCCATGAATCTTGCAATAGTATGCTCCTCAGCTTCCTTCACCCTTATTTTGATCTTAAGCTGTTTAAACTCCCTTATATACTTCACAACCTCCTTACTACCTTGTTTCAAGCTATTCATATGAATATACAGCTCTTGCTTATAAGCTTGGTGAACAAACCTCTTCTGCATAACCTCCTTCAGCTTTGACCAAGTCTTGACTTTGCTTTTACCCTTATACTCTCTTTCACCCTTCATGTTTTCGTACCAAGCTGATGCATACTTATTCAGCTTCATAACAGCAACCTTGAAACCTTTTCTGTCATCATACCCCTTAATTTCCATAATTTTGTCCATAATCTGGACCCATTCAAAGTAATCTTCTAGGTTAGAAGAACCAACAAAATCTGGTGGGTCTACTTTAATATCTTTAACATCAACCTTATGCCTCCTATGTCCCCTCCTAGGCTGATTGGAAGCATCAAACTCGCTAGAAGATCTAGGAGTACTATAAGATCCAAGACTTAGGTCTTGGGAACCAGAACCCCTTTCACTAACAGCAATATCTTCTCTATTTAACCTAACACCACCATATTCTAATAGATTAACAACCCTTCCAAGCTATTCTTGGAGAGCTTCGATCTGTCTATCCCTTCTAAGATTATGAGCTTCTTCCAAAGTCATATTTATTCTAAAAGCCATACTTTTACAAAGGAAACACGGAACAACTTTCAAACAGTACAACCCCAAGGACAAAAATATTAAGAAACCTTTTTAAACCTGGCTTTGATACCAGTCTGATGTGAAATTACTCAGAGTCAGACTGAGTCAACTCACAAAACACAAGCACAACGTGTAATGATGTGAATTTGAGCTTTAATGTGTGTTAATGGTGGTTAGTGTGTGTAAGTATGTGTAGGTGCTGAGAGAGAAAGAGTGTGTGTAAAGGAAAGATTAGATTGTATTATGAGTGTAAAGGTTTCAAAATAAAGCTTTGGAGGGGGTTTATATACTTCTATACAATTTACACTTATCCCCCTTTCATACTTAAGAACATTACAATATATGTACAAAATATGTTTTTAATACAAATCAACTACTACAAATAATATTTCTAACAATCTTCCCCTTAATAGTGATTTGTCAAAAGATATCCTATAATCAAAAGTCTTCAAGCTCGAGTATTTGGTCTATTCTTGTTTGAATGCTAGAACCAGTTGTCACCTTCTGGTTTATCATCAGGAACCACCATGTTTGCTTCATAATCTTTTGGAGGAAGATTATGTGGTCCCAAAATATTGCTAGGCTCATACTTGATCCAACATCCTCTTTTTCGACGAACAACATACTTGGACTTCTTAACATTATTTGCTTCTCTTAACATCCTGATGCTCTCTCTAGAACCCAGTCTTTTATCAATCTTGTCGATTACTCAATCAAGTAGTGCTTTCATCTGTTCAGATTCTTCATCTTCTTCTAAACATAACAGCACATTCTTACAGAATTCCAAAGTTCCATCAGAGTAAGAAGCAAGGTCACACATTTTGATGAAAATTTTCTTCTTTCTGCTGTTAAGAAAAATTATTCCAAGTGTTGGTTTTTCAAGAACATAACCAATATTAAGCTCTTCGATATCTGCTGTATAAAGACTTTGATCAGGATAGGAACATTAATCTTCCTTTTAACCAACTCAAAACCAATCTAAAAATCTTCTAAAGATGCATATGTTGAATAACACTTGACATATATCTCTTCACTGCATCAAAAGCAATAAAATCCTCACGATATCTTTGAATGGCATTGACGTAATGGTTGTAGAGAAAGATTATGTCATATACAGGTAAGAGTTTGAAATGAGCTTCACTGAATCTGTATATCAAACCATTCTCTCTTTTCACATGAAAGCAAGGAATAGATATATGTGTTTTCCTTATCAAAATCACTCTGACAAGCACCATGTAACATCCTAAATTATTAAGCCAATAAAAATTAACCTCTATTATAGTTTTGACATTAAAATAGTTTCCTAGTATTTTATTTTTGAATATGGGATTGTTTTAGTTGGAACTTTAGCGGATAGCGGGTATTTTACCCATCAAAAATATTATGGGACGTGGCATGTAGGAAGGATGTCCAGCCATTTCATTCTTGTTGAATCACCTCTCCACTATCTTGATTCTCCTCAATTCTTCTTATTCTTCAATCTAATTCCAAGCTTAATCTTACAAACAATTCAAGTTTCCATCAAAGATTAATAATAACAATAATTTTATAACATCTAAGAAATTTAAAGGATTGGGGTTTATGCCTAGTGGTGGTGGCTGAAATTTTGAGGAAGAAGGAGGAGAAATTAGGGCTTGAATTCATGATTTTTGTTCTTGAAACATTAAGCTAATTATCTTATTAATCATAGTTTTAAATATTGTAGAAATTAGGGTTCTTATTATTAAATTGAATTGGGGAAATTGGGGGTATTGTTTATATTGAGTTAATTTATATAATACAAGTTAGGGTTCTTTAATTTAACCAATTTAGGGGTTTTTAGTTGGGTTGCATGATAGATTTTGTTGAATGTTAGTAAGAACAAAGTTGGACAGATTTTGTCCCTGAGTTTGAAACGAGTTAAACACCTTCATGACAGCATTTTCACTTGTTGAGTCCTAAAAAGAAAATGTAGGTTATTGTGTTAAGTAAATTTTCCCACTGGAATGAGTTAAAAATACGAAGTAGAACTCTAGATATGAATTTTTGAATCCAGTGGCGCAATGCTGATCTTTCAGGAAAAATGATTCTGATGTCTGTTGTTAAAACGGGTAAAACACATTCTTGCTAGTTAATTCATATCTTGGTCACTGAATATAAAATGTACCTAAATGTGTTAAGAAAAAGTGGCCACTGGAATGAGGTCAATATATGGTGTAGAACTCAAGTTATGGTCATTTGAAGGCAGTAGGGTCAAAGCTGTTTAACAGCAGCAGTTTTGATTTTTAAAACGACCAGAAGTCACCTTTGAAGGACAATTCACATATTGGTCACTAAAGATAAAAGGTAAGTGTATGTGTCATGAAAATTTGGCCACTGGAATCATATTAAACGAGTAAGTAGAACTTGAGTTATGCTTGTTTGAAGTCTGCTAGGTCAAATATGTTAATGACGATTTTGATACGAAAGTAACTCTTGGCCACTTGAAAATGATATAAGAGATACATGTTATGTGAACCAACCCAAGATTAATATAAGATTTGTAAATGATGGGTTGGGTGTTGGAATGCTAGTGATTATGGCTAGATGGCCTAGTATGTGATTGATGATTCTTTATGCGTTATGATTTGTTGCTAGGTTGAAGCATACATGTTTTGTGTTCATGCGGTCTTCTTGATTTATGATTTTGGTTGTCGCGGAGGAGGTGAGTATTCTTGCATACCTTTATGTATATGTTGGATCAATTGACCACATCATGTTGAAGTTTGATTGTCCATGTGTGGAAAGACCACCATGTTGAAGTTTGATTGTCCATGTGTGGAAAGACCACCATGTTGAAGTTTGATTGTCCATGTGTGTAAAGACCACCATGTCGAAGTTTGATTGTCCATGTGTGGAAAGACCACCATGTCGAAGTTTGATTGTCCATGTGTGGAAAGACCACCATGTCGAAGTTTGATTGTCCATGTGTGGAAAGACCACCATGTCGAAGTTTGATTGTCCATGTGTGGAAAGACCACCATGTCGAAGTTTGATTGTCCATGTGTGGAAAGACCACCATGTCGAAGTTTGATTGTCCATGTGTGGAAAGACCACCATCTCGAAGTTTGATGTCCATGTGTGGAAAGACCACCATGTCGAAGTTTGATTGTCCATGTGTGGAAAGACCACCATGTCGAAGTTTGATTGTCCATGTGTGGAAAGACCACCATGTCGAAGTTTGATTGTCCATGTGTGGAAAGACCACCATGTCGAAGTTTGATTGTCCATGTGTGGAAAGACCACCATGTCGAAGTTTGATTGTCCATGTGTGGAAAGACCACCATGTTGAAGTTTGTTTGTCCATGTGTGGAAAGACCAACATGTTGAAGTTGTTAGTCCATGTGTGGTAATTGATTGGCTTGTATGGATCCATATATTGTGATTAGTGTGCAAGGTGAGCATGTAAATGTGGCATGACGGTGTCATAGGTTACATGTAATAGACCTTGTACGTGCCCTCCTTCGTATGTATAAACGTATGCAAGATTATTCACTAAGCTTTGCTTACTTTTTAGTTGTTTACCCTTTTTATAGGTTGTCCCGGAAGTGGAAGCAAGTTAAGTAATATACAGATTGAAGTTCGAAGTTGCTTTATGGATTATTGATTTCTTTAGCTAAAAGCGGTAAATGGTAAAGTGATAGGACCCGTAGAGACCCCTTTGAACTGTTGGCTCTTGGTACATTTTGTTTTGATGGTCATTCTATTGTCAAATTTCTGTAAATGGTCAAGTGTGGTTCCATGAATTTGCAAAACTTGTATTTTGACTTAAAAAGCGTCAAAATGGGTAAGATGACCCATTTACTTGTATAAACTTGGTTTGTATAAATGGATGGTATGGAGACTTTTGGAAATGTTGTGTTAGTTGATTTATGTCAAAACTAAGTTGCTAATCAGTCGTCGGAAGCTCGGTTTTGAGAAAAAGGGTCGAAAGTTGTTCAAAGTGTCAAAAGTACGAAACCTGAAGAGGACGGCCTTTGTGCAGAGGACGGCTCTTGTGGACGGCCTCTGCAGGACACAAGAGCCGTGCTCTTCTGTAATTTTTTTACATTTTTTTTTACCGAGGCTTCGTTTGACCTTTCCGGGACCTGAAACTCATACAATAGACTTATATTAACATTCTAAGAAGGTTCAATTTGTCATTTTTCAAATTTTGAGAACTTTGATTTTTTTGGCGAAAATTGGCTTAAATTTTCTAAGTATAAAATTGTCTAGCTTGTTTAACATGAGTTTTCAAATGATTGTATGCCTTTCGAGTTAATATGGTTTGGGGCGTTTCACACCAAGATCCTGAACTTCCTTTGATCTTCAAGAATATTTGGATTGTAACTATCTTAAGTTTAAGGAGAGCTCTGTATTCTTCAACTTGTCTTGGATCCTTAAACTTATACATAGCAGCATATTCCGGTCTTTCTACTTTCGCAACCTTAGTAGCTCCGCAGAAGATAGGAAATGCTCTTTCCTCCAAAAATCTTGATTTGATTGGAGCTTGCTTTGGCTTAATGCCAAGTGCAACCATTCTTGCTTGATCCCTTAAGAAGTATCCCCTATTTACAAAATTCCACTGCTCTTTAGTTAATTCGGTAGGGAAATAATCAGAAAGTGGTTCTTCTTTAGATATGATTGCTTCTCTCTTTTTTTTTTGGGTGAGAGGGTATGTATTATACCCAAAATCAATAAAGGTTCAGGCGATATGACTGAATGTCATATTGACTATTACATGTACATGCTTTATAGCAACAACCAAAAACCAAACAAAAATAAAGCGAAGTGATATGCCACTTTCTTTCCTAGCCTATCTAGCCAGATGACACAATAAACATACATAAAACCGAAACTAGATAGGCGCAATCAAATGCTACGTTATAGCAAGTAATGAAGGAGACAACTTCCGATGGGTCAAAGCAGCTTCCGTTCTCTTGTTTTTCTTACACCGCAACGTCATCAATTTAAGGCGAATAATGGAAACAATAACTTCAACTAGCTGGTTCTCATGTCTCTTCCGTTGCTTGAAAAGTCTAATATTTCTTTCTTGCCAAATCATATAAATCGTATCTGCCAAAGCAAGCTTTGACACGACGCTAGTCACTGAACTTTTCTTTGCCAAAGGAAGGAGATCACGAACAATATCATCTACTGATACCAGATTTGGAGTTATACCCGCAGCTATGTTAATTGCTTTCCACACTCTAGTCGCATATGGACATTCGAAAAACAAATGAGAGTGTGAATCCGGTTTCGAATTGCAAAATACACATAGCGATGCTAAAGAATTACACTGAATATTCCATTGCTGTAGTAAATCTTGAGTCTTTAGCTTTCTTTTGAGCATGAGCCACGGCAAAAAGGAGTGCTTAGGGATACATTGTTTGAAACAAACAATGCTGTACCAATCAACCAAAGGAGCCCTGTTGCGTAAATCTTCCCATGCTAAAGAGACAGAAAAACAGTCAAGACTTCCTACATTTGAATGCTATTTTAAAATATCAGTTGAATTATCCTGCAAAACAGGAACGTTAGTTTGTAAAACTTGTTGATCCCAATGCGCCGGTAACTTCCACAATCCATTATCCACAATATCAGCCACTTTAGTATCCAAATAGTAGCCTGCGTCTCTGATCATCCGATGTGTGACATTATTGACGAGCGGGCAGCATTCTGCCCTGATTGCTTCTCTTAACACTTGCTTAAATGTAGACTTTTTGAAGTCTTGAGAAATAGCTTCAGGAGTTTTCCTCAGCTCATCAAACCCATAAAAATCATTAAACGTATAATGCTTAGGAGTTGACACAGAAAGATTTGTAATAAATGGTTACAAGTGTTATCTTTTTCTTGTTGGTGAGAAGTTGATGAAGTTTGTTGGGGTGTTTATGTTGTTTCAATTGGTGTTGGTGTTTGAGTAGATCGTGAAACCAACCCGAAGGTTGTTGGCACACTTGTGGTGTGACCTAAACCAACCGAAGCTGTTTCAGGATTTCCTGCAGTTCCTCGGGTTAGACCCTCACCAGCAGTTTCAGAGACTTTGCAACCAGAATCGGGTTGTGTCCTAGAATGTGATATATCACTGTCCGGGACTTGTTGTTGGGCAACACCACTAACAACATCGGGGTCACAAAGAATGCCTGTTAATACAGTCTCAGGTTGATCCTGAGAAACAACAGTGTCACGTTGGCGTTCATACTATATCTCAGTCTCGGTTTAAGAACTGTTACCTGCGGCTAAAGCTGGCATAATGTTAGCTAAGTCAGGACTTCCAAGCTGTCCTAGAGGGTCACACAAAGTGGGTCCCTCTCCGCTTGTCCCGGCATCAGTACTCAACTGAGCTTGGAGGTTCGTGTCCCTAAGAGATCTAGACTCAAGTGCACGAAATGAAGGCGAGAGGTGGGGCTGGTCCTCTCTTGTTTCAACACTCTCATCCTCCAAATGAGGCGAGTGTGGTGAACATGGTTGTTCCCCGTGCATTTTTGAGACTAACTCCTGTTGTGAGAAGTCAGAATGGCGAGGAGAGTTAGATGCATGCAAGAGTGGAGAGCTCTCGACTTCTACCCTAGAGTTGTCATCCCGACTAGACACATTTGTTTCAGCACGAGGTTCGTCCCTTTATAAATGTGTGAGGATCTCCTTTGATCTTCTTTCTGACTGTGAGGTCAAGTTCTCCATTGAGCTTTGACTGGTCTGTTGCTAAGACACCTTATTTGTCTTACTCCTACAGAAATGAAGGAGCTATTGTCTCTGCTCAATCATTGATTGATAAGGCTTTATTCGTTCGAGTTCCTCGCCTTGGGGAGCTCCTATCTTCTTTTTAAATAAGAAGGATGATTCCATGCTTATGTATAATGACTACCGCAAGCTTAATAGGCATTCGGAAAGAATAAGTATCTCTTACTCGTATTAATGATCTTTTTGATCAACTCCAACGTGCTCATTATTTTGAAAGAGTGATTTGCATTCGGGTTATCACCAAGTGAAAGTTGAGGGGAAAAGTGTAGCTAAAACAACCTTCTGTACTCGATATGGTCACTATGAGTTCTTGGTCATGCCTTTTGGTTTATCAAATGTGTCGGCTACTTATATAGATCTTATGAATCTTTGGCGAGTGCATAGAGTACAAAAGTGCATAAGTTTCTTTAGATTGATGAGTATTGTTTGTTCAAGCAAAGTCGAGGTTACTTGACTGCATCAAGGAAGCCCAAGTTAAGGCTTTGTTGAAGGATAACATTGACAAGGAAAGTATTAGGAAGAAGAAACGTCTTGAGATGCAAACGAACAACCGTGGATTTCGGACATATAGAGGTCGAATATGGGTACCATTGCTTGATGGTAACCGTGAGTTGATCCTTGAAAAATCTCATAGGCCTAAATATTCAGTTCACCCCGGTGCTACAAAGATGTATGCAGATTTGAAGCCTATTTATTGGTGGCCGAACATTAAGGGAGAAGTTGCACATTGTGTTGGAAGATGTTTGACTTGTGGACGTGTAAAACCTGATCACAAAAAAAGCCATATGGAATGTTGCAACATTTGGAGATTCCGGAATGGAAATGGGATCATATTAATATGGATTTTGTGACCAAGCTACCTAGAACACCAAAGGGAAATGATATGGTATGGATTATTGTGGATAGGTTGACGAAGAGTGCTCATTTCTTAGCAACACGACAAGATGTACCATTGACCAAGATGGTGAAGATGTACATAGATGAAATCGTCTCAAAGCATGGTGTTCTGTTATCTATTATTTCAGACCGAGACACGAGGTATGTATCTAGTTTTTGGAAAAGTCTTCAACGGGCATTAGGTACTAAAGTAAACTTGAGCACCGCCTATCATCCTCAAACTGATGGGCAAAGTGAAAGAACAATTTAAACATTGGAGGATATGTTAAGGGCACGTGTATTAGAGTATGGTGGAACATTGTTGATCATTTGAAGTATTGGAATGTCACCGTTTGAAATGCTTTATGGTAGAAGATGTAGGACTCCAAGTTGTTGGTTGGAGCCTAATGAAAAGCAGTTTATAGGTCCTGAGATCATTGAGATCACAACTGAAAAAGTTAGCATTGATAAGGAAGCACTTCGTGTAGCTAGGGAATGATAGAAAACTTATGCCGACAAGAAAATAAGGTCGATTGAGTTTTAAGTTGGAGATATGGTAATAAGAGCGTGGCTGCTAGTGCACTAAGCCGTAAAGGGCAAAGTGTTACCAGTAGATAACAGATTAAATCTAACAAACTTAAAAGGAAAACCCAAGGCATTGGAAAATTAGATTAGATTCAGTCAAACAAGTCCTTCAAGTTCATGCTTGTATAGATACAAGAACTAGAAAAGACTTGGCAATATTTCAGGACAAATAGGGGGAATTTGTTAGGTTCAGTTTTGATTAAAACTGACCAGTCTCCAGTCGCATTTGGAGACCAGAAAATTTGTCCAGAAATATATTGAAGTCCAGTTGCAACGTACAGATAATGCAACTGAAGACTTCCTCCAGTTGAGATCTGGTCATAACTAAAGACATTCCAGTTGGAGTCGAAGACAACAAGTGGAAGATGGAAAATGACAATGGCAGCAAAGCCCAGTTGACATTCTATTCAGATAGAAACTGGAGAGCATTAGTTCAAAGCCTTTGCAACGTTTTACACTGATTACGAGGAAGACCTTTTTGCTTTATGCAGCTCTAGACAAACAATATCATTTATCTATGATTAAAGTGCAAAAGTGCATAAAGCAGGTTGGATAAAGTAACATCTTGACTTACCTTATCAAGCATTTCAAAGGAATTCAGCTAGTTTCCTTAAATGTTGTCAAGCATATCTATACGACAAAGTTGGAATCCCAAAGCCAACTTTATCTATAAATAGAGGTCTTTGCACAACAAGAATACAACTTTGCATGTTCAGACTTTTGCATACAACTTTGCATATTCAGACTTTTGCAATATTCTTGGTGAACTTGTGCAATATTCTCTCAATTGTAAAAGGGAACACTTCACAACTTTAAGTGTTTCGATTGTGAAAGAGAATTTCCAAGTATAAATCAATTGTACTTCATAGGTTCTTAGGATATTTACATTTATGTATTATCTTGGTTCTGCAACAACCTTGTATTTTATTTAACATTAATTAATAAAATACATTTGAAAATTACAACTTGATCTCACCATATATACTTTATTATATTTACTTATTGCTTTGGCATTTACTTATTGTCACCTTTTAAGTAACCTAACCAAGGACTTGGTATACATTCACTGTAACTGGTCGTCTCAAGTTCAGTGTTTATATTGCAAAGAAATCTCACCATTGAAATAGAGATGTCTTCAGTTAGTACCATCTCTTGAGTTGGGACTTATACCTGATCAACTAAAACAATTTAATAAAACACATGTTCAGTTGAGCCAAATTATCAATTAACCATCTCCATCTCGGTTGCCAGTCAAGAGACCACATTAATTATAGACCGGTTAATATTTCACAAACATATTAAATGACCCTAAGGCCCTAGCACAAACTTGACCTAACCAAATCAATAAAACAGGTTTTTATATGAAAACCAATAACATTTATCTGACTCAATAACCATGGATCTGCGACAAGCATAAAAATGGTTCAACAATCTAATATAGAAAACTAACACGGCATGATCACATTATCCAAATAGATGCAAAACTACTTAACTACTCATGACAAAACAAATAAACCTAACAATCATTAATATAAATGAATCCATAGTAATAGTTGTCAAACAAACAGTCTTGCAATAGTAACCTAATAACAAAGATAAAAGTAAAAGAGAGATCAAACTAATAATTGGGAAATCGAAGTCACAAAGTCCTTAATGCCGCTCCTTCGAATCAACACCACGAACCCTAACTAATTTGACCTATTGATGATGATTTGAATGATGTCTGTTGTTGTGAATTGATGCTTGATCTTCTGGATGATATGGAGGAGTTAGGAGGGTTTAGATGTGGTGAAAATATCCTAGAACGGCCCCCAAAGTCGTTTGGAGGAAGTGAGCTGCGGCCCTAGTGTTTTAGAGGGGTATTTATAGGTTTTTGGATAAACCCTAACTGAACTGACGTTGGGAGCAGCGCTGGCAAAAGTCCCAGCTCCGCTGGCTGGCTCCCAGCTCTGCTGGTGATGTCCTAGCTCCGTTGGCTGAGTTTCAAGATGACTTCCAGTGGTGCTTGAGCTTTATGTGAGCGGCGCTGGTCCTGGACATCAAAATGAAAGTCGTAGATCCTTCTCTCGCCTTTCTGTGGATAGCTTACTCGTGAAAAACGGAGTCCGTATAAAGAAGTTATGCCCAAAATACTAACACATGGTTGTATGCTTTATGTCGGCCTCAAATCCTCCATGTTCCGCTTGCTAGTCTTCGTCCAAATGTCTTGTGGCTTCGTGTTAAGTTGAGTAGAGATGTTTGCCTTCACTTGCACGTCTTGTGAACCTATCATAATATGTCATTCCATTAAGTACCAAAAGTTCACAGTTCTTAACTCATTTAAGCATTGAAACACGACCTAATGATATAGGGAATAATCATAAATTGGACGCTCATCAAGTTGCTACTGGTGACGTGGACGAACGTGTTTGAGTATCTCCGGGTAGGTATAGTCCGCCACCAATGTCAATGACATACGATATACTCCTGGATTGACTTTGCCTTTCCTTAACGACAAAGATGAACCCACCGTAAGGTCTACTCATCAAGTCGGGTGTGAGGTTCTCTATAAGGTCAAATGACCGCCTACACACGACCACTCACCTTATATGTGATGAGTGACTTATGTCACGCCTAATGTAAGTGACTTATGTCACATCTAATGAGATGTAAATGTGAATAGGCACATCTAGGATCATTGATATATGTATCCTATAATATTAATGTGATGATATGTGTGTTAAGGTGTAAAATGGAACCTTTTTATAATGTTTTAATGAAATTATGTGTTATCTTACATAGCAAATTTATTAGCTAACACTTGCTTTCTTAAGACATTGTGCTTTTAGGGTAAGCAGGTTTGAGATAATGAAACTTTATGTGAGGCAGGGTAGTTGTTTGAAGATGTTTAACACCCGCTAGTAGCCTTACCATTGGACTAATTTTTGATTATGTTTATGACTTTATTATGTCTTGAATTTAAGCAAGACGGGACAACAATTCAGCTATAGGTCATCAGAATTTCAATTAAAGTGGTTCTATTGCTGGTCAGAATTTAGGGCGTCAATATGCTAGTACTGGGAACCGTAGCTCAGAAGAAATCGACAACATAAGCATTGGTGGTTCAAAATGATGGTACTTATAATTGGGGTTCACCTAGTGCCGATGATCAGAATCATGCATTCATGGCAGAAATTCAAGACTTTGATGGAGGGATGAACGATCTTGCTGATAATTCATTCGACTATACATTGTATGCCAGCACGGATGATCATGATAGTTTTCATCAGAAGGTAGAAGATGAACCAGAACCATCATAACCAGTAAGAGCAAATGACAGTGAAGTCTAGACAGGTTTCATGGCACATTTGGGAGTTATTGAACAAAAGGAACCACTAAGGAAAACTACTGGGATTTGGTCAGTCGATAGTGGATGTTCGAGACACATGACGGGAGATAAGAGACTGTTGACAGAATTTACTCCTGTTAAAGGATCTTATGTCAGTTTTGTTGGTCCTAAGGGTGGCAACATTTATGGAATTGGGAAAGTCATCAATGGGAAGATCAAAATGGACAATGTAAACTTTGTTGAACAGATGGAGCATAACCTGATGAGTGTGTCTCAGATATGTAACAAAGGGAATCCAGTTCTTTTACATAAAGGGAGGCCATAATTTTGAAACCAGGTTATGTTATTCCAAATGAATGGATATTACTGAAGGCTCCAAGGAAGAAAGACATCTATGGATTGGAATTAGGTGTGGTTGATTCAGTGGAGCCAGTGTGTTTGTTGACTAAAGCTTCGGTAGATGAATCTCTGCTATGGCATAGAAAAATGGGTCACATCCATTTCAGAAAAATGAACTACATTACAAGTAATGGACTGGTTCTTGGCGTTCCAAATAAGAGATTTATGGTGGAAGATAAATGTGTGTCGTGCCTTAAAGGAAAGCAAACTAAGAAGCCACATAAGCCAAAGACTCAAAATTCTATTGCCGCTCCATTTCAGCTACTTCACATGGATTTATTTGGGCCAGTAAGCGTTCGAAGCATAGGGTATATGTACTACTGTCTTGTAGTTACTGATGATTACTCTAGATTCTCGTGGGTATTTTTCTTGAAGACCAAGGATGAAACTGCTCAAATCCTTATGGAGTTCTTGGAAAGGGTCGAAAACCAGTACAATACAAGAGTGAAGAGAATCAGAAGTAATAACGGGACAGTTCAAAAATCAGATTATGGAAGTCTGCTGTCTGAGCAAAGGAACTGAGCATCAATTCAGTGCACCCTATGAGCCCCAACATAATGGAGTAGCAGAGAGAAATAATAGAATATTGATAGAGACCGCCAAAACCATGCAAGCTGATTCAAGGCTTCCTACTATGTTTTGGGGGGAAGTAGTGAACACTGCTTGTCACGTATTAAATAGGGTTTTAATTGTCAAAAGATTTAATAAGACACCTTACAAACTTTTGAACAATAGAAAACCGAGTTTTAACTGGATTGGAACCTTTTGGAGTCTCATGTACATTTTTAAAAGTCCGTGACCAACCCAAATTTGTCGAGAAGGCTGAGGAGGGAATTTTTCTTGGTTATATTCCGGGATCTCCAAATAGGCGGGTGTATAATATTAAGGCTGAAATAGTTGATGTTGGTTATAATGTCATGATTTCTAGCTATAATTCCCCTGTACAAGGGTCTACTATCTTGTTTAATTATAATGATGTGTTTACTTCCTTTAATGGTCCCATCTCTTTTGGTGCAGGTAGTTCAGAGGTAGAAGATGTGGTACTATTACGTGATCAGAACACAGGAGCATGTACTACAACAGATTCTGCAACTGATACGGCATCAAGGAATAATGAGGAATCTAGAAAGGATCATGATGCAGAGCTTATGTCGTCATCAAATAACGCCAGTGCAGATGGTTCACCAAAGGATACTAAAAATACAGTTACACAAGAATCGGAACCAATCACTCCATTGTCTCATGTATCTACTGATCAAGGAGAAATAGGTTCAAATTTAGGTGTAAATCTTCAAGTTGATAAAGCTACATAGCATAGAGTCAACAAGTATCATCCAGTTGAGGATATTATCGGTGAACCAAGTGCAAGAGTCAAGACAAGAGGTCAACTTTATAAACTATCTGGTTTATTCGCAGAGATGAAAGAAACCGGTATAGTTGATGAATGCAAGTTCAGTTGTTTTGTATTACAAGAAGAGCCCAGTAATATTCAAATGGGTTTAAAAGATCCTTATTGGGTAGAAGCTATGCATCAGGAACTTTTTCAGTTTGACAAGCTTCAAGTTTGGAAGCTGGTCGATTTGCCATTGGGAGAGTATCCTTTCGGCACCAAATGGGTTTTTAGGTGCAAAAAGGGTGAAAAAGGTGTTGTTACACGAAATAAAGCTCGGCTAGTTGTTCAAGGTTTTGCTCAACAGGAAGGGTTGGACTACACTGAGGTGTTTGCACCGGTTGCTAGGCTGAAGACTATACGTCTGTTTCTGGCTTTTGCTACCTTCAAGGACATTAAGGTATATCAATTGGATGTCAAGAGTGCATTCTTGTACGGTACTGTCCAAGAGTTAGTGTATGTTACTCAACCGCCAGGGTTTGAAGATCCGGATCATCCTGATAGAGTCTATCAACTGAATAGGGCTTTGTATGGATTGCATCAAACACCCAGGGCTTGGTATGACAAGCTGTCGAAGCATCTTCTTGAAAATGGATTTGAGATAGGATTGATCGATATCACGTTGTTCACTGAATGGAAGGGAGAGGATTTCCTACTTGTACAAGTTTACGTAGATGACATTATTTTTTGGTCATCAAACGAAAAGATGTGCAAGCAATTTGAGAAGATAATGAAAGGGACTTTTGAGATGAGTGTTATAGGAGAAATGAACATCTTTTTAGGTTTACAGGTTGAACAGAAGGACGGATTTTTTATTCATCAGACGAAGTATGCACAAGATATATTGAAGTGCTTTCGAATGGAAGATACTTCTCCTATGGATACTCCCATACAAAAGAACCATCAACTTGGGATATTCTCGTTTAATGATCCAGAAGTTGATTATACTTGATATAGGGCCATGATAGGTTCGTTGATGTATCTTACAGCATCAAGACCAGACATCATGTTTGTAGTTTGTTTGTGTGCTCGTTATCAGTCCTATCCCAGGGAAAGCCATATGAAAGCCGTGAAGCCTATTCTTCGCTACCTCAAAGGTCAACCAGTGTCGGGTCTCTCTTATTCGATTGGGGGAGTCTTTGAATTCACGGCTTATACAGATGCTGACTATGGCGACTGCAATTATGATAGGAAATCGACTTCAGGTGGATGTTAGTTCTTGGGAGGAAGACTAGTTTCATGGCAATGTAACAAGCAGACCTCTGTTGCTATCTCATCGTGTGAGGCTGAATACATGGCAGCTGGTGGATGTTGTTCACAGGTTTTATGGATTCAGCAACAACTGCGTGATTATGGCAAGAACTTTCTTTGTACTCCTATTAAAATAGATAATGAATCCACCATATCCATTACCAATAATCCTGTTAAGCACAATAGGACTAAGCACATAGACATAAGGTTTAATTTTATACGTGATTGTGCTGAAAAGAAATTGATAGTCCTAGAAAAGGTGCCGAGTGACTTTAATTTAGCTGATCTATTCACTAAGGCTTTCGACCGAACTCGTTTCAAGTTGCTAGTCCAATTGATTGGAATGAGAAATCTATAGTGACAGTGTAAAATTTGTCTATGTTTGTGTTGTAATGTATGTGTGTCATATAGAGTCAGAAAAACCAAATAAAAATGAGAAAAACCAGAAAAGAAAAAGAAAGTAATAAAAAGAGTAAGGTCACTGTATGAAGACGATTAGACGTGACGATGCTTTAGCTTTTAAGCCTACTTAATTGTACTTTAAAATGCTTTATTCAGTGATACCATTATATGATGTATCGATAGGCACAAAGTACCAATGTTTCCTTATAATCTGAACTTAAATGTATTCAATGTTCTTTTGAGAAACATATTCAGATTTATGGCTGAGAATGCCAGCTCTGTTTTTAGAGTCTGGTCCTTAAATCTTATGAAAGATCTAGCATTGTAACTATGTATATTTGGTTTTTATATAGAAGGTCTCGGGTACATACATGCGTATGTAATGCTTTTTAGGATGTATATTTGTGACAAGATATGCAAATATCTATTTAATCTTTTGAAAATTATGAAACTAATGTGGCCTTTGAGATTCAGACAAGTAAGTCCTTGGGGTGTCTTTGTATACCTACCCTACCTAAAGCTTCCAACTTGGGATAGGTTGTCAGAAAATTCGCTACATGGGTCTCATTGAATGTCACAGGTTTCCATAAGTGCTTTAAAATGATGTCACAAATATGCAAGTACTTAGCATTATGCAATGTTGGGTATATTTCCGTACGTGAGTCAAGTTATGTCACTTTGCGTGTGAGGAATCACCAACCTGTCACCGCAAACTTGATTCTTAAAGACCGTCTCCCTGTAGTTACCAAATGTCTTAATATTAGTGCTTGTTTCGATTGTGAGAGTATATCTGAATGTGGCTCACTTAAGTTCGCAAACTTGATTAAATGACATATTAGGCTACTCGGGTTACATGGTGACAGTCCTTGGCCAGGGTATGTCGAAAGTGTCACAAATCAAAAGGAAACTGGAAGTACCGAGTGTTTAAGAGGACAAACATATTGGTAATCGTTTTTGGATCACTGTTCATAATTAATAATAAGAGGATTATTTCTCATGTGGGCTTATGTAACATGCTAAGCTGGTCTAATCAATGCAGTACTTTAGCTCTTGTAACTATGTTATTCGTTTATGTTCGTCTGTGTGTGTTATGTTTTTCTTGAAATGTTTATTTTTTATTATTATTTCTGTTGTTGTTGTTTAAATAAAAGTTCATATTGCACGAGAGACAAAGTCAGAATAGAATCTAGTTTCCAAGAGGACTCAACTACGTTCTATGAACACTGAATAAACAAGTAGGGTAGTCAAGCGATAGTGTTGTGATCAAAAGCTAAAAGAAAGTGTATCGTATTAACAGAATATAGGTCTAAGGAAAAGAACACAAAGTTGTTAATTTCAATAAACAAATATTGAGTTAATAAATGTTTTACTCTTAGAAAGAAGATTTTCATTAGAATGAACACAAGTTGTTCATAGTTTTGAATTTTATCTTTAAAAGAATTATCTGTTTCTATCTTTAAAAAGAAGATTTTCATTAGGATGAACACAGAGATGTTCATAGTTTTGAATCTGATCTTTGAAAGATTTTGGTTATATTAAAAGGATTTGAAATAGAGATTCCAAATAATTTTGACTGTATATGTGCAAGGATTGAAAGTGCTCAACAGTCAGTTATTTGACCTAAATGACTTAGGTTTATAATAGATTGTTAAGTATATTCAAATTATCTTGCTATTTTATTCATTTCTTCAGATTGTATGTTATTACTTTGAGAATATTTGATGATTGTTTGTTTTACATCAAACAAAGTAACAGATGTTTAATTCTGTAGGTTGTCAAGCAAGTTCTCAGCACAGAGGCAAGAAAGACAAATACACAGGGTTGTATAGGTCATTTTATGCATAACAAAGATAAATACTAGTATGATGAGACAATCATAGGGTTATTTATAATTGTTACTTTGTTCAACCAAGATGTATGATAAGGTAATCATAAGAGTATTACGTATGGTTTATGATTTTTGCATGTCCAGATTGTGGATGTTTTATCCCATTTTAAGACCCTAGGAAAAAATTATGATTTCTTCATGCAAAAGTATAAATAAATGTAAAACCTAATCACTTATAGGTTTAGTTATATGATTTTACTGAGTTAAAATAAAGTGACTGTTGAAACTAAATCAATATTGCATGTTTGATGTAAATGGAAGATCTCAAGGTAGGTTATCCATTATTACCATAAAATAATAAGACATAGTTCTTAAGATTCTAAATCTTTGATAAGTATTAATGGAATAATAAGACAGGGTTCTTAAGATTCTAGATTGTTGATAAGTATCCTTAGAATGATAAGACATAGATCTTAAGATTCTAGTGTGTGTAAAATTCAGAGACAAAGAATTGCTTTGGAAATAGGTTCCATGTTCCTGAAGTTTGAGCTTCAAGTTTCAAAGTTTCTGCTTTTCATAAAAATCAACTAGTACAAGATTGATTGTTGGAAATTCAACTCCTCTATCACATGCCAGTTATGCAAGGCGAGCAGGGACTCGAAGTATGCTTAATTCGGAGAAAATTAATGTTGAGGGGGAGGACAACAACAAGCTTTGGTGCATTGGTTGATTGTTATGACGATACAGAGAGTTTGAAGTTTGCCGATCAAATCTGAAGTTTCAGAGGATCGAGTTTCGGGTAAGGCAATTAATTTTTGTTGTCTAGAATTTATTATTTTTCAGTATATTTGCTGAGAAGTCAATCTAATGGAAGGATTTTTGAGCAAAAGACTGAAATTTTCAAGACAAATGCTAAGGATATCAGGTTTTAATTGGTTTTTTTATGCAATTTTAACAGATATGGATAGTTGTGTCTTTGTCAGTTGAAGATCTTAGATATAGAACTTTTTAAATTTTAATATAAAAGATTATCAACTATGTTACTTAACCTTCTACATTGTTAGATAACTTCGTAAACATAGACATTTTGTGAATGTAGAAGATTATTACAATCTTTGACATAGACATAATGGAATTTCACAAGTGGTTAAGTACTATCCTTAGATATAGACAGTTTGTGAATGTAGAAGATTATTTAAAATCTTAGACATAGACTTACTGTGAATATAAAAGGTTATGTAAAACCTTAGATATAGACTTAATGAGAATGTATAAAGTTATGGAAAACTTTTGACATTGACATTAGGTGAATATAAAAGGCATTACATAGTTAATATTGTATGCAGCCTTAGACATAGAAATGTTATGTTTGAATGTGAAAGGCTGATGTTATATTTTATATACCTTAGACATAGATAAATCGTTTGAATTTGAAAGGTTTTTATATGTATAAACCATAGAAATAGAAACGGATATATGAATGTGGAAGGTAATGGTATTTTAGACACAAGTATTATGTTTAAATATAAAAAAATTTTAAATGTAATTTTAAACTTTCGATATAGAAACATATTTATATATGTAAAAGATTTGTGTAAAAGGTTGATTATCTAGATTATATAGTTATGAAAATCGAGTCAATTTTGTTTTCATAAGAATATGAAGTCGTAATCAATACATTAAAGTGTTTGAAATTTATATAATATAAAGAGATTTTATATTATAAGAATTTCTAACTAATTGTGAAATGTGTATCTCACATTTCATAATGAATATTTGTGCTCTGATAATTAATCATAGTTATGTATCACAGTCACAAATTGAAGGGGAGTACATAAGAATGATTAATTGTTCTGATAAATTGTCATCGTTATGTATCCCAGTCATGAATTGAGGGGGAGTACATACGAATGATGGTAGTTATATTGATTGATCATAGTTATACTTCCTAGTCATAAAATTGAGGTGGAGTATTAAGAATGAAGAATCAATTTTACAACTATGTGTATATTTTTTGTGAAATTGTGTAAAGTACGTTCGCAAGCGATACAAATAAGTGTGCTAGCATTAATTGCAAGTGGTACAGTTAAGTCTGTATGTTTATTTGGAAGTGATTATTTGCAAGTGGTACAAATCGGGAAAGCTAGTTTCGAGATTGTTTTAGAAAGATTGATCGTGTAAGAGTTAAAGAATTTTGTGTAAGTTTATTAACTTTTCAGGTTTAAGACGAAGATCGTGGAAAAGGTAAATTAGGATGCCTACAGGTATGGTCATTTTAATTTTCATATTTCCAGAAAGTTCGTGATAAACTTTGATCAATTATTCAGAAACTTTGACGAAAATTGAAGTTTAAAGTGTGCAGGTGATTTTACGACCTCATAATTGGCAAGAGGCAGAATACGACCTCGTAATGGTCTATTGGGCCTTATGCAGATTACGACCTCTTAATTGGTGGACCGGGTTGACCCAGACCCATTCGGGTCAAGTGGGTATATAAACCAAAGGGATAAAGGCATGGGAATGTACCCAACAATGGCAAAAAGGCTATGTGATGTACCCTACTACTCGACTTGCTATTCATTGTAACCAACTACGTTTTTTTGGGTTATTCAACGCAGGCAACCTGCTACACAACAAGTAGCCGGTTACCACTTGCATTTTTTTATTACTTTTTTATTAAAAAACGCAATCCAAGATTCTTGTCTTTCTCGGAATCAAACTGCTTCTTATCTTTCATAATTTTTAACGATTATTTACCTTGCCAAACAAAGAACAAGAAACATGATTTCATCAAACCCATTACACATCCAGTAAATTAAATCAGAAATACAGAAACCAGAAAGTGTATCAAGAAATACAGAATCTTGAAAACTTTGAAAGAATAAAAAAAATTCAGTAAATTCCAAAACTAAAAAGATACAAGAATGTAGTCACAAGAAAGTGTATCAAGAAACCGCCATTACTTGAAGAGCTTACAACCAGAGTGGCCGGAGAAGGGGTTTCGTCCACCGGCAACAAGGACGGCGGCGTTGGCGGTGGCGGGGGAGGTAAGAGATTGATGGCCGGATTCTGAACAACGTCACCATAATCCTCTAAATCAAATTCTGAACAAATCCTTGCCAGGAAAACTTTTCAAACACCTTCGCCGGAAAAAATGGTAATCTCACCTGAAAACAGAAACGATTTGAATAAACCCTATCTTGCTCATTACTTTGAATTTAAACACGAGATTAACACCAAAATACTCTAAATCAAATTCCGAACAAATCTTTTCCAGGAAAACTTTCAAACACCTTCGCCGGAGAAAATGGTAATCTCGCCGGAAAACTTTTAAAATACGATTATTTGGTTGTTCCTTCGAGTTACGACTTGAAACCAACACCAAAACACTCAGAAAACAACTCCGCACAAACCCTAGCCAACAAACTTTCGGTTACGAGATTGCCGGAAAATTCAAAGTGTCACCGGAAAACGTAATTGTCACCAAACTCAACTAATTGGAAAACTGAAAGAACGAAGATGATCATAATTTGATCGCGATTTTAACCTTATGATTTTCCAGGTCGAATTGATGATGAAAAAGATTGAATTAGAGGAGAGAAGTGATACAAAATGTGTTGTTTCTTTTTTTTTTCTTTTCTGAGTGTTTTTCATTTTTTTTTATAAATAAAATATATAACTGGATGAATACCTTGTGTAGCAGGTTGCTTACGTTGAATAACCCAAATAACGTAGTTGGTTACACTGAATAGCAAGTCGTGTAGTGGGTTACATTACATAGCCTTTTTGCCATAGTTGGGTACATTCCCATGCCTTTATCCCTGAACCAAATAACGCCTAATCACGACCTCACAAATTAAAAATCAACTTTAGAGCAATACGACCCCGATAATGCTACTTTGCTACCCAGATTATGATTCAATGGATACGATTAGATCAAGAGTTTTTGCTTGATATTTTCATATTCATCTCGAAATTCTGAATCTAGGTATACTATCTGATCGTAATCTAGTTACCCATGCAACAAGAAAATCAAGAAAATAGGATTCGAAATTTTCGAATTAGGTTTTCCTAAGTTCTTCGATTTTGATGTTTTCTGGGTAAAACTAAGGGTTGGGGTATGTTAATCGCTTGAATACGAACGTATAGACACAATTTTTACAAGTTTTGGTTGGGCAAATCTCGATTTCGCGATGAAGAAGATGAACAGTTACGTGACCTCGTATTTAGAGGTTTGCTAGCCTAGAAATACGACCTCGCATTGGTCAATTTATTTTGACTTTGTTGACTTCTGGATTGCGAGTTGGATTTACGACCTGGACTAAATACGATCCCAAATTGGAAAATACGACCTCGTATTTTAGATTTTGGTTGACCGTATTTTGACTTGGAAATACGACCTCATACAGAGATACGACCTCGTATTTTGAACTTAACAGATTTTCAAAAGTTTTATTTTTATAAATATTTAAAATTTGGTTATTTATCATTTTAACTTAATTACAAGGTTAATTTAAGTTAATTTAACAGATTTTCAAAAGTTTATCGTAATAAATATTTGAAAATGAGTTAATTTTGGTATAACTAAATTACCGGGATAATTTATGTTAATTGTGTATAACTAAATTACAGAGATAATATATGTTAATTATAAATTACCGAGATAATTTATATGTATTTGACTAGATTACAGAGATAATGCTAGTTCTATATGTTATGCATATGAATTTTTATGTCGATTTAGGTAATTAATTATTTGTTATTGATTACAGAAATGGCAAGAGAATTTGTATCAGGACATAACTTTTTGATTAACGTGGACAAGAATCAAGATGGAACTGAGTATTATCATGAGATGTTCAGATTTTTTAAGCAGTCAAGAATTAATCACATTCTTACTAATTCACCGGTTTTGTATGAGTCATACATGGTAGAGTTTTGGGAAAATGCAAGGCATAAGAAGACTGCTACTCAGGAGGTGATAGAGACAGTAATTGTTGGCAAGACTATTACATTCTCAGCTCGTGATCTTATTGATATCTTGAAGTTAGGTACATTCGATCAAGAAGGAGGAGAGAAGGAACCTACTACTTTCAGTAGAGAGGTTGTTGTTGGAGGATTTACAAGGATGGGTTATTCTGATGATTTGAATGTGGGTACGTTGAAGAAGCGCGAATTCTTTGGAAGATGGAGATACTTAGCGCATGTACTATTAGTTAGTTTGTGTAATAGAAGAACCGGATAGGATACATTTAATCAAGAATCTCAAGCTCAGATGGTTGGTCTAGTATACAACAAACCGTATAGTTTTTCTAAGTATTTCTTCAACGAATTAAGGAAGCAAACAACTGCCAGATAAGGACATAGGTTTATGATCTAACCTAGATTCGTTATGATGATTATCAATCATCATATTCCTAATCTGCCTGCTACCAAGTCAATTCTGAAAGTGACATCTATAGTGAAGAGGGCATATGATGAGCTCAAGAGTCGTTTTGATGGTGATCTAGGAGCTCAAGATGTGGCCTTGTTCGGAGATATAGTGGATATTAATTTCAATCCACCTACAGTTGAAAAAATTTGTCAGATTCAGGACTGAGATCATTCCACACCAGCCGGTTATTAATCCAATTCCTTTACAAATGGTGATGCCAGATGAGCCAATGCGCGACATTGAACAACCACAGGCTCTGAACACAGAAAGGGTGACTATTGAGAAAGATGACGTGGTTCTTAAAAAAGAAGCAGAAGTACATGAAGATTCTGCTGGTCATGTTTCTAGTGCTACTGATGTTGCTTCGAGGAATAATCCATCTGATTCAGGTCTGAAAAGGAAGAGAACAGAGTCTTCTAGGGAATCTGAGGTACCAGAAGTTGATGAGGTACCGACTCCAAAGAAGAAAAATGTTATTAGATTGAAAATAAGAGAGAAAGTTGTTGCTAGTGGAGTAGAGGAGACTGTTAAAACTCCAAAAGCATCAAGCAAAATTCTAGAACAGAGGTCTAGGAGATCAGTTGAATCACATGCAGAGACAATGATACCAAGAAGATCTCGAAAGACGACTGTTTATCTTGAGAGGCCATCCACAACTCATAGAATGAGGGATTCAGTGCCCAATCCCGAACCAATAACTAAAGCGACTACACGTCAAGTTCCTATATTACCACCAGTGTTTTGGTATGGCTGACATGAAAGGGAAGATGATGGTGTTAGAGGCTAGAGTTATAGGGTTGTTTGATGAGTTGGAGAAACAAAAGAAGAACCATGAGAAAGAGATGTTGAAAAAGCAAAAGGAAGTTGAGATGTTAAAGAAAGCTCTTGATGATGAGAGGAAGAGTCATCAAGACTTTATTAACACTCCCATGTCTAACTTTGACATGGTTCATTGTGAAGCTACCAAGGCTGAAGGAGCAACTAAAGCTAAAACTAGTGTAGTTCGAGTAGCTGAACAAATGACTAAGATTGTTGATGTCATGCTGGATTGTGTGACGCAATCAAAGTTAAAAGGTTTGTTTGAGATGTTTCTGTTTAAGAAGAAGTTATTACCAAATCTAGGTTGTAAGGGTGATGAGCTGTCGAAAAAGAAAGATGATGATTCGAATTAAGACCCTGATGCATCAAAGGATAAGGGTAATACTCATAAAGAAGAATTGACCAAGGCAATAGAGTCTTTGACTGAGATTGCATCTAGTATGGTAGAATCTTCTAAGACAACCGAAACTATGAGAGAAGAAGGTGAAATAATCTATGGTGATGAAAGTTGGATGGACATCGCAGAAATTGAGGTGCCAGTCACAGCTTCAAGGCTTGTGGATGAAGATGTTGAGCGCAAAGGGTTTAGTATTGACGACTTTCGAGCCAAGCTTGATAGATTGGACACTTCTAATCAAGTCCAAGATCAGGAAGCTCAAGTTGCTCAAGAACCAGTTAGGGTGAATCTTGATGAGCTACACATAGAGCCAAGTGCAAACACTAAATCTGGATGGTGGTTGCATAGTAAGGTTGAGCTTGAGGCATTGTATAGACCTATCAAGTATATAGACAAGAATCAGGGTGAAAAAGTTAAAGCCTATGCCACTGCTGCTGTATCAAGAATCGTGAGTTTTCATTGGGATAACGAGATAAAGTTTCTGATTATCAGGAGAACAAACGGTGTGCAGTATTTGGAGATGAACGCAAAAGCTATAAACTCTCTTCATGAAGTTGATTTCTGGTGCTTATCTAGGCTAGAAAACTGATTAACCCTAGTGGAAATCGAACGGCAGATTATGTTGCTAAGTCTATTGCTAATAACATGAAAATCAAGGATCCGACTAAAAGAAAATATCATCCACAAGAGGGCAAAAGGGTCTAGGATAAATCAAGGATAGATCCGAAGACAAATAAGCCAATGATTACTTTGAAGTATAAGCCTGCCAAGTTTGCCAAAGAAGTTCCTTTTAAGAGGTTTGGAAGGGACTTGTTGAATAATTTGGAGGGTTGGTACTTTGATAGTAAGACATATGAAGCAATGATGTACGACCATAATTACGATGAGATTTTGAGGATTTATGAGCCTTTGCATCTAGTGAACTTCTGTAGGAAAGATCTGCTAAAGCTGAACCGTGTTAATATTTGGATTCCAAAAGATTTTCAGGGTCCAGCGTTGCGATATAGGAATGCAGTGAGTTTGTGCTCGAAGATTGGCTTACACCCAGACTGTGATTTCTATAAGGATGCAGATGATTCAGAAGAAGTTCAGAAGAAGTAGAAGGCTGATAAACAAAAGCAGAAGAAGTAGATTGATGACAAAGACAAAGACGAAGACATTTATTTTAACCTCTATAAGCTATTGCCAAGGGGGAGTCTGTAAATGCACGTCTTTGTCAATAGCAGTCTAGATTGTTAAGGCTTATATTGTAATATGTCTTTGTAATGTGATTGCCATTAATGAACTTTGTATTATGCATAGAATACTAGATTAAGTTTAAGTATTGAATGTATGATAATATTCTGCTATGTATGAAATGCGACCTCGTAATTGCAGGGTCAATTACGAGGTAAATCCATTCGGGTGTTTTCCTATAAATACCGAACCCTAACAGAGATTATGGTTGAACATTTGTCGAATTATCAAGCATATATTGCGGGGTTGGTCGTCAAAGGATTGTTCCGCTAGCCCAAAGAAGATCTTGGAGGCAGCAGGTGATGTAGGGGCTTCGTTGTGAATCACCAAGTTTTAGAGAGGGATTCCGCACCTCAGGATAACTGGAACAAACTATTAACGATCTGATTCAAGGGGACTTACAATAGAAGGTTTTGTTATGAACTACAAGCCATAAGTTAACCATTGCATTACCACAATGAATGTAGCCGTTGTTAAATAACAATCCTAGGAATGTAAGAAGTATACATCTATATAAGTTCATGATACGAAACTAACACGTTGTTGTTTTGCCTCCTGGTACTTGTTCAAGGTACCTAATGTCTACAAATATGTGTCACCCGTTGGGCTCCCAACCGTGTTTATGCCAGGTGGGGTGTGTCAACCCAAATAGCGCTATTCAACATATCCACGTTTATATCCATAATTAACGTATCATGATTGTGAGGAATTGTTGTGAACATAGTAACTCATAATAGCCTTGTATACCGTCGTGCATGTACTTGTGTTCATAAAAGTAAGAGTATGTATTGCAGCAAAAAATATACAAGTAAAATGGGGCTAAGGAGATCTCACCTTAAGAAGGTATAGATGATGAAAATGGATGAGTTGAATAAGTATGCCTTGTAAGTGCACGTTTATGTCAATAGCAGTCTAGATTGTTTGGGCTTATATTATAATATGTCTTTGTAATGTGATTGTCATTAATGGACTTTGTAGTATGCATCGAATACTAGATTAAGTTTAAGTATTGAATGTGTAATAAGAATCTGCTAAGGGAAATGCGACCTCGTAATTGTAGGGTCAATTATGAGGCAACTATATGGGAATACGACCCTGTATTTGCAGGGCCAAATACGAGCCAATCAACAAACACGACCTCGTATTTGTGACGGGCTGGGCATGGAATGTGAGGTCGACTCGCTGAAGCCTATGTCGCACGATTCCTATATATACCAAACCCTAACAGAGATTAGGGCCGAACATTTGTCGAATTATCAAGTAGATATTGCAGGGTTGGTCGTCAAAGGATTGTTCCGCTAGTCTGAAAAAGATCTGCGAGGCAACAGATAATCTAGGGGATTCGTTGTTGATCACCAGGTTATAGAGAGGGATCCGCACCTCTAAATAACTGAAGAAAGCTATTGACGATCCGTTTTAGGGGTCCTACAAGTGGTATCAGAGCCTTTAGGTTTAATACCGAAAGGTTATAGCTTGTTGGTGATAGACAACTTCGATTTAGGGTCTTTAGACGTGATTCTTTCACGAGTATACGACCGAAAATCTTGTTTGTGACATATTTTGGTGTTTGCAGCAGTCGAAGGTGTTAATTTTGACTTTTAGGGTTCGATTTCAAGAGAATTAAAAGTATCAGCATCGTTTGCGACCTCGCGGGCTCGTATTACCTCATACAGCTCGTATTTTCAACCTGGGTAGCTAATTACGACCTCGCTAGTTCAATTGCGACCTCGTATTTCGTTTGTGACCTCGTGAGCTCAATTATGACCTCGAGTGACTAATTGCGACCTCGTACTTTTTTACGACCTCGTTTATTTTTGAACAGTTCGTGAATTTTGCTAGCTCGGAGAAAATGACGTCTCAATTACCCGCAAACTATCAATCTTTGCTGAATCAATTAATTCTAGAGGATCATGAAACCGGAAAGGCCAACTCACCGCCCAAGTTGATAAGCCTAGACTGATATTTCAATTGGAAGGGCAGATTCGATTCATACTATAGATTGATGGATGTTCGAATGTGGATTTGTATTATCAACGGTTATGTTCATCCAACAGTGCCAGGTGATAAAGAAATTGCTGGTTCGAGTGGTGGAAAGCTGGCTTCTTATGAACAAATGGATGTCGATAAAAAGAAAAACTACGAGGCTGAAAGTAAGGATTAGGATCACTTCGAGTGGCTCTTCAAGGGGAATTTCTGCATCTGTTTGAAAAATATGAAACATCAAAAGGCTTATGGGATGCACTCAAAGAGCATTGTGAAGGTGACAAAGATCTCAAGAAGAGTAGGAAAGACTTGCTAAAGAAGCAGTATTATGTTTTTACTAGCTTCAAGGATGAATCTCTTGATGAGACGCTGGTTCGTTACAGTCATATGCTGGTTGAGGTTGCTTACTTTGGGTATAATCCTGATCCAGAAGATGTCATCGAGAAGTTGTTGGAGGCACTTCCAATTAAATGGGAAGGATTTATCACGTCTATCCAACAAAATCCTGAATTCAGTATATGGACTCTTCTACAGTGGAGATGATGAGAGAAAGAAGATGACGATGGATCCTGACAACAATTTGTTGTATGTAAGTTCTCCGGAATCAACAATTGTTGTTCATAATGGTAATCGGAATAGTAATTCTCCAAGCTCGGATTTAACAGGTATGCCGATGAGCATAAGATATGCTGAGGGACATTTGGGATGCTCGCTTCTTTTGTGTCGGCTCATGTAAAGTTGATTGGAGGAAAACTGACTGATCCTGAACTGGTTAGGAAGGATTACAAGCAAGTTGATCCAGATGATCTGGAATAAATGGACCTGAACTGGCAATTAGCTATGTTAACTTTGAGAGTTCAACATTTCACTGATAGAACTGGAAGGAAGGTTGTTGACGGCAAAGTAGGGTTTGACAAGACTAAAGTGAAGTGTTTTAACTGTGATGGCTTTGAACATTTTTCTCCTGCGTATCAGAGACCAAGATAGGATAACAATTCAGCTACAGGTCGTCAGAACTTCAATCAAGGTGGTTCTATTGCAGGTCAGAATTCAGGGCGTCAATATGCTAATACTGGAAACAGAAGCTCGGGAAAAATGGATAACTCGAGAGCGTTCAAAATGATGGTACATATAATTAGGTTCTACTAGTGCCGATGATCAGAATCATGCATCATACGAAGAAGGGGAAGGCCTAAGATGAGGTGGGAGGACCGATTAGCGAAGGACCTAATAGAGCTTGGTTTATCGAAGGACATGACGTCGGATAGGACGGCCTGGAGAACTAGAATTAGAGTAGAGGATTAGGTTAGGGTATGACTTTTGCAGGACTTTGATCGACATCTTTTTCCCATATTGCCTTCCCTAAGGTGGTTTGTGTTGGTTTGACCAGGAGAAGTAGGCCCAACATAGGTGACTTGATGCCAGAGAAGGCTTTGACCTAACAGGAGAAGAGCTAGGTCGACGGAGGTGGAAGGACAGAATACCGAAAGATACGAAGGAGTTTTCTGGTGGAGGAGCTGAACAGTGAGTGTAAGGCATATGGGAATAAGTTTTTGTAGACTTTTATTCTTAGACGTTGGTTCTCAGTAACCTCCGTAGTGGTTTTGGCCTGAGTAGAGGGAGGCCAAAATCGAGGGGGGAGGTTACTCTTGGCTGCCCCAAAATGCTTTGCCTGTTGTTGGACATGACCGATGAGAGTTTATTAGAGGACTAGGACTAGTTTAGGGGTTTGGGAGCTTGGGAGATGACTAGGATTAGTCTAGCTAGGCGGCTAAGTTAGTGTGTTTCATAGGTTGCGCACCACCCGTTATTTTCCTTGGACCCATCGGGCACTAGGATTTCTTAGTTAATTCCTTATATGTAGGTAGGTTTGGGCTTTATGCTGAAACACTTTTAAATTTGTCTACGTTCTATATGGTTGTTATTATAAGTTTTGTTGAACCTGTGCTTTTAGTTATCTAGGTCGCTTGCTGCTACTTTTCCCTATTCTTTTGTTGTCAGGTGTACTCAACAGATAGTGTCTAGAGGACTAGGTATAAAGGTTACCTTGTCGTTTTGTGGTCATTTTTGTGAGTAGACTATGATTAGTATGGCTTAGCGGCCTAAGGTACTTTGCTCCGTAGGTTGTTTAAAAATAGTTTAATTCCCTTAGTTTTTAGTCAATTCATATGTATAAGTATGGGTGTTATGGCGGTTTACGTTCCTCTTGTTTGAGCTCCTTGCTGAAGACTTTGTTTATGATGTTGTTATTTGCGGACTATAGCTGCTAGAGTTTATGTACTGTGCTAAGGTATTGTTAGGCCGTACATTTGCTACTCTTCCCTACTCTTAAGGTAGCCATACCTAGCGGACCCAACTGACAGGTATATCGTCTTCTCGACAGACAAGTATAAACACTTTACCCTTTTATGGCTTTTACATCTTCATGGCCAGAGGTCCTTATGGAAGCAGCCTCTCTACCTTTGGGTAGAGGTAAGACTGTTTATAGCTCACCTCCCCCAAACCCCGCTCAGGGATTGGGTACAGTTGTTGTTGTTGTTGTTGGTTTGACCCATTCCAACCAACCCATTTTGATAATAAAAAAAAGTCAATAAACCAATAGAAATCACAGTCAACCGTTTTTGATCATAAAAGTAAAAGTGCATAAAACAGTTTGTCTTATTTCTCTCTCTCTAAATGGCGATTTTTTTCATTCTTCGATCCTAGCCTTCGTCGATCGATTAATCTATAATCTGCTTATCTGTGGCTCTTTCACCATTATTGTGTCCACATATGAGTTAGGTTAAATTTGATTGTTCGTTCGTCCAGGGTTAGGGTTTTAAATTTTATATTCGTTGTTTAGGGTTAGGGTTTTTCTGCCATTTTTCTTTTAATTCGTTTATTTGGTTCGTTTGGGATTTGGTTTTCTGGTTTTTGGTTTCTAATTGTATGAAGAGAGATAGCTAGATTGTATTTCATCAGATTGATTTACAAAAAGTTCAGGAAAGGTTGGCTAGGTTGAAGGGTGAAAATATGCCGGGCAAGAAAAAGAATGGTGGAAACCCTAAAAAAGTTTCGCCGTCCAAGAAAAACTCTGAAGAAGCGGTCGAATCTCCTGAATGACCTGCTACTAGTAATCAGCCATTTCATTCGAGCCCTTTGAATGCCCCTGCTAGTAGTGATCGACCTGATCCTTCGAATGAAAAAGAAACGGAACATGTGGAATTTAAATTTGCTCCATCATCTGAATTTTCGGTGAGGGTTGATGAGGGGATTGAAGACGCAAATTTTGGTTAGAAAAACCCTCCTTCTGATAATAAGTAGGATGATAAGGGAGACAAGCATGAAGATAAGATGGAGGTCAGCCCAGATTCCATGAAAGGAAACCCTAATGAGAATGACAATGTTACTACGAAACCTGTAGGGTTGGATGCTCCTGGGGTTACTCCTACATATGCTGCTAAACTAAAATCTTGATCGACTAAGAAGGTTGTGAATTTCAGAAAGCTAGAAACTAGTGTTAGTTGTGATGGAGTTGATATTGTACTTCTTAAGGAATCTGTTCGGGTAGTACAAGATAGATTTGCAATACCTTGTTTGGTTACTTTTTGGGAGATAGACTTGCTTATCCGGTTGTTGAATATTATGCTAAAGCAAATTGGTCTAAATTTGGTCTCCAAAAGGTAATGATGAATGCGGATGGATTTTTCTTCTTTAAATTCAATGATAAAACAGGGATGTTGAATGTGTTAGAGGGAGGTCTTTGGCTTAAACGTAGTATGCCTATCTTTTAGAACACTTGGTCACCCATAACAAAACTTAAGAAGGATGATATTAAAGAAGTTGCTGTGTGGATAAAAATCCACAATGTTCCTATTGCTGCATACACGGATGATGGATTGAGCCTGCTTGCTACGAAATTGGGAAATCCAAAAATGCTTGATTCTTACACGTGTACTATATGCACTGAATCATGGGGTAGAAGTAGTTATGCAAGGGCTTTGATTGAGATATCTGCTGAGAATGAGTTTCGGGATAATCTAACAATGGCAATTCCAGATTTAGATGGTGATCATTATGTGAATGAGATAATGCGAGTTGAATATGAATGGAGGCCACAAAGATGTGCGACATGTTGTATATTTGGTCATCATATCAATGCTTGCCCTAAGAGAGTAAACATTGTTAACAAACCTGTGAATTCAGTTGATAAGGATGGCTTCACTAAAGTAAGAGGTAGGAAAAAGGTGCATAAGGCTGGGTTTCCTCTTAATAAGCAGAAAACCAAGGTGGAATATAGACTAGTGGTTAATCAGAAACATAAAAAAGATGTGCCTAGTACCTCAGGTAAGAAGGAAAATGTAGTGAACACTACGAATTCCTTTGGTGTGCTGGATGAGGATGCTAATCTATGTGAGAAGACTAATGCAAAAGCATGCTCTAAGGCTAAATTAAATGTGACATTAAATTCTGATGGTGAAGAGGTTATTGAAGTTTTAGATAATGAAACTGCTGATTTTATGGCTTCGGGTGTAAGAACCCTCAATTTCCAACTAGGATAATTTACTTAGACTTATCTAGGTCCTTATCCCTAGAGGTTTATTAAGAGAATCGACCTTCTAGACATTCAAGCATAGCGATAATTGCCCCCTAGTACAGTGAAATGCCTTAGATATGCCATAAACAAAACCTATAGTCATTCAAGACAACCTCATACAATATGTTAGTTCTAATTGAATTCGATGAAATATCAATGAACGAAAACTTTATTTCAAGGAGTTAAGTTGAATAAATAATAAAGTAAGATTCACAAGTTGAGATAACAATCAAGAATCCTTACGGAATGTCCAACAATGTAATCACAAGCCAAATTAAGTGTAGATGGTCATGAAAATAAAAATGGCTATTTCAAAAAAAAGGGGTAAGTTTATAAACTAATATGTACATAAAAATGTTTGGATAATAATAAGTACATATATATATGCCTAATATAAATACAAATTTATATACAATGAGCTAAGTAACAAATTAAAACACAAAAATGTACATATATATATATATACACAATACACATATACATATACATATCTATATACTAGAAAACCATATAACTTATAACTTAAACACATTTATAATTCATACAAATATACCTACACTTATATTATACACCAAAACTCTAAAACCCCCTTCCTTTTTCCCTTTCAAAAACCGGCCCCAACCCTTCCCCATGCTACTCCACCAATTGAAATGCAACTAGCTTTTATTCTTGTAACTCCCCACACTTGATTTTACATAACATTTAACCTTTACTCTTCACACACACTAGTTCATTATAACACTTCCCAACACACACACAAAGACTTTTCTCTCTCATTTTCCTCTCAAAAATCTGCACATCCTCATCTCCTTCTCTTCATCATTTTCGGCTGAAACAACAAAGAAAAATGCAGGAATAAATCTTATCTAACTTATAAAAATAATAAGGGTTTATACTAGATTAATCAAGGGTCATATCAAGCTAGGATTTGGGGTTATTTCAAGCAAGGATTAAGGTTGTTTGAAGCTTTGAAAGCCATGAAATTTCTGTCCAAAAACCATCTTCAAAACCGAGTTCATCAAGTGTATAAATCTTCATCTCCTTGTTTAATCTATCTTGTTTTTGTTCATACTAAAAGATCTTTATCAAAAATTAAGTTTTTCTTTGATTTTCCTCTTCAAAATACACTTAATAAGGGCATGTTGATAGAATCTTTCCTTTCATGCCATTGCATATCAAGATCTAGAGAAAAGATTCAAGGATTCAACTCATATAAGACCCAAAAGTGATGGTTCATAAGAAAGCTTTCAAACTAGTTGATAGACCTATATAAAAATCGATTTGTGATGATATAAATGGAACATATTTTCTGTGATTTTCATAAATAAACTTATTTTTATGTTGTATGAAAGATTTGTCAGGAGATTTGTTCATAAAATGGTTAGATGGTCACATGCAATCACATTTTTGTATAATATTTGCAAGAACTAAGTTTATTGATTTTGTTGGGTAAAAGTTCAAGTATGAATGATGTGTGTTGATCTTGAAATTAGTTGAAATTTGTATATTTGATGTTAAGGAACACAAAATAAAGTAATAATCTTGTTAGTGGTAATTTAGAGGCTAAAACAAGCAACAAACACTATTGGTGAGTTGATATAATCAAGAAGAATTCTGACAGAAATAATCTTTTCACTTGGGACGAATAAACTGAGCATTTCAACACATTTACAAACAAAACTTTCAAAATAAAAGTTGTAGATAAATGAGTTAAGTTTAATCTCCAACTGGAATTACTCAAAAATACTGAACCAAATGAAAGATATGATTTTTCTACTCAAACTGGTCAAAACTGTAATTTTGTCTGAATATTTTATGAACTTTAACGATTTTTATCTCCTAATCTTTAAGGTTCCAGGAGGTCATACTTGGTGGAAAGTAATTTCAATGTGTCTTGAAGTTAAAATAAAATCATGAGATTTTTTTAACAATCAGAACATCAAGAACTTTTATAAAACTTCTGATGTCGCAAGCAGTGCCCATTCGGGACAGTTTGTATTTGGATAATTTTTAAGGACACCAAACATTATCTAAAAGTTCACCAAATATTCACAAAAATACTAGATACATATAAGTCACTGTGTAAAAATCATTAAGGTCCAACTAATTCGTCTTGACCCTAAAATAGTACCCAACATTCCATAAAAATGTGAAGTAAAAACAGAAAATCCTGAAGTAAAGTAATCATTTGTGTAATGGGCTAAAAGATGCACTAAGGAGTTAATGGGCTAGCCCAGCCCAATTAGTGAACCCAAAGGACCATAAATCAGTAGGCCATTTGGCCCAATAACCACTATGATCCAATAATCACATAACCTAAATAAGGTTAAGCCCAATAACTAAATTAAGTCCAAGTCACTTAAAAACCCATCACATTTAGGCCCAATTGATAATGGCCCATAACACTTAAATGAATTTCATGAGATAAGTGTAATCAAAATAAAACAAAGATAATTAAGTGAGATAGGCATAAGTAATTATGTTAGCCAAGCTATATATTGATATCACAAATGCTAATTCGCGCTAAAATCGGTTACACAACAAATGATGAATAAGGAGAACATAACTTAACATGGTATCTCTATATGACAACCTAATATATCAAGTGAAACCACAAATGAAGCCAAGTTGCCAAAAATCTAACAACTTATAACTCCGCATGTAATGAAAGTAACCTTTTACACCATCAATCTCTACAACCAAAACGATGCGAGTGTTACCAATATACTTGGATCCCACAATTGATAGCAACATAATGAAAATGGCATTTCTAAGTGATGGCTTAAGATAGGAACTTACGTATATTAGTCCTATCGTAGGGATAGTCTTGGCTTAAAATATGATGGAGGAACATAATGGATATATGGTCAAGGAAGCTGTAGATGGGAAGTACCCATTTTGGATAAATGAGTATAACATGCGGCATATCAAGGTGAGTCACAGCCCCCTTTCAAACTATTTTATGTGTTTAACTATCGGGGTGAAAAGCATGATATGTAAATGAAAATTGCTTTTATATACATATATATATGAAATGATTTTTGATAATATGATTATAAAATGAAATTGTTTCGTATGTTCAATGTGATAAATGCTTCATGATGAGCTTGAGTTCTGTCAACCCGTTTTCTTTCGGTACACTACTATTTACTCCGAAAGTGGAGGCATGTAGTTAGAGAGTTGCGCAACTAGGATTCGTCCACCCACCCAACGTGTAACGGTGGGATGTTTGGTTGCCTTTGTGACGGCCATCATTCCCAGTCCGACCACGCGGTGTTCTAGCTACCTTAAATTTGAATGGTCGTCTCCATGGCACGACCCTATTATTATTAGTACGACACTTGATTGACAGCTTGTGCTATGAAATGAATTATATATGTATTGTTGGACTTGATAAAATGGTAGTAGTAGTGGCTCAAGCATTTACTCATCAAAATTATGTAAATTATGCCTTTGTGGCTAAATGAAATTGATATTAAATTATGCCCTTGTGGCTAAGTGAAATTGATATTAATATTGTTGATAATTGGAAATTGTTTGAACATACGGATTGGGTATCGTCCCTCATATGATATCTTGAAAGACGTTGAAATTGGTGATATTGAAATGATTTTGGTAACCGAATGATTTTGTTATGATATACGGTTAATCGATTTATATACTTTTTCTCTCATGATGATTTGACAAATAAGAATCTGAAATTTTACTATGGATTTTTCCAAGTCTTGATATGACATTATGGTATTTGGAAACTTGATAACATGATATGAAAATTTTGTCGGTCATATGGTTTGGATATTTCGAAATGTAATAGTAATCGGTTTTCTAAGTATTAAAACGGTGATGTACCAAGATTTATATAAAAACCTATGCACTCACCAACTACGTTTTCGTAGTTGACACTTTTTCTTCATGCTTTTCAGGAAATAAGCTTAAGCATTGAGGATTTATATGCTTCATGATTATTTGCATTGCACCTTGGAGTCAAAGATCAAACCTTGTGATGGGCAATGGAATCCGCCTTGATCATTGTAGTTTACTATTTCATGTGCTTGTTATTTGTTTCGTGGACTTAATATCCAAGTATGGTGGACGCATTTGTACTTGGAAATTGGTTCACATGCTTGTACATTTGCGTATTATTTTTATCAAATAAAGCTATGGTGAATGTTATTTATAATCCTTGTTTTGAATACTCGACTTTCTGTACATCTCATCATTCTGCCTTATTTGGGGTGTTACATCGGGTACTAATCCTAGTGAAACTACAAGGGCAAGCACTCTTGCTACTGGGGTTTCCAATGGGTAGTATCGCTTCTTAGAATATAAGGGGGTTGAACCGCCCTCTGAAACAAGATAAGGTTCGTGAAGTAGTGAAGAATAATCATCTTAATGTGTGTGCCATCCTGGAGTCACATGTAGATGTTTCTCAACTATTTAATGTGTGCACAAATGTGTTTAGATCATGGGATTGGACGTCTAATGGTGGTCTTTGTAGTAAAGGAACTCGTATCATATTAGGTTGGGATGCAGATTGTGTTGATGTTATGGTGCTTTCCCAAACTGATCAGGTTATACATGTTCAATTAAGGTATAAACTTGATAATAAAGTTTTGTTTTGTTCGTTTGTATATGCTGATAATTATTATAAGAATCGACGGGAGCTTTGGAAGAATTTATGTATGCACAAAGTGGTTGTTAAGGATAAGCCTTAGGATATACTTGGTGATTTTAACTCTTCGCTTAACCTGGAAGATAATAGTGTGGGCTCATCGACAATAAGTATTGGTATGAAGGACTTTAAAGAGTGTGATGATGTATTGGAGGTGTTTGATATTAATAGCATGGGTTTACATTTCACATGGAATCAAAAACCCAAAAATGGAGTTGGGTTATTGAAAAAAATTGACCGAGTTATAGGTAATATTCCGTTTACTGATTTATTCTCTGCTTCGTGTGCAATTTTCCAGCCGTACAGGATTTCAGATCACTCCCCTTGTATCTTGAAGTTATCAAATGTGGTGAAACCTAAACCACAACCGTTTAAATTTGCTAATTTTTTAGTAGATAAAGAGGGATTTGAAGATATTGTTAAGGATGCTTGGGCGACAAATATTGATGGTGTTAACCAGTTCTGGGTGGTAAAGAAGTTACGAGCGCTGAAATCACCTATCCGATCTTTATTTTTCAAGCAAGGTAACCTTCATCAGCGTGTCAAAGATTTCAGGAATAAATTAGATGAACTCCAACGTGCCATTGATAGAGATCCTATGAATAGCTCGCTAAGAGAACATGAAAATGTGTGTGTAAAACATTTTCAAGAAGCTGCTTTGGATGAGGAACGGTTTTTAAAGCAAAAATCTAAGTTTGAGTGGCTTGCTGCGGGTGATCCTAACACATCTTATTTTCATAAGTCTCATAAATGCAGGTTTCATAGAAGTCGTATTGATGTTATTAAATATTCTGATGGTGTTGTTCATGAGGGGAGTAACGTACAATGTGCTTTGGTTCAACATTATGAGATCTTTTCAGGTCGAGAAGATAGTAATACTTTGCTGCCATCTCCTGAATTATTTACTAGCAGATTAGATCCAAATTCAGCATTGGATATGATTCGGCCTGCTTCTGATGAGGAGATCAAGAGTGCTATGTTTTCTATTGATGATAATACGGCTCTGGGCCCGGATGGATATACATCAGCATTCTTTAAGAGTTCATGGTCTATTGTGGGTGAAGATGTATCTAAAGCAGTCCATGACTTTTTTCTTAAAAGTAAGCTGCTTAGAAAATGGAATAATACGCTTATCGCTCTTGTTCCTAAGGCTACTACTCCCTCATCTATTTCTGATTTTCGCCCTATTGCTTGCTGCAATGTTTTGTATAAATGTATTAGCAAGATCCTTGCTAATCGTATTAAAGATGGGCTTAAAGAGGTAGTTAGTATTAATCAATCAGCATTTGTGCCGGGAAGGAAGATTTCTAATAATATCTTACTCACGCAAGAACTTATGCATAACTATCATCGGGATTATGGTCCTCCTAGGTGTGCATTCAAAGTATTCAGAAGGCACATGATACTGTGGATTGGAATTTCTTGAAGAAGGTTCTGTTAGGCTTTGGTTTCCATATTGTTATGGTTGATTGGATCATGCTATGCGTTTCTACCACATCCTTTTCGCTTTGTATTAATTGTAATATCCATGGTTTCTTTAAAGGTAGGAGGGATCTTCGTCAAGGTGATCCTTTATCTCCCTATCTGTTTACCCTAGTTATGGAGATTCTCACGTTAATATTGCAGCAATCATCTCGTATTGATAATTCTTTCAGATATCATAATAGATGTGAGAAACAGAAACTTATTAACTTATGCTTTGCGGATGACTTATTGTTATTTGCAAGGGGAGATCTTAAATCTGCAAAATGTATTATGGATTCGTTGGAGACTTTTAAATGTATGTCTGGACTGGTTCCTAGTGTACATATGAGTACGACTTTCTTTTGTAATGTTCCGGATCGTGTTAAAGCGGAAATATTGGGGATCATGCCTCCATAAGAGTATGGTTCCGAATCTCGAGTAGTCATCATAAGAAAGGCGCTATCGCAACATTCTCGCACATTGTTTACAAGATAGAATTCATGCGAATAGTACGAGACTTTTGTTTAACGGATAACTTTGAAGTTCAAGTTTTGAAGACTGTAAAGAAATCTAGTTGCAACTGTCAAGGGGGAGTCTGTAGATGTAGATTCGTTGTGACAATCGCAACATAGATTTGATTATCGTTTATCTTTTAGGAACTATGATTGTGACCATTTAAATAAGAACTTGTGTTGACATTTAATGATTACGTTTGAACTTCAATATTATATTTGTTTATGTTTTCTATTGTGTTTGTGTGTTATATATTGTTTTGCAGGTACAAGAACATAGAACCAAGGTTTATAAGTGTCGTAGAATACTTAAACGATGGTTGGATGTTGTGTACGAGCCAAACAAAGTCAAACAAAGCACCAAAGGGTTGAACCTTGTGCTCACATCATCAGCATGAAGAACTGACCTTGTGCTGACGTCAGCACAAGGTATATCGATTGGTTGCTCAATCGGGCTTAATACTTAATTAAGGCCGAAGCCCACACGAACCCAATACCATTCTAGTATAAATACAAACCTAATCTACGAAATTAGTTAGATCTTTTTAGGGGAATTGTTCATGAATTTACGAATTAAGGCTAATTGTTGCTCGTGTGACCTCCTACACGAACCACAAGCTTCGTGCATCTCCTTAGGTTGATTAACTACTTGTTAATTGACAAAAGGCAATAGCAATCTAGTTATCTCAAGAGGATTCCGCACTCTTGACATAACGAATCACATCTTATTACGATCCACGCAACAATAGGGTACCTTACAAGTGGTATCAGAGCCCTATGGTTGATTACCAGAAGGTGTAAGATCGTTTGATTTGCTATTGATTGCAAATTCGTTTCGAAATTCATGATTTTCAGCTAGTTCGTGCTCTTCTTCGTGTGACACTTCGTGCTTACGTCAGCACGAATTAGACTCTGCTTAGTGCTTACGTCATCACGTACTTCGTACTTGTACTTCATGTCACGTGATATTCATGTGACTTCGTGTAGAACCTCGTGTCACGTGTCCTTCGTGTGACTAGTCTCGTGCCACGTATACACGAACTGTATTACATAGTAACGTTTTTGATTGTCGAAATGACTACTATTCCAGCTGCCGCAAATTCACCAAATGCCCTACTCACCAGCCAGATGATCATGCACGATCATGAGGTTGGTCGGGGTAATACACCTCCAAATCTTTTTCGTATGGAAAATTATTGGATTTGGAAAAGACGGTTTGAAGACTACATTCGTCTTAACGACATGGACATGTGGCTTGTGATAACTCAAGGTTTTGATTGGCCTTCTTATGAGAAGAATGGAATGATCAGTAGGTATACTTATGCTGATATGCTGATTGAAGAACGGAAAAGATACGCAATTGAGGGAAAGACCTTGTCCACTCTTACTATGGCCATATCTCAAGATAGTGTACACTTGTTTAAGAAATACACTACTTCAAAGGACTTATGGGACACTCTTAAAAGATATTGTGAGGGCGATGCAACCTTGAAGAAAAATCGTATCAAACTTCTGAAGCGCCACTATGAAGCTTTCAATGGACTGAAAGGAGAATCTCTTGATGAGATCATCACTCGATTCAGTCATTTGACTACTGAGTTGTTATATTTTGAGGTTGTTTATTTACAAACTGAGCTAGTTGATAAGTTTTTGGACTCACTACCTAAGACATGGACTGATTATGTTCATCAACTTCAAGATGATCAAAAATATAGCTCATTGGATTTTGAAAAGGTGGTCTCCAAGCTTAAGAACAGAGATATGAAGAGAAGAATTAAAGATACACACTCGGATTTCACTCAAGATCCATCATTGTATCATGCTAAGTCTGTTCATTTAGCAAGTTCTAGCTCGGGGAACAATGCATTTCTAAATGGTGCTGAAGCTACACCAATAGTAGATGCTGAAGGTCTTGCTGGATATGTTGCTTATGACAATGCAAATACGAATGTCAAGAGCAATGTACAATCTTTTCACTCTATGCCAATGAGTATGAGTTCTGCAGAAGGTAGAATGAGTGTTTACTCAGCCTTTTGTAATGCTCATGAAGCATTTATCGGAGGAAAGATTACTGATCTAGTAGTGATTGATGAGGATTACAATCAGATAGATCTTGATGATTTGGAAGAAATGGATCTACAATGGCAGCTAGCTATGCTCACTATTAAGGTCAGAAGATTCATTCAGAGAACTGGGAGACCTATAGGAAATGGCACTAAGGGCTTTGACAAATCCAAGGTGAAATGTTTCAATTGCGATGGATTTGGTCATTTTGCAAGAGAGTGTCAACGACCTAAGAGGATTGATAATACCGTTGCTGGTCGTCAAAATTAAAATCAAGGCGGTACTACTCCAAGTAATCAGAAAACTCAAGCAATGATTACATTTCCTGCTACTCCACAATAGCCAGTTTCGTCACCATTTTTGGAGTCAAAGTCCGTTGTTGTTCAGAATCCGGATGGTACTTATCAATGGGATACACAATCTGATGATACCTCGAATCATGCCTACATGGTAGAATTATACGATGAGGTAGCTGAAACAATTGATTATGCTGTATACTCAAGTGAATAAAGTGCGTCTGAGATAGTTAAGCAAAATGTACGTAATGTTGCTGTGAAAGCACCTGAAGAAATGGAAGAGTCATCTATACCTGTTGATGACATTTCTAAGAAGAGCATTGAAGATCAAATGAAGAACTTCGTGATACTTGAAGATATGACAACTGAGGACTTTGTTGCATACATGGCAGATTGCAAGGTTGTAGATCAGAAGGTATCTTGTTCTTTACTTTCTATTGTTGACGCTTGTAAAGTGGTGTCAGACTTAAAACTTGAGGTGTTTATTCTGAATAAGTCCGTTATTAACTTAACTAGTCAAAACTCCATGTTTAAGAAAGAAAACGACTCTTTGTTTGCAAAAATTCTGGTTTGGTAAAACAAGAAAGTCTTTATCAAGATAAGATTTGTGCATCTGATAAGGATATTCTTGCCTTGAAAGAAAAATTAAAAGAGTCCGTTTTAATGGAAAAAGTGGGAAATGAACAATATGCTCAACTAACTGAAGACTTTTCTAAGAAAGTGAAAGAATTAGTTGATGCAAAACTGGAGATAGTTAAGCTTAATGCAAGATTGGACCAAATTAGGGGATCTGAATTAATAAGATCAATGCAGATGCAAAAGCCTGTACCACAGGATTCGAAAGATAAAAGTGGTTTAGGTTTGAATTATAAAGAAGTTAGAGGTCCATTTAATGATAATTACACAGAGTCTCTAACACAGCTTTCTGAGAAGGTTGATATTGGTGAAATTTCTCCAATTGTCTCGGAAAGTCAAAATGTTGATCTTAAGACCTCTAAAAGCTCTAAAAGCTCAATTGATAAAATAAAAGAGCTTAACAAGAAACATAAGCTGGAAAGTTCTTTTGTCAGGCCAATAGATCCTAAAAATGGAGTTTATGATGCTAGTGCTCCTATAGGGTCTAGCCAAGTGAATTCAACTTGTCTTGTTGATAAGAGTATTAAATGTTTTACAATGAAGGGATGTGACACTGTTTTTACATCCACTGAAATTGATTTTGAAAAGATAGATCATGACAAGATTGATAAAATATTGAATAAGGATGAATCTACATCTAGTGGAGTCCCCTTAACTCCATACTCGACTCATAAGAATTCTCAAAAGAAAGTACACTTTTCCGATAAAAATGAGTCAACTGGTTTATCAAAAGAAGAGTCAGCCACAATTAAACTTAAGGAATGTTTAGGCATGACTTCAGCTGAGTTTGATGTTAAAGCTAAGAAAGCAAGAGCTAAAAAATCATGTTTTTATTGTTATGAAGTAGGCCATGTTTATAGTTGCTGTCCTAATAGGAAAAGAAGATGTCCAAAAAAGGGTATGTCCTCTGGAGCATCTAGTGACTCAGACATTGTTGCTCATGACAATAGATCTAAGACACCAAAATGACAAGGAACTTCAAAGAAAACTACTTCTATTAGTGGAATTTCGAGTTGTTCTCGTACACCTCAAAGGAGTGATTCACCTAGGAAGATGGCTCAACAAAATCGATCACCTCCTTCTAGAATTAATAATTCGTCTAAATTCTATGATCGATTAGGGAGTCAACCTAGATTTGGTACTCACTCACCAAGGAATTCTCCTCCTAAGACTCATTTCAATTCACCTAAGAAACAGTCTGTGACACCATCTTCATCCAAGGCTCCATTACAGAGCGATGGATATTGGACCGAATTAATAATTAGAGATGAATTTGGAAAACCTAAACCTCAAAAGGTTTGGGTTCCCTTCAGAAACTAACCATCTTATTGTCTGATGTTTAGGGAGAACCAAGGAAGCCTATCAATCTTTGTTATGTTGACAGTGGATGCTCTCGGCACATGACAGGGGACAAGAAAGTGTTGTCCAACTATGAAGATGTCATTGGTTCATATATTAGTTTCGCAGGTCCCAAGGGCGGCAACATCTCGGGCCAAGGTGATGTTGTCAATGGGAAGATTACGCTGGAGAAAGTCAATTATATGGAACAATTAGCACATAATCTATTTGGTGTTTCTCAGATTTGTGGCAAGGGTAACAATGTCCATTTTACCGAAAAAGAAGCACTTATTCTGAAACTAGGATATGTTATTCCTGAAGATTGGATCCTGCTAAAAGCTCCTAGGAAGAGAGACATCTATGGCCTTGTGTTAGGTGTTGGTGATCCAAAGGAGTCTGTTTGCTTGTTATCGAAAGCAAACGAATCTGAATCTTTACTACGACATAGAAGAATGGGACATATCAATTTTCGAAAGATGAATGACAATGTCAAACATGGTTTGGTTGACGTCGTTCCCATGAAACGGTTTGGAATGGAAGACAAATGTGTACCTTCTCTGAAAGATAAACAACAAAAGTCTGCACATAAACCGAAACAAGAAAATTCTATTGCCAATCCTTTCGAGTTACTTCACATGGATTTATTTGGTCCAGTGAATGTAAGAAGTATCAGTGGGATGTATTACTGTTTGGTGGTTACTAATGACTACTCGAGATTCTCATCGGTATTCTTTCTTAAATCGAAAGATGAAACTCCACAGATTTTGATAAAATTCTTTGTCGAAACTTAAAATATTTATGGAGTTCGCGTTAAGAGAATCAGGAGTAATAATGGAACTAAATTTAAGAATAATGTGATGGATGTCTTTTGTTTGTCAAAGGGAATCCAACATCAATACAGTTCGCCGTATGAACCACAACAGAATGGAGTTGCTGAAAGAAAGAATAGGACTCTAATCGAGACAGCCAGGACTATGCTTGCAGGTTCAGGGCTTCCTACTATGTTTTGGGGGGAGGCAGTGAATACAGCTTGTCATATTTCAAATAGGGTTATTGTAGTCAAGCGTCATAACAAGACATGCTTTGAGTTTCTACATAAGTAGAAACCGAATTTACAGAATGTTGAACCATTTGGTGTACCGTGTACTTTCTTGAAATATCTACCTTAGTCAAAGTTTGATCCAAAGGTTGAAGAGGGATTTTTCATGGGTTATAAACCGGGAACATCAATTAGACGGGTTTATAACAAGCAGACCGACAAAGTTGACTTGGGTACTAATGTCAAGATTGTCAGTCATAAGCCCGCTATTCATTCTGGAACTGGCAAGAATTTCGATTCTGACAGTGTATTTCGTTCACTACACGGTCCTGCTTCTTGTTCAGATCCTGAAACAGTGGACGATGTGATCGTTTTAAGAGATCATGTTGATTATGCTCCTATGCCTACATCCACTTCTGCTCAGAATGTCAATACTACTCCAACCAAAGTTCAGTCTACTACTGTTGTTGGTTAAAGTGGTAAGGACAAAAATAAGCCAACAGATTCAGATGATAGTGAACCCGAGAACACTACACCACTTACTCCGTCAAAGGTTTCACTGCCTGATGATGATCCTATTTCTAAAGAATCGGAAGATGATTTTAGCTCTCCTGAGTTTCAGATTTAAACGAATTTAGGAGAAAGTCTGAATGTTGATTCGGTTCCTCAATATCGAGTTAATAAGGATAATCCAGTTGAAAATATTCTTGGTAATGCTACAGAACCTGTTCGGACTAGAAATCAGTTGAATAAAGAACTGACTAGTTTATTTTGTGAAGTGAAAGACACTGGATTGATAACTGAGTGTTTATATTCTGGTTTCATTTCACAAGTAGAACCTAAGAATGTTAAGGCAGCACTTCAAGATCCATGTTGGGTTGAAGCTATGCAAGAAGAATTAGCTCAATTTGAAAAACTTGGAGTTTGGGAGTTGTTACCAGAATTAAAGCAAGGTTTGTAGTTCAGGGATTTCCACAACGAGAAGGATATGACTATAACGAAACTTTTGCACCAGTTGCTAGGATTGAAGCTATAAGGTTATTTTTAGCCTATGCAAGTTTCAAAGGTATAAAGGTGTATCAGTTAGACGTTAAGAGTGCCTTCTTATACGGTGAAGTTAAAGAAGAAGTATATGTTCACCAACTACCAGGGTTTGAAGTTAAAGAAGAAGAGCATATCGACTGGATAAGGCTCTTTATGGATTACATCAAGCACCCAGAGTGTAGTATGAGAAGTTGTTGACACATCTGTTGATAAATGGTTTTACAAGAGGATCGATAGACAACACACTGTTTATCAAGTGGAAGAAGCTAGATTATCTAATTGTACAAGTTTACGTGTATGATATCATTTTTGGTTCATCTAATGTAAAGATGTGCAAAGAGTTTGAAATGAGCATGAAAAATGAATTTGAAATGAGTGCTATAGGGGAACTTCAATTCTTCCTCGGACTGCAAGTTGATCAAAGAAAAGATGGATTTTTCATCACCACTCTAAGTATGTCGATGACATCTTGGAGAGGTTTCAAATGTTAGAATCCAAGACATATGGTACTCCTATTCAGCAGAATCATGGTCTAGGAGTTCTTGATCCGAAAGATGAACTTGTGGATGCAACTTGTTATCGTACTATCATTGGCTCATAAATGTATCTGACTGCTTCGCGTCCAGATATTATGTTCGTTGTTTGTCTTTGAGCTAGATTTCAAGCTAGTCCGAAAGAGTCACATTTGGTTGCAGCAAAACGTATTCTACGTTATCTTATGGGAAACCAAGGGCTTGGTCTATGGTATCCTATAGGAGGAACGTTTGATTTTGTTGCATATACTGATTCGGACTTTGGCGGTTGTAACAATGACCAAAAGTCTACAACTAGAGGTTGTCAGTTTTTAGGAGGAAGATTAGTATCGTGGCAATGCAAGAAGCAGACATGTGTTGCTCAGTCTTCATGTGAAGCAGAGTATATGGCTGCTGGTAGCTGTTGTTCCCAGGTATTGTGGATTCAGCAACAACTTCGTGACTACGGTATGGATTTTCTTGATACTCCTATTAGAATAGACAATAAGTCCGCTATAGATATTACAAATAACCCTGTCATGCATAAGGTCACCAAGCATATTGATATTAGACATCATTTCTTGCGTGATTGTGCCCAAAAGAAGTTAATTCATTTGGAAAAGGTTATAACCGATGATAATTTAGCCGATTCGTATACCAAAGCATTTGATAAGACTCGATTTGAGAAGTTAATTCTTCTCAATGGGATGAAGAATGTTGATTCATATTAAATCTCTCAAAAAACAAATTTTGTAAGTTTGTGTCTGTAAATAGCTAGAGTCATAAAAATACAAAAAGAGTTCTTAGTGTCATAAAAACCATAAAAATGTAAAAAATGAGAAAATGACAAAAATATGGGAGAGATTTAAGTTGATGCTGTCAGATGATTAAACGTGAGGATACTTAGCTTTTAAGTCTGCTTAATCGTAATATAACTGCTTAGTTCAGTGATTACAACTTGGGATATATTGGTAGACACAAAGTAGCAAGGTTTCCTTAATCTGAACTTAATTTATACAATGTTCTTGTGGGAAACATATTCAGATATATGGGTGAGAATGCTTGTTTTTCAGTAATGAATTGATCTAGTCCTTAAATTTTGTGAAAGATCTAGCATTACTATAGGATTTGTTCAATGTATTGGCAAAAACCTCTACAACTCATGAGTATGAAAGTTAAATGTGATATTGTTTATGCAAATGAAATGAATGTCAATTAAGGGGCTAATGTAGTCTTTGAGATTCGAACAAGTATGTCCTTGGGGTGTCTTTGTATACCTAGCCACCTAAAGCTTCCAACTTGGGTTAGGTTGTCAGGAAGTTCACTACATGGGTCTCATAGAAAATCACGAGTTCCTTATAAATAATGATACGCAAAAGCAAATAATGTTAAATCACAAAGTGATTAAATTTTGTTATCTAAAAAGTGTCTCATGATTTGTTTAAGGATGTTTTTGAATATATATTGAATATTTGTTATCTTAGTGTTTGTATCGATTACGGAAGTATATCTGAATGTGGGTCACATAAGTTCGCAAACTATTCAGTGACATATTAGACTACTCGGGTTACATGGTGACTGTCCTTGGCCAGTGTATGTTGAAAATGTCACAACTCAAAGGAAACTGGAAGTACCGTGTGTTTAAGAGGACAAATATACCGGTAATCGTGGTTGGGTCACTGTTCATAATTAATAATAAGAGAATTATTTCTCACCCGCAGGCTTATGTAAACGCTAATCTGATCTAATCTGCAGAAACTTAGAATTTCTTGTAAATAAATAAAGTAGTTTAGTTTTTATTTTTAATTTTATTCTTTTTTCTTATTTCTATTTCTATTTTTATTTTTTAATTTTATTTTTATTTTTGTAATAAGTGTCAGTTTGTATGTCAAACTAGTTCTTATTGCACGAGAGATTTGATAAGCATAATAATTTATGATTCTTAGTGAATTATATAAGTCTTGTTGCTTACGGTATAGTGTTTAAAAGATGGATTTTCTAATATAGACATAAGTTTTTTAAGGTTAGAAAATGAAATGATTTTCTAAATGATTTTGAAAATTGAAAATTAAAAATATTTTTGAATATGTTTCAAGTAAATTTTTGAGATTTCAATTGTTTTTGGTTGATAAGTATGCTTGACAAAGATTTGACTTGCCTTAGCTTGTTTGATCGTTAGGATAAGTTTTTTATTGTTATGCATATTTATGTTATTTTTGTTGATTTTGATGTATTGATGAAGTTTGTTAAGTGTGCAGGTTACAGATATCAAATTTCAGAGACGGTCATTTGTTGATCAATGTGTATCATTAATCATATGAATATTACACCAAATTAGTATACATCTAAGGATGAATACTTTGGAGATTATAGCCTAAGACTTAGTGTGATAGGTTATTTTTGTATTATCAAGATCACAACCTAAGATGTAATGTCATAGGTTGTCGATATGATAATTTGATGTATGTTTAATGCATTATACATTAAATATGTTTTGATGTAAGTTTGCATTTGTTGAGTTAAACATCAATGAAGAAATGATCGATTTTATGTCAAAATTATAATGTAAGATTAATTTGGTAAATTATTTTGATGACAAGTTAGTACGGATGATTTACGAGTACATATTCGAGCAGATACAGGTTTTTGGTAACGAGTATCTACAGGTTTATGTATTCTGAAATTTTGTAATTTTTCTATGATAAGTTTTCTGGAAAATTCATGAAATTTGGCTAAGGAATGAAGCTTGTGTGTATTTTAATCTGAAAAAGTCGAATCACCTCGCGCTGACGTCATCACGAAGCCCACGAAGATGGTTCTTCGGCCCGGCCCACGAGATTTGAATATAAATACGGGTTTTAACCTAAATTAATTACTTTTATCCGTCCTCTCCATTCGATCGATTTCATTCCCCTTTTCGATTTCTTATCCAGATTTGTTAGTAAATTCATGATCTAGGATAGATTATTGATTTTTTAACTTCGAAATTCATCGATTACAAGTCGTTATGCTGCCCAATTTGTGACTTGTTCTTCGCGTGAATAGTACCACGAACGAACTAAGGATTGAATCTTTGATTTTTGATGATTTGGACTAAAATTGGACTTAAAATTCGATTAATTGATGTTTGTACACTTTAAATCTAAGAATAGTTCACATTAACATGTTTAAAATCAAGATTAACCGGAGAATCTATAGCTCGTTTACTATTCACACGAAGCAGATGAAGAACACGAAGAACATCCACTTCATGTTCATCTAAATCGAATTTGTTTTGATTTTTGTTTTTCTAGGCATATACGAATCATAAACAAGTCCACGTTGATGATTTTATTTGATTAAATCATTGAATGGAGATGTTTGCCTCGTGTTCCTGGGTTTTGTTTAAAGCTCATGCTGACGTCACACGAAGAGGATCTTCCTCGTGATGACGTCATCACGAAGCAGACGTGACAAAAACCCTAATTTTTTGTTTTTAATTTTTAACTTTTTCGTTTTCTTGTCGTTTTGTCTGTTTTTGTGCAGGTATGGCAGGACAAGGTGCTCGCGTGTTCGTCAAGGAACATAATGCTGCAATTGATCTCAGCATTACACAGTGGGGATGCACACTAGAGTTTCACGGTGTCCTTCAGTATCTAGCATGCTCTCGTATTCGCTTTGCATTGACCGAGAATCCTCCATTGGTCATAAGTCTCATTACTGAATTCTGGAACTCAGCCAGATTGGTGCAAGTTGGTGATCATACTATGATTCGCACTACTGTTGCTGGACGTAACATTCAGTTTACTGCTGGGGACTTAAGGAATATTTTGGACTTAGGTACTGATGATATGGAGCAAGGTCCTGTTGAGTTTGAAGAAAGCTTTTGTGATGGTGCTCTTAGGCGTATGGGATATGTTGGTGATATTACTCATCCTTATCGCAAGAATCGTCTTCTAGGCAAATGGAGATTGCTTGCCTACTACTTATTGAGGTCCCTTAGTCATCGGAGTGCAGGTCATGATCAGTTGAACATTTTCACTGCTTCTCAGATGGTTGCTCTTGTGCTGAACAAGCCCTACAGCTTTTCTCAGTACATATATGATAATTTTGTTAAGCAGTTGAGAGCTTTTGGAAATGATAAGAAATTCTTTTTGTTTCCAAGATTTGTGATGATAATCATGCGGCACAGAATAGCAGATTTACTGTTTGATGGTCCTACTTTCAATTTGAGTCGTCTGACTCACAAGGTGTTTGTTGAGAGTATGAAACGCTTTGCAGATCATGGTGTTCCTGATAATGTTGCCAATCCTTCATTGTTCGGACATCTTATAAATCCTGACTATGTTGCTCCCAGATAAGGTTGGGAAGATGAAGAACCTATTACTGTTGTTGATGCTGATGATCAGGCTCAAGATAATCCTGAAGAAGAGCGAGCTGATCAGTTTGAGGGACTCGATGATGTTCCTCTATATGCTAGAGATCTGGTGAATGATCCAGATTTGGATGCTCTTATGCAGGATGTTGATGATCCTGCAAATCCTGTGCCACCAACTTTTGGAGTTTCTACTTCTACCTCTGCTCAAGTTGGTGATGATATTGGTCCTTCTGAGCTACCAGTTGCTGTTAATGCTGGTGATGACTCAGAAGATGATGAAGAAGAGGCAGAAAGATTGCCGAAGCGAAGAAGAAGACAAGTAAAAGGAGTTGATGTTGTGGAGAGACTTCCAACTTCTCAGTGATCTCAGGCTGAAGTTGATAGAGAGTTTGCTATGTATCAAGTTGCCATGGAGAGATCTCAAGCTACTTTATCAGTTGCTGCTTTAAGAGCTTCAGTTACTGATATTCCTATTTTTGTGTCGACTACTTCTGCTAGTGTTGTTGTTGGGGAGAGAAGGTCGAGACCAAAGTTTATTATTAGAGGAATTGGTTCTCGCGCACAAGTTGTCACCGAGGCTACAACTGTTACGATTCCTACTGCTCCGGAGTCTGCAGTTCATCAAGAGCCAGAGCCGACAGTTGTTGCTCCTAGGCCTTCTTCTGCTCCTATTCAGGCTACAGTTCCTGTTTCTACTATCATGAGACGTCTGTTGGCTCCTTTGCAACGACCTCAGATGCCTCCCACAAGAAATTTTAGTGCTCGTATGCCTTCATTTGAAGCTACGATGCCACCTCATGCCTCTACGTCTGATGTTGCTTCTATGTCATGTCCAGTTGCTCCTGTTCAAGTGCAGCTGAGTCGTTTGTTTTCTGAGAAGAAGATGTTAGAGATGAGGGACCCAGCTTTGGAAAATCAGTTAAAGCTCCAATCTAACAAGCATCAAGAAGAGATGGACTTAATGACAGCACTTGTTCATTTTCTTGGTTCTAGACTTGACCAATTCTTGGCTCAAAGGGGAGATAAAAATGGTTGTAAGTATGATGAGCTTGCTAAGAAGACAAGAGATGATGATCATGAAGATCAAGATCCAGCTCAAGGTTCAAACCAAGGACAACCAACAAATGGTAAGCCAGAGAATAGAGGTCAAGATCAAGATGCTACTGATGCTGCTATGGATACAGAGACTGCAGATATTCAGGGGGAGTCGCCAAGACAGACAGAGTCAAAGATTGCTGGTACAGCTGGTGCTAGTACTTCTGGGACTCAAGATAAAGGTAAAGCTGTGATGGCTGCTCCAGATGCAGATCCTGATGATCAAAATGATGATGATGATGAGGAAGATTCCAATTCAGGTAACTCCAATTCTAAGTCTAATAGAATAGAAAGGGAGATTCGAGATAAGTTAGTGAATGATCCTCATAACATATTGATAAAGAAAATCTTAACAAAGGAACATCTACTCAGGATAGTGAGTCAACTAAGACCGATTCTACTACCAATGCCTCTACAGAGTCAGATTTGCACCCTTTAATTGTGCATAGACTAGAAAAGAGATTGGGTTATGATCCACGGGCTCATATGAGAGCTAGAGCAGAGATTATGGATTATGATGATTATTATGATCCAGAATCACTTAGAGATCAAATGAAAGAACGATCAGGGTTAACTCATACATCGTCAGAGTCAGAGTCAGATTCGGATTATGAACCTTAGTGCTAATGATTTTTGTTTTTGTAATGATTATAAGATAAATATGAATGTAATTGTTACATTATATTTATGATATAATATTATTGTTGTAAGTTAAAATAGATAAAGATTATAAGATAAATATTAATGTAATTGTTGCATTATATTTATGATATAGTATTATTTATTTTAAGTTCTTCTATGTATTTATACTATTTTATTATGTCTTGACTTATGTATTTATGTTCTTTATCTTTGTATATTTGAATTGTTTGAATTGCAGATAAGCTTCAAAAAATAGGTGCATTGGATGATCTTGATGCTGAAGATGACTTAGACAATGTCAATGGTGAAGATATGGAAGAAGGAGACTTTATTACTTTAGAAGCTAATAGAAAAAGGTTGCTTGATATACCTTTTGACTTTAATCGTGTCTTTAATGAAGATGAAGTCATTCAAGTTGAACCAATAGCTGAAGTAGAACATCTCAATCTTAATCAAATCAGACATAGTCCAGATGAACCTAAGAACACAACAAGTTTGAGATTTGCTGTATCTGCGAACATAATTGATGAAGAACATGAAAATATTTTTGAGTTATACTGGAATATAGATACTACACGAGAGATTGATCTTAGAAGATTCAATATACCTCCGGTGCAGCAAGACCCTGAGTTTATTATTGATTGAAGGGTTCCAGTGGTTGTAACTCGTTCTGGTTTTCATGTGGGTGGAAATTTGAAACCGTCAATGTTTTGGGAATTTATCTCAGACAAGGATGCACCCAAGTACTTCTCAGTGATACAAAGTTGGTTCTATGATCACAGAATCAAATTGTTTATTATCAAGAGAAAGGAAGGATGCCAGTACATGTCGATGAGTCAAAGACACTTCCACTCTCTCAGTGATTCTTATATGATAGATTTGGGAAGACGATGGTTTGTTAATCTTCAAAACAATGGACTTGCAGATTTCTACAAGAATAGATTCAGAGATGAAAGAATTAGAAGTTTCGGTGATAGAGGTCTGAAGCCAGAAGAGAGGTTGATTAAGCCAACACCTTTGAAGAAGATTAAGAATCAAGATGGCACATTTCGTTTTGAACAGCGGAGGATTAAATGTGTTAAGAAGGTTCCCGCTATCAGATGGGATCAAGATATGCTGACGACGATGACATTTTGGCAGATAGATATTAAGTCAGGCAAAGCACAGATGTTTGTTGATGAGTCACAGGAACAGATGTTGCTACGCATGTATGATCCGATGCAGGTTGTTAACTTGTCAAGAGGTGATCAAAGAGGACTTTTGAATACACCTTGTTCAGCAGTGGAATTTTGGAGAGTTGAAGAAAGGCGCTATCGCAACATTCTCGCACATTGTTTACAAGAGAGAATTCATGTGAATAGTACGAGACTTTTGCTTAACGGATAGCTTTGAAGTTCAAGTTTTGAAGACTTTAAAGAAATCTAGTTACAACTGTCAAGGGGGAGTCTGTAGATGCAGATTCGTTGTGACAATCGCAACATAGATTTGATTATCGTTTATGTTTTAGGAACTATGATTGTGATCATTTAAATAAGAACTTGTGTTGACATTTAATGATTACGTTTGAACTTCAATATTATATCTGTTTATGTTTTATATTGTGTTTGTGTGTTATATATTGTTTTGCAGGTACAAGAACATAGAACCAAGGTTTATAAGTGTCATAGAATACTTAAACGATGGTTGGATGTTGTGTACGAGCCACAGAAAGTCAAACAAAGCACCAAAGGGTCGAACCTCGTGCTGACATCATCAGCATGAAGAACTGACCTCGTGCTGACGTCAGCACGAGGTATATCGATTGGTTGCTTAATCCGGCTTAATACTTAATTAAGGCTGAAGCCCACACGAACCCAATACCATTCTAGTATAAATACAAACCTAATCTACGAAATTAGGTGGATCTTTTTAGGGGAATTGTTCACGAATTTATGAATTAAGGCTAATTGTTGCTTGTGTGACCTCCTACACGAACCACAAGCTTCGTGCATCTCCTTAGGTTGATTAACTACTTGTTAATTGACAAAAGGCAATAGAAATCTAGTTATCTCAAGAGGATTCCGCACTCTTGACATAACGAATCACATCTTATTACGATCCATACAACAATAGGGTACCTTACATACGACAAATCGAATATTTAGAAAAATGGCCAGGACCAACGACCGAATCGGCTGGAAACAAAATACACCAGATGCGGTCAAAAATGTCCCAGCTGGAAACACCCAGCCTGGGTCAGGACCAACGACTGAAGTACCCTGCGATGGCGATCAATAAACTGATCACCAGGCTAATCAAAACTCTGACCGATCGACTCAAACCGGGGGGAACGAGGGACATTCTCGATAGGATCCCCTCGCAGGGACCCACCATTATTTGACCTAGGTTACATTCTCCGAAACTATGATCATACGTGAGGCACCTGAGAAGAATTGGAGCCCTTGGCAGCACCAGCAGGGTACTTGACTTCGATGAAGCAACGGAAGACGAGTACGACCCGATAACCCAACCCAGGTGACTCAGAAGGCTCCCAGGACGGGTTAAGAAACACCTATCGGAGTCAACAGCGAAAGCCTCCGGATTCGTACTCCTTCAAACCGTAGGTCCTCTCATAACGACGAAGCTCCCAGATCCGAAAGGCCCGTCCCCTCGAGGGAAGCAATACCCCCAGGGGACGTCCAGGGGAAAACAAGCCTCAGGAACTCTCGAGAGAGCAACCTGCATATGAGATTCGCACCCGCAAGAGGTCGCGCTTTTCGTGAATTGGAAAGGTACCCGGACCTCCGAGACGTGCTCCACGAAGAAGACCTTCGTAGGTATGGCTCTCGGGCTTACGGAGTGCTATCTTCCACAACCAACTCCTGATTAACCCTAGCCACATCTTCCCCACGAGCAACATTCTCTGTTTTTAGATCGTCCACCTTTTTCTTCAAATCTTGAACAATATCTGATGCCTCTACAGAAGTAACAGATCTGGCCTCTCTGGCCTTAAGATCATCAATGGTGGCTGACAGAGACTGCACCTTCAAACTCTTCGACCTGAGGTCTAGACACATCCTTGAAAAACGTCTAGCAGCCCTAGAATCCAGATATGTGTGAAACTGGCGATCTTTCTTTAATACCCGCAAAAAAGTCTCATTATCCATTTCATCTATTTTCTTCACATCCTCAGCATTCATGTTTTCCCCCTCCATCCAACTAAACATCCCATGAGAACCTACAGAAGGAAACTAAGAGAAAAAAAAAAAGAGAGAAAAAACAACACCACTTGGAGGAATAATGAAGCACCTGTCTTGGAATCAGAAGGCTTTTGGAACTCAGAAGCCTTCACATCATCGCCAACTTTCCTCCTTTTCACACGGCCAGCAACAGTGTTCGGGACATCAGAACTAGCAACACCTTTCTTCTTCTTCTTCTTGTTAGTAACAGACACCTCTAAAATCTCCACATCCAAAGTATCCACACCTGGGCCAGAAAGATTCACAGAGCTTGAAATCTCGGGAGGATCATTGTGCGCACCAGAAACATCAGCATTTTCAGAAGGACTGTCAGCAACATTACTCTTTTGACCTCCAACAGAAAGTATTACAGTCACCTCCTTCACACCTTTCCTCACAAATTTCCTAAAAGTCATGTCTAAACAAAATGAGAACAAGAAAAAACAGATTGCATAAACAAACAACATTCAAACAATCCAGCAAAATCAAAACAACAAACCTTACCATCAATGTCTACACCACCAGGAAGAAAACCAAGCACTTTCGCTTTATACAAAATAACATCAGGGTACAAAACCACTCTTATGGGATTAGATCGAATGTATCGACAAAAATCATCAACAGTATAGTTGGTAACAGGATTCTCATATTTCTTATGGACACACAACAAGCTTCTATCAACAACAGACTCGAAATCAGGAGGAAACAGAGAAGACTCCATGAAAACAAAATCATTCTTTCAGCTACGAATATCCAACCCACCCCTACGAAAACAATCACTCTTCGACCGATTCCCTACTGTAACTCATTCACCAGAATGACAAGTTTGCACAAGATGCCTAAACAAATCAAGCGACGGTTTTCCGCCATAAGCCCTACACATAACTTCGAAAACAACTATCCTAGATAAACCTAATGGGGTAACAGTTGAAATATGCACTTCAAAATAATCTAGTACCTCAAGAAGAAAAAGCGAAAAGGGATATCTCACATTCCCCTCGGACATCGATTTTATATAAAACCCAACATACCCCTCTGGCGGGGTCAGAATCGTTTCCCCATCAATAGGAAGCCTAAAAGAACCTATATTTCCAGGAAAGTTGATACGAAATTGCCCCTGAGTTGTCATGAACTCAGCTCAGACCAAGTCAGCCTGGACTCAGACCAAGTCAGCCTGGACTCAGCTCAGGCCATGATGATGTTTCCCTCAATGGCACACTTTGGGAAGATGATTGGTGATCCTATCTGCCCCCTAGGATTCACCTTACTTAAGTGGGAAGACTGAAATGTTGGGGGGAAGTTTGAAGATCAGCTCGCAAATTCGTCCAATCTGGGTCAGCTTGGAAGAAAAGTCAGCTTGGGCAGAGTCAGCTTGGAGCAGAATCAGCTTGGGATTTTCAAACACTTATCTGTTTTGATGCTTTCAATAATAAGGTCAAGTCATGTGATTAACACGTGTATATGGCTATTCTAGATGGTTCTGAATAAAAATAAGAATTCAGTTTCATGTTTTTCTATTGTTATGGTGACACCTGATCGTGGGAGAAGAAGAATACAAGTGGGAACCAGAGAGAGAACCTTCCACTACCCTATAGTTGCAGATTGTGCTCTCCATTCCTATTGGTTGATTAATAACAACCTTGTACTAGTTGTCTAAGGTAGAATATTCCTTTTCTCTTGTATTTCCTCTATAAATAGAGGCTGCCATCCATTGTAAAACTCCGAGTGTGTTTATGAAAAGTTTGATAGTGCTGAATTCTATTCATTTGAAAATCTTCTTTACTTTTATGGATCTTTGATCTTGGTGGTTTGAAGTGGTCCCTTTATCAGTAATCTTGGTGGCTTTGCCTTTATAGATTATTGTGGTGAGATCTTAAAATCTTCATTACTTTTATCTGTATTTGTGGTGGCTCAACCTTTATCAAATATAGTGGTGGTTTTGGAGTGTTTTTGGTATTTGATCCTGGTGGTTCAGTCCTTTACGAGTCAAGTATTAGATTCTTATTTATCCTTGTTTATTTGTTCTTATTTCAGTTTATTTCCACTGTTTCATTGTTGCTATATTACTTGTTCATATAGTCAGCTTGGACGTGTTTTGTTATAAATTTAGAAAATTCCTACAAAAATAGTTTTTAATTCCGCTGTGCTTGTGTTTTGTGAGTTGACTCAGTCTGACCCTGAGTATTTCACCTAAATTTCACGTCAAAAGTACTTTTCCACAAATTTTTCTAATCTCGACCGAATCACAGTCGATTCAGTCACTTTTATCCCAGTTTTTGACATCAAAATAACTACGAGAACGGTTAAGATTAAGAAGACAAAAGCAAAAAGAAGAACGTACCTACATGAGCAATCGGAAGCTAGCAATCGCCAGAAACCCTAGGAGAGAGACAAAAAGATTTTTTGAGTGTTTGAAATAAAATAAGAATGGAAAAGGAAATTCAAATATATATATATATATGCGGCTGCTTGCGATTCAGAACCGTCGATAAGGTCACCTTGAGATACGTGCACATCTACCACACTTAAATATCCTTCAAATCAATTTAAATTCAACAATTTTACATGAAACCCCCTTCAAGTACAGGAAAAGTCAATAAAAGTCCAAGGCAACGACTATTTTGCAAAAAACTCGCCCCCTTGGACTGGGGGGCTTGATGGTATACCCCTCCTGCGATACGCAGAACCTGCAGCCCAGAGCATCATTAGAATGCGCTATGGCACGAAGGAATACCATACATATGTAAATGATAAAAAGGAAAGAAACTAATCACCCATAAATCAGGGATTTGCTTACACCTTTACTAGCAGATAATTAAGGAAATGGTTGAGAAAGATCGGAGACCTAGGAAACCCTAAGGAAAAGTCCATATGGCGCCAAACATTTTCCGCCAAAATCCTCCTATAAATAGGAGATCAAAAGACCTCCAAGGGGCATCACGAATATAAGATACACATATACACATACGTACATTACACTCATCTTGTTCGACTGGCGTAAAGAGGCTAGAACCCTACCTAAAGATGCAAAGGAGATGAGATCTAGAAACCTAAAGATGAGGGGGGGAGGGGCGTATGAGGAGAGATGGAGATCTCAAAATGGTTTGTGAGAGACATGAAATTCAAAAAGGCTTTCAAAATAATATTAAAATTCAAAATAATCTGTAAAGTATACATGAACATCCGACAAAAGTCCATTGAAAAACGGGCCGTCTATTTGAATTTGAAGGGGTGAATCTTAAAAGTTAAAGACATTTACACATATACACATACGCACATTACACTCATCACGAATAGGAGATCAAAAGACCTCCAAGGGGCATCACGAATATAAGATACACATATACACATACGTACATTACACTCATCTTGTTCGACTGGCGTAAAGAGGCTAGAACCCTACCTAAAGATGCAAAGGAGATGAGATCTAGAAACCTAAAGATGAGGGGGGTAGGGGCGTATGAGGAGAGATGGAGATCTCAAAATGGTTTGTGAGAGACATGAAATTCAAAAAGGCTTTCAAAATAATATTAAAATTCAAAATAATCTGTAAAGTATACATGAACATCCGACAAAAGTCCATTGAAAAACGGGTCGTCTATTTGAATTTGAAGGGAGAGAATCTTAAAAGTTAAAGACATTTTAAGACATGGTGCATTAGGAAGCTTGTACCATGCTTCTTTTGCTTGTACAATGACAAAATATCCAAAGTATCCTTGTTAAATGCTTATATAGATATCTATGAATTAAGGGTAAAAATGTAAAATTGCATGTCCCAATTTATGTAAACTTTCAACAAGGTTGGATAATTTTTAATTAGTATAGATGTGATAAGAGAGAACTATAACAGCACCCGCGCCTATTATCTGAGATGGACCACAATATCACGTGGTACTTTCCAAGCTTTAAGTAAGCGATTCACACTTGTCGTGTCTTTAAACTTCAAAGTGACCAATTTGAATCTGATCGTAGAAACAATAAGCTCCATAATGATGTCAGGAGGTCGGGCATGATTAGAAAATAAGATATTGTTTCTTTGCTGCCAGACGAAATAAGCTGTAGCTGCAACCAGAAGTCTTCCAATAACATTCTTTGCAGATCTAGATTTCGCTTTGAATGTAATCCAATGTCTTCCCACTCATCACATAAGAAAGGAACTCCAGCTAATCTTTTAATTTTATTCCAAACCTGTGAGGAAAAAGACCATTCAAAGAATAAGTGAGCATGGGAATCCGGTCCTTTGCTGCACAACGAGCAATAGTAGAGGTTGTAGCTCGTTTTCCTTTGCATGATACCTTGTGATATTTGTTGTTCATAGTAGGTTGTGATCATGGTTTAAGTTTAGTCACATCTAAATTTGGAGGCTTATTTGCTTGTCTCAGGTCATTTCGTAACCCCTACTATATGCGTACTTTGGGGGTGAAAAGATACTCACTATATGCTATGGGCTAATGGAAAGATACTCGCTATATTTCTTTGTGCTATTACATTTTTATAGGTAGACATGTATTCTTGGTTGTAACAGAGTGAACGATGTTAAACATATAAGTTGTTGTAGCTTATGTGAAAATAAGCCGTTGATGTTATATATGATACTTGTTGATATACTTATATATTTAGAAAATGACATGTAAACTAGCATGCATTTTGGTTTTTATGGCCATCACAAAACCTATATATATGCTTCACATCTTAACAATATACATATAGGTTTTTATTGTCATCACATAACCTTTTATTTCACATTATATATAGGTCTTTACCGATATCACGGAACTTTAATATATATTTCACATCTTATTAGTATTATAAGTTTGCCACCACACAACGTTTTATTTCAGATTATATATATAGGAATTTACTGTCACCACAAAAGCTTATTATATATTCCACATCTTAATATATTAATATAGGGTTTTATTCTCATCACGGAACCTTATATTTATACAATTCACATCATATAATATTTTCTCGAATCCGAGTATATTACATTATAATAGAACATACCATGTCCTCGTATCCGAGCATAGTAGTTTAAAGACCCGTGTGTTCATATAGAACTTTGTTTCATGAAATTTTCCAAGTTTATGTCCACATAAGTGATACCCAATTTGTATATAAGGTTTTCTCAAAATAAACTCCAAAAGTAAAAATTAATTTGTATTGTCATCTATCTTGAAATTTAGAAGTATTTTATGGCATAACTACTCTTACAAGGTCAGTATTTTACAACAGGATGAGGACTAGATTCAAGAGTTAGCCGAAGCAATTAAGTGAGGTATAAAAACCTTGAGAAAGAAGAAAACATATATTATAATATGATGATCGATGTAATCACTTGAAAGGTTATAACGTTACATGCTCAAGGAAAACATTAAAAAGATAGAATATCGATCAAGTAATTGTAAGCACACATAGTTTATTGTAGATAATGTATCTCCAGAGGAGTAGAAGTGATAGCTAAAGTTTCAAGGTAACAAACAAGAGTGAAATACTCAACATCAGTATCTATTTTGTTTTGTAATCGCCCCAGCATCAGCATGTCAAGGACTTTCGAGAACTTGTTTGGGTCCTGTTTTTCGTTCATCCATCAGAAGTTTCTTCAGGTTATATAGGTTTGTGAAAAGAATAATATACATAGGCTCGAGATTATATATAAGTTCATACCTGCGATGAATAGTCCGCCAGTAGGCGAAGGTCCATTTGAGGTAGATCCCTTTGATTTTTTTGGAGATTCTACCGGAGCCATTGTTGGTACAATTGAGTTAAGATTCTTTGAACTTTTTGGAGATTCAGCAGGAGCCATAGTTGGTGCATTATTTTCAGCTGAATTTGTCAAATAGTTAAGTTTGTGAGCGCACAAACAAACAATACAAGTATACAACCATATTTTCATTTACATCGTAGTCAATATTAGGGAATAGGTCATCAACATTTGATAGTCAATAGTAGGTAGTTTTCTTCAATTTAATAACTAAACGTCAAGATTCAAGCCTGGGACATATAGAGATGCAAAGCCTTCCACCTCGCCGGTGAACCACTCAACAAAGAACTCATTGATATAGGTCATCAAAGTATAACGTAATTTATAAGCATGTTTAATTTGTTTCATGTATTTTCCTTCCATTGTATTATCAAGTGTTTTAACTACATTTTTTGAACATTAACTGAACTGTGTTAAATACTAACTTTAATTAGATACATAAAGTTGGTTTATAACTTTGATAAAAATAAAGATTACAATTACCAAGTGATAAAAAAAAAAATACATATATATCTTGAAAAATATGTGACACTGATGAAATAGATCGCATTCAAGAATGTGTTTTTATACCTTGGCATCGGCTAACAGGTGGAGTCTTCACGTCACAAACACTAGGAAGTGCTAATGCAACGGTTTTGTTGATACTGATTCCTAACCCAGTCAATGTACTACCGTCAAGTGCAGCGCAAAGACATTTTGGCTGTGACTTTACAACATTAGCAAGTGATGAGCAGCAAGAAGAAGATGGCATTTTCGAACTTCCAGTAACGTAGTTCAGGCAGGGAGACATTCCAATAAGAACATTGATACACCCTGATTGTGCTATTGAACCTTCCCAAAACATAGTTACAAGGGAAAATGCTGCCAACACTAGAATACCACTTGGAGCCATTTCACTATATATGTTGAAATGGTTTACTTGTTTGATTAAATTTTTGAAAACTTTTATAGGCCAAGAGTATTGTGCATTTACTTTTAGATGCTATTAATTAATACACTAGCCTACAATTGTTTTCAGATGCTTATAAATTAATACAATAGCCTACAAGTTGACCTTTCACACAGTAACAAAGATAAATGAAAGAGACCTATTTTGAGGGGATTTACAACCGGTTTCTATTAAAGAGATTTCTTTAATATTTTTAAACACCATTTTTAATTGCAAAACTGGTCTCCTTTATACAAATCCCCACTTAATTAGAAACTGGTTTTCTTTATGTATGTATACAAACCTCCTCTTAGTTAGAAACAGGTCTCTTTTCATTTTTATGGATAGCCTTGTTAGAATTTAAACAATTTATCACATACAAATAACACAAATACGTAGCGAAAATAATTATGCAATATATAAATTAACAAAGTTAGTAAATGTGTACCTTCTAGCAAAGCTCCAATAAACTATATATAATTATAGTTTAGGTTTAAAGTAAAACCCATCTACGATCGCACAATTGACACCACGATGTATGCTAGTACCCGATCACGAATCTCACAACCCTTTGTGTTTCCCTTGATGAAGACGAACCCCAAGAAAACCGAAACCCTTTGCGTTGGTTCGGCCGAAAGAAAGGGAAGAGAAAAAGAGATTTTGTATAGGGTTTATTTATATAAAATAAATTGTCATACAAAATGATACAAAATAATAACTTGGTGAACATTAGGGTTTATTTACCTTTCAATAGTCACACGAAATAATAACCCTTAACCCTCTTTATATAGGGTTATAGTTAGGTCCAGTTTTGCTGAAAACTAGAGCGCCTCCCGTTGCATCTTGTGACATGAAGATTTGTTCAGAAATATATGAAGTCCAGTGGCCAGTATACAGTTGATGCCACTGAAGACTTCACTCTAGTTGACATCTGACCAAAACATGAAGACATTTCAGACGAAGTCGAAGACAACAAGTTGAAGAAAGAGAATGACCATATTTACTAGACATAGGGATTTCAGTTATCGTCAATTATCATATTAGGAATGACAAACCATCAGTAACAGTCACACTAACGTGGTTCCAACAAGTGATAGTAGCATGACCACAAATCATTCGGTTGTCTCAACTTTTGTTTAGTGGTTTCAACCGTTCTAATAAGCTTAGTTTGTCGTGGCCTTTATGGTATGTTAGTCCATGATACTTGGTGCATGTAAACTTTTTATCTTTTAGGTGTTGTGCTTAGATAAACAAAAAAAATATATTAAAGTAAATATATAGGATGAGATTTTAACCGTTAGACCATGATAAAAATAATTCACGAAGATTCATAAAAAACAAATATATAAACGCTGATGCATGGAGACTTTTTTTAGATACAAGGACTATTAGTTAAAAATTGGTTTATTTATTTTATATTAATATTTGTTATATTTTATTTATAACGATTCTTTACATGTCAATTACTTTATCATTATCGATTTCTTACGTTTTTTTTTTAGAAAAATAACTATATAGATAAATAAAATTAAGGCTATTATTATAAATCAACTATATAGTTAGGATGTTTGAGATTGAGTCATAAAGGGATTATTTGATTATTAAGTTTGCATAATACAATTGAAAAAAAGTGTTTAGCAAAAAAATGATTATCTATGTTTTACAAAACACAGTTTTGAAAAAACATGTTATTCGTAGTTTTTAAATGCAAAATCTGTTTTAGATTATCAATCCCAAATAAGTTTTAGTTATTTTTCATGTGTTTTTTTTTTTTTTTTAAAACCAGGGCATCCCTATTAAAATTCAAAAGGACGCCGATATGTTCGAGGATAATAAAGCAAGTGCCTTTTCAGATGTAGAAGGACCAATATATCTTCATGTGGTATGTAAATTTTTTTTTTTATATGGTACAAAATCAAAGTTTAAGAATGTTATGTGACAAAAACTAGCACATTTAACGACTTATTATATTAACCCTAAATTGATAGTTTACATAAAAGTTTTAGTTTTTGAAACATTTGTCACGTCATTTACATTGAAAATATTTGTATTTCATTTGATATCGCATGCCAGCTTTATCTAAAATACTCGTAAATTTTAGAGTTGTCTTCCAAATTCTAGATAGAAAAAATATTTTTTATTACTGCTTAGATCATATTATTGCTGGTTGCGGCTCTTGGTAGAAAAAGTTTGCCAAAAGAAGTCTCATTCATATGACTTTTTGAAGAAAGAGAGGAATCAAAATGCACGCTAGAACCGATAGAACCAAAAGTAAGTTGAATTAAAACGGATGCAAGAATCAAAGGCTTCTACGGGAGGAATGGTTAAAAAATCCAATCTTGTTCATAAATAGGACGTGTTGAGGCGAACTTTATTTTTTTTTTGGTTAATGGGATATCTTTGTATATTCTATACCATCACTAAAATCATTACAAAACAAGTAGTATGGCTGAATGCCATACTAATTTAAATGCATGACAGACCATGCAAAAGTAAAGCAAAATGCAAACAACATATCAATGTAACGACGCATTAGCTAGACATAACCTGAGACTAACATGTAATAAAACTAAAATTAGATTATCTGCGCTATTTTATCTTGGACGAATAACCATGTCTCGTGGCACCTTCCACTTTAGAAGTAGTCTCTCAACAACCATTGTACTCTTGAACTTAAGTGTTACTAATTTAAGTCTTATGGTCGAGGCTATGAACTCCACAAGCTGCTCATTGAGGCGAACTTTATAAACAATTCTCCTAAATGGATAGGATCTAGATTATGTAGCATTTACTTTTATTTCTAGATTTGTAACTTTATACTTTGGTTTCTAGCATCTTTCTAGGGCCTACTTTTTATTATATAATATATTCTGTCATTTAAAAAAAAAATGTTGAATTAAAAATGTCATTTTTTTAATTTTTTTTTTATAACGGGGCATCCCTATCAAAATTCAAAAGGGCGCGATATCTTGATATGGTATGTAATTTATTTTTTTTCATATGGTAATGTACTAAATGAACACAAAAATCAAAGTGTAAGACTGTTATGTGACAACAACTAGTACATTTATTAAAATTGAAAAAATGACTAACCACTTGAACGACTTGTTATATTATCCCTAAATTGATAGTTTACATAAAAGTTTTAGTTTTTGAAACATTTGTCACGTCATTTACATTGAAAATATTTGTATTTCATTTGATATGGCATGCCAACTTTATCTAAATAAATGTTAAAGTTGTCTTCCAAATTCTAGATAGAAAAAATATTTTTTATTACTGCTTAGATCATATTATTGCTGGTTGCGGCTATTGGTAGGAAAAGTTTGCCAAAAGAGGTCTCATTCATATGACTTTGTAAAGAAAGAGATGAATCGAAATGCACGCTAAAACCGATTGAACCAAAAGCAAGTTTATATATATATATATACTAGGTGAAACCCGTACGTTGCACCGGGCTAGTTAGTAGTCTACGTGATTCATAGAAAATGACCTACATATAATCTAGCACATATTACGTACAGTACTTTGTTAGAAAAACGAACCACATAAAAATAAGAATGGTACTATACAAGTACAATGAGTAAATTGGTCCATAGAATTTGACCAAAAGGAACCAAAAAGGGAAGTACCAAGAGTAGTCAAGACACATAGATTAAAGAGTAAAAGCTTAAAAATTAAAAATACGGATGATTATAATAAGCTTGACTTTTGGTTATCATAGCATTTGAACAAATACTCCTTAATTAAAAACTATATGTTCAGTTAATGTAGAAGTAATGCAAAACACCAAAACACCTCCTACTGGTACGAATATAAATAAAAAAAAAAGTCAACAATCAAGAATGTCCAGAAAAACTCATGAGTTTTATCAATATAAAGCAAATAAAAAACGACTGTCAAAAGCCTCAACAGTCACAAATATCCGATATCAAAACATAACATCAAAACCGGGGCATATAAAAAACAAAATCCAAGTTTGAAGGGCAAAACAAATTGCATTATTCATTAAGCTAAGAACTTTGGGGGCTGTTGACGTCTCCTCCAGTTATACTACTCTTCATCACTCTGAACGGTTAGTCGCCTGCGTATATTGTTTGTTGAAGACTTGCCAGATTCAGGGGCAACATCAGCTTCCTATTTGATTAACAGCGGCATACAGAATGGTGCAAAAGGAAGACATTAGAACCACATTTGAAACAAACATCCTATTTGATTAATATTTGATCTTTGTATATTTATCATTTTTCAACCATAAGGTACCACAATTTAGGAAGTTATGTAAAAAACTAAAGGTATATATAAGAGGCTGTGATGTATTCAAATAGTGACCCAAAGAATAAACAACATTAAAAATGACATTCACCCAAAAAATTTAAGAATGAATTATGTAGCAAAAGAATAAACATACTGGTTATATATTACTCAAAACCTCCTTGAAAACGACGTTCTTTGTGGTGTTTGTAGGCTTGCCATCACCGTCCAAACTCAAAACCTTCAATCCTTTTTTGCTTTTTACTCTTGAAAGGTGAAACGACAAGACTCGATAACTTGAAAATACAACATTTTATTTTTTTTTTACATATGCCCCACTGCGCCGCAGTGAGGTCGAGTACTTCCACTGCGCCGCAGTGGAAAACCTCGGACCAAAACTGGAAGAACCCCACTGCGCCGCAGTGGGTTTGACACACTCCCACTGCGCCGTAGTGGGAGGATAAGGAAGTCTGGCCGTGGGATTCCACTGCGTCGCAGTGGACAAAACCTTCTCCACTGCGCCGCAGTGACCCCTAGTTCAGCAACATCAAAATGTACTCACTTGAGATTTAACCAAAACCTTCAAACCACAAACAAAATTATAAGCAAGTTACATTCCAGAATCGAAAGTAAGAGAGTTAACCCGAAAACATTCATATTTGTCAAATTCGTTTGGTCCATGATCGACCACACAACCAAATGGGTCGATTACCCATATTGACATCTTACAACCCAACCAACTATCTTTAACAACTCCAAAAGACATGAACATGACCATTTACAAAACATATCAAAATATGACCAATAACAACCAAATGTACCACGAGCCAAAGTCAAGAGGGACAACTAGGTTTCTAACCAAATTATGCTATTCTTTGGAGAATAGTCAAAGTACCTTCCAACTATCTACAATTCCTAGCAACTTCGTTCTCTATTCTTCAAGACGAGCAAACCTAGTTCCTTCTTCCGAGACCACCTATAATCAAAAGGGTAAACATCTGAAAGGTAAGCGAATGCTTAGTGAATATGCTTGCATAATATCATATAAACGAAGGAGGGCAATGCTCAAGGGACTGTTGCATATGGACTATGACACCGTCGTGTCATATCCATAATACTCACCCTTGGGCTAGGCATTACATGGATCCATATAAGCAAATGATTACAATCACATCAAATAAAACAATAACAAATGCTCCACATGAGGCCTGTAATCAAACTCAACCATAAACATGGGACTTAACGCCAAATCAATTACCACCATGGACTCACTCAACATGATTGGTAATTGACCCGACGAATATACAATATTTGCAAGTATACTCACCTCCTTTGCGACACAACAAATAATCAAGATAACCGCAAATGCACAAAACCAAGCTTTCAACCTATCATTATAACATAATGCATACATAAGACGATAATCACTTACCAAGCTATCTCAACATAGCTAATCAATCTTTTCACTAGCATTCTAACCTCTAACCCATTTCACTAAGTCATTGAGTTGCTTACTTTACAAAGTTCTCAAATCAATTTCGAGATTTCATCATCATCATCATCATTATTTCAAATATTAGTAAAAATCATCATTATCATAGTTGAAGCTTCACCATCAACATTCTTATTTTCAATCAATAATAACATAAGCAACCCAACAACTAACTCATAATATTCCATAATTTGGGAGAAATTCATATTTGGGCTCAACACTATCAAAACCCCCAATTTCTATATTCAAGAACCCTAAATTCTAATAAGGAAAGGAAATAGGTTAGGAAGCAATTACCTCAAAGGAATATAAGACCAAATTAACACTTGAAATCTCAATATCTTCTCCCCCTTTTCTCTTGATAATTTCGGCCACCACCACCACCACTATTTCACCAAAACCCTAACTTGTGAATTCTTGAATGATATTAGATTATGGTTCTTGATGAGTCTTTGATTTGAGATTAGAAGTCAAGTTTGCATGAATTGAGATTGGATTGAAGAATCAAAGAGGATGAAGAAGATATTGGAGTAAGTTAGGTGATGGAAGTGAAGTGGGAAAGTGGTTGGCATTCTAATGTGATGCCACGCCCCTTTTTATTTTTGTGGGTATTTTACCCGCTATCTGTTAAGGTTCCAACTAAATTAACCCCATAACCAAAAATAAAATATTAGGAACTTATTTTAATGTCAAAACTACAAAAAGGGTTATTTTATTACCTTAAAATTATTGGGGTGTTACAAAAGGGCAACATACAACTGGCCGTGACTAAAAACTGGATTCTTTAAATACAAACCAACTTGGGCCAAACTCTGACATTGACTTTTGTTGATAGTCATGGAAAAACAAACCGATAACGGGAACTGTCTTCTTTGAAAACAAAATGGTATTCTTCAGTCCGATGGGATCAGTTTCATGCGTGGAATGAAGGTGATTTTTCCCGCATGGCTACCAGAAATTATTTGAGCCTTGATCACACGCTCACCAAGTTTTCTTATTCTAAGTCTGGTGCCATACATAATCCACCTGGTTGATCTATGTTTCTAACTAACATTTCGGGGACACCTACATTTAGAACCAAACGATGGTGTGGTATACCAGAAACCTTAATTCTATTGAGAAAATCTTGAGTGTACAACTCTTCGTTAAAATCGGATCCGTTGTCACCTTCACATATCGAATCTGCACTAAGATAGACTTTCTCCTCACCAACAATTTTTGACATGACATGCTCATTGATGATACCAACTACTTCATGCGTAGGTGCAAGAATAGCTCTTCTTGTTAAGCTCATCATGCAGTACTTCAATATATTTCCCAAACAATGTAAGCCTGAGTTCAACCGATCTAGAAAGAATAATTTGGCAAAAAAGCGGTTAATAATTCGAACAGGTAATAGTCATATAGACAGTCATGTATATTTAATGAAAATCCAATCTAAATCTCTATACATACATATATATATATATATCAAGATTTATGTTTTCAGTTCATACAAAAATAAGAATTCACACAAAAACATATATATAGAGATATGCAGTTCAAAAATATTTAGATATAAATCACACAAAACATCATCAATATATATAGAGATGATACAAACATTTAAAAAACCATCGATCTGAATACATACATATATATATGAATCACACAAAAACATCATCAATATATATACATGTTTAGATATCGATATATATATGTAGAGATTTCTATTCGTATACATTAAAATAAAATCTGATTAATCAAAAATACAGGACCAAGGATCGAAAGTTGTTACCTTGAAAATTGATTTCGTGATGGTAAGAACCGGAATAACAAAATAAAAAAGGTTTCGTGATGTGCTCAATCCCTAAAGGTTTCATGATAATATATAGATTTGAGATATTTGGGGATTTAGCCATTATTTTAAAACCATAAATTCCTAAAGTTTAGGAATTTGAGATAATTTGTTACTATGAAAATTAGGAATTGATTCGGAGATAAAATTGGAAAGGATTTTGGGGACTATGAAAGAATTGGATAAAATGAAATTAGGGTTGTGGATGTTTATAGATCTGGATGTTTCTTTTCAAAAAAGACCGATGTGAGTGACGCTTTATTAATAGTGGGTTTGAGAACTATAAACAAAAACCTCCATGGTTGAAGTGGTAAACTTGATTAGCTGTTGAACGAAAGGTCCCGGGATCGAAACCCAACAACCTCATTTTTTTTAAATAAAGGCATATATTTATGCCTGGCATGCTGATGTGGCTGTCTGACGTGTCGTTCGAGTTGCTCTGGTAACGCCACATCAGAAAAAGCTGATGTGACAGGCTTAGAGAGCGACACGTGAGCGCTTTCTGATAGTCTTATATATATATACTAGGTCTTTTACCCGTACGATATACGGTTGCTTAAAAGTATAGTTGAATTAAGTCGGCTAAAAGTTTAGAATGTCAACAATTATTAGTAAGTTGTTTTTGCGTTTTATATACACTAATAAAAACTCATCTAAGTATTATGTGGTGGCATCATGTATTCATATCATGTATTCATACGTTTAACTTGTAGTTTTTGATGATAATTTATCACTTTAAAGAAAGTTTTCACAATCTTAAAACCCTTCAGATTTTATCATGTTAACTATAACATTTGTTACTTGAAATCATATAAATTTTAACAAATCAATTGATATTCTGTTGCGGTTGTGATTTTATTAACTAAATAAAATGGTGCTTGTTTTTAGTTAAAAAGAAGATTTGATATTTAATATGACTGGTAAATTGTTGTTAAAAAGAAATATGCATAATTAATAATCAAAAACTACCTTTTAAATATCTTTTTATTTTTGCCTAAAAATAATTGTCATTGAAGTTTACGATTTCTTTTATAATTTTATAAGATAAATAATTTTATTTAATTGTCAAAGAACTGATATGATGTACCTAATTGCTATTTGAATGACAAGTTAACTCAAGAAGATGATGTTCTTAACCTAACATTAAAAATAACATCATAAATAAAGTAAAAAGCAAAACAAAAAATTAAGTAACAATATTAAGAAAACATGGTTATGGTCTTATGGATGTCTTCATCTTACTAAAACATGAGAAAAAAGAAAATCAAAATATACTATGCAAGACAACAAAAAATTCTAAAATAACTTAGATAATATAAACGAACCTTAGGATCGAAAACAAATTCTTTTTGTGTTTTGGAAAGTGAATCTTTTGGTAGGAAGAAAATTTTAAGAAATTTATTATGAATATATATTGTGATTTGAAAGTGATCGAGTTTTACAATTGAAAACATATATTAGAGATATTTATTATTAAATAATATTGTAAAAAATTATAAAGATGACACATAAGCTTTTATCCTATGTGTCAATTTTAAAAAATAACTTTAAATTGGAGATGCCTTTAAAAAGCTAGGATTCCTATTGTTTTAATATGTATATAGATATATATATAGAGAGAAAATTTAGTACTATGAAGTAAAATCAATTTGGATGCAATATAATTATAAAAATGTCGTCTTAATAATAAACAGTTAAACACTATTATCATACATATGGTAAATCAAATACTTGGACATTAGTTTCACTAAATGTAAAGTAATACATTTTGACTGATGTTTAACAGGTAAATCTATTTTTAGACCTAAACGATAGTAGGTTATGCTAAACACCTTAATAATATTCATAAAATATTGTGTGTATAGCTCTTTGTTAAAATCATATCCATTTTCATTTTCACATATTAAATCTAAACTCAAATAAAATTTCTCTATCTCGTCAATTTTTTGACATGACATTCTTACTAAGTATTAAAATTTGGATTACTAACTAATCTTTAGTAAGATGGAGATAAAAGAAAAACCTGATATATTAAACTATTTTATTTAATTAAAAAACACTAAATCTATTATTTGAGATGATGAAATTTAATATTAAAAATACATATAGTTAAAGGATAATAATTTGACATGATAAAAGGAAATGATAGAATTGATGAATTACTCTGAAAGTAATATAGTCAAGACAATTGTTTTGACATAAATATTTTTATAAAAAAATTTTATTTGTCATCCTCACATTCTTTCTTGAAGTTTAGTTTTTTTTTTCTATATATATGTCATAAACACTTTTTTTTTCTAATTTTTAAAATTTTTTTTTTTGTTATTTATGATGTCATTTAAAAAAAAAGTTATAGCATATTTTTGATAACTATAATAATTTATATATGATCTTTAAATTTTCATTATCTAAATAATTTAATCATAACAGATTTTAGATTAATAAACTAATTATATTATTTGAAACATAAGGTAAACTATTTTGAGGTTATGAGTAATATATTTATGTTTGTTATTTGCGCACATTAAGTATATTTGATCCAAAAACATGATGGTAGTTATATGCATTTTGTAGATGCAGATTAGGTGTGACAATCGCAACATAAATTTGATTATCGTTTATGTTTTTAGGAACTTGTGTGTAATCATTTAAATAAGAACTTGTCTTGATATTTAATGATTACGTTTGGACTTCAATATTATATCTGTTTATGTTTTGTATTGTGCTTGTGTGTTATATATTGTTTTGCAGGTACAAGAACATAAAATCAAGGTTTATAAGTGTCGTAGAACACTTAAACGGTGATTGGATGTTATGTACGAGTCAAACAAAGATCAAAGGATCGTCCCTCGTGCTGACGTCATCAGCATGTAGGATGAACCTCGTGCTGACGTCAGCACGAGGCAGATCGGTTGTTAATTGTTTCGGGCCTAATACGTAATTAAGGCCTAAGCCCACACGATCCAATACTTAACTAGTATAAATACAAGACCTAATCTACGAAATTAGGTTACTCGTTTTCGAATTCTTGAGAGTTATTTAAGAATTTACGATCTAAGGTTAATTGTTCCTTCGTGTAGCCTCCTACACGAACCACAAGCCTTGTGCATCTCCTTGGGTTGGTTAATCACTCCTTAATCAACGAAAGGCAATAGCAATCTAGTTATCTCAAGAGGATTCCGCACTCTTGACATAACAAATCGCGTCTTATTACGATCCACGCAACAATAGGGCACCTTACAAGTGGTATCAGAGCCAGGTTGATTATCAGAAGGTTTAAGATCGTTTGATTGGCTATTGATTGCAATTTCATTCGAAATTCGTGTTAATTCGCCTCTTCGTGCTCTCCTTCGCGTGCGACTTCGTGCTTACGTCAGCACGAAGTGAACTTCGTGTTCGTGTTCGCGTCCTCTGTTAACTTCGTGCCACGTCAGCGCGAACCACTCTTCGTGACTTAGGTCGTGACTAGTCCTTCGTGTTAGCTTCGTGCCACATGACTTCGTGCTTCGTGCCACGTGACTTCGTGCTACGTGACTTCGTGCTTCGTGTACTTCGTGCCACGTGTCCTTCGTGCCACACGAACTTAGTGTTATTTCGTGGTATTTGAATTCAAAAGATTCAAAATGACGACTTTACCAACTGCCGCAAACTCACCCAATGGCTTACTAATCAGCCAGATGATCATGCACGATCATGAGGTTGGTCGAGGTAATACACCTCCAAAGCTTTTCCGTATGGAAAATTATTGGATGTGGAAGAGTCGTTTTGAAGATTACATTCGTCTCACTGACATGGAAATGTGGCTAGTGATAACTCAAGGTTTTGATTGGCCTTCATATGAGAAGAACGGAGTAATCAGTAGGTATACTTATGCTGATATGCCTATTGAAGAACGTAAAAGATACGCTGTTGAAGGGAAGGCTTTGTCAACTCTGACTATGACATTGCCTCAAGATAGTGTACATCTGTTTAAAAAGTACACAACTTCAAAGGATTTATGGGATGCTCTCGAAAGATATTGTGAGGGTGATGTAACTTTGAAGAAAAATCGTATCAAGCTTCTCAAGCGTCAATATGAAGCCTTTAATGGACTGAAAGGGGAATCTCTTGATGAGATTATTATTCGATTCAGTCATCTAACCACTGAATTGTCATATTTTGAAGTTGTTTATCCTCAAACTGAGCTAGTTGATAAGTTTATGGATTCACTGCCTAAAACGTGGACTGATTATGTTCATCAACTTCAAGATGATCAGGAATACAGTACATGGGACTTTGAGAAGGTAGTCTCCAAGCTAAAGAACAGAGATATGAAGAGAAGGATTAAGGATACTCACTCGGATTTTACACAAGATCCATCCTTATATCATGCTAAGTCTGTTCATTTAGCAAGTTCCAGCTCAGCAAACAATGCATTTCTAAGTGGTGCAGAAGCTACACCAATAGTAGATGCTGATGGTATTGCCAGATATGTTGCTTATGACAATACAAATTCAAATGTTAAGAGCAATGCACAATCTTTCCATTCTATGCCAATGAGTATGAGTTCTGCAGAGGGAAGAATGAGTATTTACTCAGCCTTTTGTAATGCTCATGAAGCATTTATTGGGGGAAAGGTTACTGATCCTGCAGTAATTGATGAGGATTACAATCAAATAGATCCTGATGATTTAGAAGAAATGGATCTACAATGGCAGCTTGCTATGCTTACCATTAAAGTCAGAAGGTTCACTTAGAGAACTGGTAGACCTATAGGTAATGGCACTAAAGGTTTTGACAAATCCAAGGTGAAATGTTATAATTGCGATGGATTTGGTCATTTTGCAAGAGAGTGTCAAAGGCCTAAAAGGGTTGATAATATTGTTGCTGGTCGTCAAAATTATAATCAAGGCGGTGTTACACCAAATAATCATAAGACGCAAGCAATGATTACATATCCTGTTACTCCACAACAGCCTGTTTCGTCACCATTTTCGGATTCAAAGGCTGTTGTTGTTCAAAATCCAGATGGTACTTATCAATGGGATACACAATCCGATGATACCTCGAATCATGCCTATATGGTAGAATTATATGATGAGGTAGCCGCATCGATTGATTATGCTGTATACTCAAGTGAAGAAAGTGCATCTGAGACAGTACAGAAGAATATGTGTAATGTTACTGAAACAGTAAGATCTGAGAGTGAACAAATGACTGCAATGAAAGCATCTGAAGAAAAGAAAGAGTCATCAAATCCTGTTGATGGCATTTCTATGCAGAGCATCGAAGAACAGATGAAGAACTTTGAGATACCTGAAGGTATGACAACAGAAGACTTCGTTGCATACATGGCAGATTGCAAGGCTGCAGATCAGAAGGTATCATGTTCTTTATCTTCTATAATTGATGTATGTAAAATGGTGTCAGAATTAAAACAAGAAATATTGAAACTAAAAGAAACTTCAACTAGTTCAATTGATGAAAATGTTATCCGTGAAAAGGAAGGTAATGAGTCTAAAGATTCCGATTTACTTCTACAAGATCACCAACAAACTAAATTAGTTTTTAATCCAGATGAAGTAGTATATTATACTTTGAAAAACTGTGATACAGTGTTTTATGATAAAGAAGTATCTATAAATAGGATTGAACCTAAAACAATAATTGATAAAGTTTGGTGTGTAGAAAATAAAGAAGAATGGTTAGCTGAACAAATTCCATATAAGGATAAACATTATGCTCCTTTTAATCCAATAACAAATATGGAAGAAGCGATTCAAACACTTAATACCATAAACGAAATGAAGGAGTATGGTATACCAATCCCTGAAATAGAGAATGGTCAATCTAGAAAACAACAAGTAAAGAAATGCTATACTTGTCGTGAGAAAGGCCATATAGCTATTGAATGTTCAAATAGGAAGGTCAAGAATCCTAAGAATGACAGTCAAGTCAAGTCAAAGGATGTTAATGATGTTCCTAATACTAACGGGAAGGGTAAACTAGTTGAACAAGTAACTTCTCAAATGTTTATGAGTGCATATAAAAAGGATTATTATGAGGAGTATGCAAAAAGGCATCCAGATAATAAAAATGCACAGAATTATGTTAAGTTACTTAGAAATGTTTCATATGGAGAGTCTATTGCTACAAATCAAAGGAAAAGTGTCAATAGATCTAAAACTCCAAAACGACAGGGACCTTCACAGAATACTACTTTTAGTAGTGTAAGTCCGAGTCGTTCTCGTACACCTCAAAGGAGTAATTCACCTAGGAAGATGACTCAATAAAATCGATCCCCTCCTGTTAGAATTAATAGTTCGTCTAAATTCTATGATCGATTAGGGAGTCAACCTAGAGTTGGTACTTTAAGGAATTCTCCTCTTAAGACTCGTTTCACCTCACCTAAGAAACAGTCTATGACACCATCTTCTTCCAAGGCTCCATTAAAGAGCGATGGATATTGGACCGAATTAATCATTAGAGATAAATTCGGCAAACCTAAACCTCAAAAGGTTTGGGTTCCCTTCAGAAACTAACCATCTTATTGTCTAATGTGCAGGGAGAACCAAGGAAGCCTATTAGTCTTTGGTATGTTGACAGTGGATGCTCTCGGCACATGACAGGGGACAAGAACGTTTTGTCCAACTATGTAGATGTAAATGGTTCGTACGTTAGTTTCGCTGGTCCCAAGGGCGGCAACATCTCGGGCCAAGGTGATGTTGTCAATGGGAAGATTACGCTGGAGAAAGTCAATTATGTGGAACAGTTATCACATAATTTATTAAGTGTTTCTCAGATTTGTGACAAGGGTAATACTGTCCATTTTAATGAGAAAGAAGCACTTATATTGAAACCGGGATATGTTATTCTTGAAGACTGGATCCTGCTGAAAGCTCCTAGGAAGAGAGACATATATGGCCTTGTGTTAGGTGTTGATAATCCAGAGGAGACTGTTTGCTTGTTATCAAAAGCAAATGAATCTGAATCTTTGTTATGGCATACAAGAATGGGACATATCAATTTCCGAAAGATGAATGACATTGTCAAACATGGTTTGGTTGACGGCGTTCCCATGAAGCAGTTTGGAATGGAAGACAAATGTGTACCTTGTCTGAAAGATAAACAGCAAAAGTCTGCACATAAACCGAAACAAGAAAATTCTATTGCCAATCCTTTCGAGTTACTTCACATGGATTTATTTGGTCCAGTGAATGTAAGAAGTATCGGTGGGATGTATTACTGTTTGGTGGTTACTGATGATTACTCGAGATTCTCATGGGTATTCTTTCTTAAGTCGAAAGATGAAACTCCGCAGATTTTGATAAATCTCTTTGTCGAAACTGAAAATATTTATGGAGTTCGTGTTAAGAGAATCAGGAGTGACAACGGAACTGAATTCAAGAATAATGTGATGGATGTCTTTTGTCTGTCAAAAGGAATCCAACATCAATACAGTTCTCCGTATGAACCACAACAAAATGGAGTTGCTGAAAGGAAGAATAGGACTCTAATCGAGACAGCCAGAACTATGCTTGCAGATTCAGGGCTTCCTACTATGTTTTGGGCGGAAGCGGTGAATACAGCTTGTCATATTTTAAATAGGGTTACTGTAGTTAAGCGTCATAATAAGACATGTTATGAGCTTCTACATAAGAAGAAACCGAATTTACAGAATGTTGAACCATTTGGTGTACCGTGTACTTTCTTGAAGTATCTACCTCAGTCAAAGTTTGATTCAAAGGTTGAAGAGGGATTTCTCATGGGTTATCAACCGGGAACATCAATTCGACGGGTTTACAACAAACAGACCGGTAAAGTTGATTTGGGAACAAATGTCAAGATTGTCAGTCATAAGCCCGCTATACATTCTGGAAATGGCAAAAACTTCGATTATGATAGTGTGTTTAGTTCACTACATGGTCCTGATTCTTATTCAAATCCTGAGACAGTTGATGATGTGATTATTTTAAGAGATCACATGGATAACACTCCTACATTTACACCTACTCGGAATGTTGATACTGCTCCAATCAACATTCAGTCTACTACCGATGTTGATGAAAGTGGTAAGGACAAGGATACGACACCAGATTCAGACAATAATGAACCCGCAAACACTACACCACCTACTCCATCGAAGGTTACACTGCCTGATGATGATCCTATTTCTGAAGAATCGGAAGATGAATTCAACTCTCCTGAGTTTCAGATTAGAACAAATTTAGGAGACAGTTTGAATGTTGATTCGGTTCCTCAATATCGAATTAATAAGGATCACCCTGTTGAAAATATTCTTGGAAATACTACAGAACCTGTTCGAACTAGAAATCAGTTGAATAAGGATTTAACTAGTTTGTTTTGTGAAGTGAAAGACACTGGATTTATAACTGAGTGTTTATATTCTGGTTTCATTTCACAAGTAGAACCTAAGAATGTTAAGGCAGCACTTCAAGATTCATGTTGGGTTGAAGCTATGCAAGAAGAATTAGCTCAATTTGAAAAACTTGGAGTTTGGGAATTAGTAGATGTGCCTAGAGGTAAAGAACCGATTGGAACTCGTTGGGTATATAAATGCAAACGAGATGACAAAGGGATCGTTACCAGAAATAAAGCACGTTTGGTTGTTCAAGGGTTTGCACAACGAAACTTTTGCACCAGTTGCTAGGATTGAAGCTATAAGGTTATTTTTAGCTTTTGCAAGTTTCAAAGGTATAAAGGTGTATCAGTTAGACGTTAAGAGTGCCTTCTTGTACGGTGAAGTTAAAGAAGTGTATGTTTACCAACCACCGGGGTTTGAAGATCCGAACTATCCAAGAAGAGCATATCGATTGGATAAGGCTCTTTATGGATTGCATCAAGCACCCAGAGTGTGGTATGAAAAATTGTCGACACATTTGTTGACAAATGGATTTACAAGAGGATCGATAGACAGCACATTGTTTATCAAGTGGAAGAAGCGAGATTATCTAATTGTACAAGTTTACGTGGATGATATCATTTTTGGTTCATCTAATATAAAGATGTGCAAAGAGTTTGAAATGAGCATGAAAAATGTATTCGAAATGAGTGCTATGGGGGAATTACAATGTTTCCTCGGACTACAAGTAGATCAAAGGAAAGATGGATTCTTTATTCACCAGTCTAAGTATGTCGATGACATCTTGGAGAGGTTTCAAATGCTAGAGTCTAAGACATATGGTACTCCTATTCAGCAAAATCATGGTTTAGGAGTGCTTGATCCGAAGGATGAACTTGTGGATGCAACTTATTATCGTGCTATTATTGGCTCATTGATGTATCTGACTGCTTCGCGTCCAGATATTATGTTCGCTGTTTGTCTTTGCGCTAGATTTCAAGCTAATCCGAAAGAGTCACATTTGACTGCAGCAAAGCGTATTCTACGTTATCTTAAGGGAAACCAAGGGCTTGGTCTATGGTATCCAATGGGAGGAACGTTTGATTTTGGTGCATATACTGATTCGGATTTTGGCGGTTGTAACAATGACAAAATGTCTACGACTGGAGGTTGTCAATTGTTAGGAGGGAGATTAGTATCGTGGCAATGCAAGAAGCAGACATGTGTTGCTCAGTCTTCATGTGAGGCAGAGTATATGGCTGCTGGTAGCTGTTGTTCCCAGGTATTGTGGATTCAGCAACAACTTCGTGACTACGGTATGGATTTTCTTGATACTCCTATTAGAATAGACAATAAGTCAGCTATAGACATTACAAATAACCCTGTCATGCATAAGGTCACCAAGCATATTGATATTAGGCATCATTTCTTGCGTGATTGTGCCCAAAAGAAATTAATTCATTTGGAAAAGGTTATAACCGATGATAATTTAGCTCATTGATTTGACTTCACTTTACTTAAGATTAAAGAGAGGGGCCAGGCGCCCGAGGTATGTAGAAAAGGAGCCACTGCCTGATGCAATTCATCCATGATCTATATATTTGATAAGGCTCGATTTGAGAAGTTAATTCTTCTCAATGGGATGAAAAATGCTGATTCATATTAAATCTCTCAAAGAACTAATTTTGTAAGTTTGTGTCTGTAAATAGCTAAAGTCATAAAAATACAAAAAGAGTTATTAGTGTCATAAAAACCATAAAAATGTGAAAAATGAGAAAATGACAAAAATGTGGAGAGATTTAAGTTAATGCTGTCAGATGATTAGAAGTGAGGATACTTCGCTTTTAAGTCTGCTTAATCGTAATATAACTGCTTAGTTCTGTGATTACAATTTGGGATATATTGGTAGACACAAAGTAGCAAGGTTTCCTTAATCTGAACTTAATTTATACAATGATCTTGTGGGAAACATATTCAGATATATGGCTGAGAATGCTTGCTTCTCAGTAATGAATTGACTAGAAAAGAGATTGGGATATGATCCACAAGCTCATATGAGAGCTAGAGCTGAGATTATGGATTATGATGATTATTATGATCCAGGATCACTTAGGGATCAAATGAAAGGACAGTCAGAGTTAACTCATACATCTTCAGAGTCAGAGTCAGATTCGAATTCAGATTCGGATTATGAACCTTAGTGCTATTAATTTTGTATTGATTACTTGAGTTATAATAACAGTTTAGAGTGTTAATCAAAGTGTTATTCAGCTTAGAATAGTTATCAAAGAATTATTCTGTTCGGCTTAAGATATTGACAGTGTAATTTTAAAATACTCGAGTAATGAAAAATAATGATTATAAGATAAATATGAATGTAAGTGTTACATTATATTTATGATATAATATTATTGTTGTAGGTTAAAATAGATAAAGATTATAAGATAAATATTCATGTAATTGTTACATTATATTTATGATATAGTATTATTTATTTTAATTTCTCTTTATGTATTTATACTACTTTATTATGTCTTGACTTGTGATTTATGTTCTTTATCTTTGTATATGTAAATCGTTTGAATTGCAGATAAGCTTCAAACAATAGGTGCATTGGACGATCCTGATGTTGAAGAAGATCTAGAAAGTATCGATGATGAAGATTTTGAAGAAGGAGAGTTCATTACTTCGGAAGCTGATAGACAAAGGTTGCTTGAAACACCTTATGACTTTGATCGTGTCTTTAATGAAGATGAAATCATTCAAGTTGAACCGATAGCTGAAGTAGAACATCTCAATCTTAATCCTATCAGAGATAGTCCAGATGAACCTAAAAATGCTGCAAGGTTAAGATTTGCTGTATATGCAAACATAGTGAGAGGTTGATCTTGGAAGATTTAATATACCTCCGGTGGAGCAAGATCATGAATTTATTATTGATAGACTAATTCCAGGTTATAGAGGACATACTGGTTTGATGATACGTGATACGTATAAACCATCAATGTTTTGGGAATATGTCTCAGACAAGGATGCACCCAAATACTTCTCAGTGATTCAAAGTTGGTTCTATGATCACAGAATCAAATTGTTTATTATCAAGAGAAAGGAGGGTTGCCAGTATATGTCAATAAGTCAAAGACATTTCCACTCTCTCAGTGATTCAGACATGATAGATTTGGGAAGACACTGGTTCGTTAATCTTTAGAGCAATGGACTTGCAGATTTCTACTGGAATAGATTCAGAGATGAAAGAATTAAGTATTTCAATGCTAGAGGTCTGAAGCCAGAAGAACGGTTGATAAAACCAACACCTTTGAAGAAGATTAAGAATCCAGATGGCACATATAGGTTTGTTCAAAGAAGAATTAAATGTGTTAAGAAGGTTCCCACTATCAGATGGGATCAAGACATGCTGACGGAGATGACATTTTGGCAGATAGATATCAAGTCAGGCGAAGCACAGATGTTTGTTGATGATTCACAAAAACAGATGTTGCTACGCATGTATGATCTAATGCAAGTTGTCAATTTATCAAGAGGTGATCAAAGAAGACTTTTGAATACACCTTGCTCAGCTGTGGATTTTTGGAGAGTAGAGGAAAGGCGCTATCGCAACATTCTCGCTCATTGTTTACAAGAGAGAATTCATGCGAATAGCATAAGACTTTTGTTTAATGGATAAGATTTGAAGTTCAAGTTTTAAAACTTTAAAGAGATCTAGTTGCAATCGTCAAGGGGGAGTCTGTAGATGCAGATTAGGTGTGACAATCGCAACATAGATTTGATTATCGTTTATGTTTTTAGGAACTTGTGTGTAATCATTTAAATAAGAACTTGTGTTGATATTTAATGATTACGTTTGGACTTCAATATTATATCTGTTTATGTTTTGTATTGTGTTTGTGTGTTATATATTGTTTTGCAGGTACAAGAACATAGAATCAAGGTGACACTTAAACGGTGATTGGATGTTATGTACAAGTCAAACAAAGTCAAACAAAGATCAAAGGATCGTCCCTCGTGCTGACGTCATCAGCATGTAGGATGAACCTCGTGCTGACGTCAGCACGAGGCAGATCGGTTGTTAATTGTTTCGGGCCTAATACGTAATTAAGGCCTAAGCCCACACGATCCAATACTTAACTAGTATAAATACAAGACCTAATCTACGAAATTAGGTTCATCGTTTTCGAATTTTTGAGAGTTATTTACGAATTTACGATCTAAGGTTAATTGTTCCTTCGTGTAGCCTCCTACACGAAACACAAGCCTTGTGCATCTCCTTGGGTTGGTTAATCACTCATTAATCAACGAAAGGCAATAGCAATCTAGTTATCTCAAGAGGATTCCGCACTCTTGACATAACGAATCGCGTCTTATTACGATCCACGCAACAATAGGGCACCTTACACATTTTGTTTATCACTAAAAAATGTTTTAACTAATTATCACATAGATATTTAGGAATATGCTCAATCAGTTTCGTCGCAACCTGAGTGGTGAAAATACATTTTAACAAAACTTTTTTAATACGTCCGGCTAAATCCTGACTAATTAGCTAGTATCCTTTTGGAGTATAGTTTTACTGCAAAAATAAATTAAATAGTTCAGTGACAAATATTTTTCTTAAAATGATAATAATTTATTAAGATTAAAATTTTTGGCACTAAATGAGTTCTCAGCAAAATTTATAATATCATTATGAATATTTGGATGAAAGTTATTAATAAACTACGAACACAAATACGATCATAATGATTATCAGTTTTATCATTAGATGTGAAATTAATAACCACATACTATTTCTAATTGATTTTGAATAACATAAAAAAAAACAGTTTTTAGACTATTAATATGTTTTCTTGTAAAACATTACACAAAAGAAACATATTATTTAAAAATCATATGGGTTAAATGTGTATTTATACATAACAATACAAATATTTTTTAATATACTAAAATATAAGTTCTCTAATAACTTATCAACTAATCAAAGGTTTTCGTTTTATTAAAGTTGACTTTTATTTTCATTTCTGACTTTAATTTACACTTTTTAACAATTAATTTCAATATTAATAAAAAATAATAAGTAATATATATCCAATAGAATAATAGTTATATATACAATAGATTAATAACTAATATCTATCTTAATAATACATTCTATTATATATATATATATATATATATATTAAATTAATTAACTAAAAATAAATAAAATTTAAGGTAAATATATTAAGACTTTAAAGATAATTGTACAAATTATCATATTTTGAAGCCTTTTTCAATAATTGTCATGACATATAAAAAAAAAACATATAAAATATAACTTTTATAGGAAACACATATAATACTTCATATTTTAATTAAAATATTTAAGATATGTTTTAACTAAAAATTTAATATTGAATAATGTCGTAATACTCGTGTATTGAACACGAGGGCTAAAATCTAGTATAATAATAATGGATGATCGAGGTTTTGGAATTTATGTATGATGGTTAGGAAAAAACATATCGAGGAGCAAAAACAATTAAATTAAAATGATTTACAATTTAGCAAAGTGAGAAATTAATGCTCTATGTTTTTAATTACCTTTTGTACAGCCGAAATTGAATAGATCTGTATTTTAAAATAGTAAATAGGCCATCAAATAAATAGTGGTCGATGGTTGAGCATGCTTCCCTTCAAAAGGTCGTGAGTTCGACTCCCAATAAGCACCTAATTTTTGAATAGTTTTAAAAGCATTAAAAAATCTACATCTAAATACTTACGTGGAAATTGATTAATGATGTGTCGCAAACATGACTGCTGACATGTCATTCAGATGAACCTGGTGATGCTATGTAAAAAAATGCTGATATGGTGGGCTCGGAGAGCGCCACCCGAGCGCTTTCTGATAGCCTTTTATATAGATAGGGTAGAGATCATGAGAGAGAGTTCTTTAAGGAGTGAAAAGAGAAAATATTTTATTTATATTTTTAGGTTTCTTTATTCACTTTTTACATTCTTTCTTTTTAATTAACTCATTTAAAAAAAAAAAACTTTTAGAAAAAGTGAAACTCGGCATTAGTAAACTATACATATATGGGTACGGTATGGGCTACGCCCTTACTGATATTAATAAGGTAGCAGGTGAGGGTGATAGGTCATATAGGGTAATAGGTCATAAGAGGTGATCGGTGATGAGGTAATCTACCAAACGGGCTCCGCCCTTAGCCATCATAACTGCATAGATTGGGAGGCTTCGCCTATAGCTTACAGGCTACGCCCATTGAGAAAAAGTAATTTAAAATTTTTTTCAATTTTTTTTATGAAAATAGTTAATTAAAAAGAGAATGGGGCACTAGCTTCACGGTTTCTTTAAAGAAAAAAGAGGCATCCGTCAAGGTGATCCGTTATCTACATATCTCTTTGCACTTATTATGGAAGTTTTATCTCTAACTTTGCAGCGTAGAATTCAAGCAACAGAGAAGTTTCGTTATGATCAATTCTGTGATGATTTGAAGATTACTAATATTTGCTTCGCAGATGATTTGTTTATTTTTTTTATGTGGTGACTCGAATTATGCTAAAGTGGTTTGGGAATCTTGGAAGAGTTAAAAATACTTTTTGGTTTAGCACCAAATCTTCCAAACAGTACTGCTAATTTTTTTCGGGTAAAAGTCCATCAAGTACTGTTTATTTTAACGTGTTAAATCATATTAAGCTTCATAGATTGAATATTTTACCTTTTGAGGAGGGTAGGCTGCCTGTGAAGTATTTGGGGGTTCCTTTAGTTTGTACAAGGTTGGTCTATCCCTTGTAAGAAACTTATTGAAAGAATTCATAGTAGTATCAATAACTGAAAAGATAAATTTCTCTCTTGTGTGGGGTGTCTGCAGCTTGTGCAATGGGTCTTATCTTCCAACCATGTTTATTGGTCATCGGTATTTATGCTAACCAAAATTGATCAAATTGCTTTGTGGTTTTCTATGGAGTAAAGATTCTCTTGGAAAGAGGAAGGCAAAAGTTGCTTGGGAGGTTGTTTGTTTGCCTAAGCAAGAGAGAGGTTTGGGAATCTATCGGTTGGAGACTAGTAATATTAAAAAAAAAAAAAAAGGGGTAATTGGCTGGGAACCCCCGATCCTAGGTACCATTTGGTACCCACTAATCCCACAGCCAGGCTAGTGTCAAGGTGATTCTCAACCACTTAATAATCCCTTGATTACCTCCACTGGAAAGTGGTGGCTGGTGGCCACTGGCCTATTACCCAATGGTTTGGAGACTAGTAATATTGTCCTCATGGTTACTCACATTTGGAACTTTTTAACCCTGAAAGAATCTCTTTGGGTTAAACAGGTTCATATATAGATTTAGACGCAGAAGCTTTTGGGATATTCCATTGAGGGGTAACATATCTTGGAGTTGGAAGAAGTTAATGTAGATCCGACCTTTAGTTTGTCCTCATTTTTGGCATATTCTTTGTGATGATATATCCTCCAAGCGGTACGCAGAACCTATCACAGTAGCACGTTGTGACACGAAGATCTATCCGTAACGAAGGCTTCCACAACGAGATGAAAAGATAAGAATTGCTTCCCTAAAAGTTCAGGATTTGTTCTTATCATCTCTAACTGATAATTAGGGAAAGAATATCTCTGGCCTAAGACTTAGGAAACCCTAATGAGGCCTACTTGTTTTCCAAGATTATTCCTCCCTATAAAAGGAGGATGAAAAGACCTTCTAAAGGCATTCAACTCAATATTCGATCACACATAGATCGCATACTAGGCTCGATTGGCGTAAAGTAGCTAAAACTCTACCTTGGGAATCGCCAACGAACATGCCTAAAACACCCATTATTTCACATTTATCTTAACCCCGGTTCGGTGCACAATCATAACCACTCTCGATTATGTTTTTTCATATCGAATCGAAATTAGGAAAAATGGCCGATGTTCCACCAGGATTTGAGCAAAATCCCCAACATACGACTGAAAATGACCCCGCTGGAAACACTCTGCCCAGATCTGGACCAACAACTGAAGCACCGACCAGTGGCAATCAACAAGCGAATCGCCGAACTGACGAAAATACGGAACGCTCGACCCAGACACCATGAGAACAAGGCGGGTTCACTCGAGGGTCTCCATCTAGGGCCCCACAGTTATTCAATCCAGACTATATCCTCCGAAATTATAGTCACATCCAGCAAACTATGAGGCACCCACGAAGGATTGGAGCACTGGGCAGCACCAACAGGGTATTAAATTTTGATGATGAAATGAAGGACGACTGCGATGCGGAAACTCTCCCAAGGAGGTTCCGGCGATACCTGTGGGAAACAAGGCCCAGGATCAGAGCTGATTATGGCTTCGGGCTAAATAGTGAGGGCCTCCAACACCAAACATCTCGTCATCAGACACGACCGAAAGAAACCGAAGCCTCAAGGCCAGAAAACGCGGCCTCAAGAGCTAATACTTAGACAAATGTTCCCCTAGGATCCGCAGGCCCTGGGGTTCAGTAGTCCAACGTGCCCTAAACAGGATTTGTTCCTGAACGGAATGCCCAGTATGTCCCATCAAGTACCGGAGGGAACAATGCCAAGCCGACGTACAACACTCCCACCGGCTACAATATCCCATCAGGTGGCTATCGAGGACCTTCGGGCTGGGAAAAGAAAGATACGAACCATATTCTCTCTCTCACCATGGCGATTTCCTGCTCTTTCTTTTTTCTTAGTTCGCTGCCTACTTTGATCTTATCTAGCTTGTAAATGTGTCCCTTTCACAAACATTGAATCAGTTAGTGTTTAATGGGTGTTGAAGTGCATGTTTGAGTTAGTTTTTATTATTTAGCTTTCGAGTATTCTTGTTTCTTTTCGCAAATCCTAATCCAGATTTTCTTTTCTTGTTGATTATGTTGATTCTGATCGTAGCTAACCAGTTTAGTTCAGCTAGATCGCTGAATCTTCATAATTGATGAAGTTTAGTTAATTCCCGATTAGTGTTTTGTTGGTGATTAGGGTTTTTCCTGTTCTTCCTTCTTGTTGTTCGTAATCTAGTTTCTTCTATTGTTTACTTAGTTATTCTGGTTTTTGTGTCCGTGCGCTTGATTGTGTTTAAAGGGAGAGGTGTTTAACCATGCATCATAATAAATCGAGTTTTCCATTAAAAAACAAGAATTATGATGGAAAACACAAACCTGTTCGTAACCTTTTTTTTTTGGGTAAAGGTGGGGAGGGGGGGGGGGAGGGGAGAAAACCCCGTTGACTTTATAACAACACCCGAAAACAATAAGGTACGAGTAGTGTAGCAAAGTACTACACTAGTTCATATATAGGACATGCCCCATATATGTTAGCAGAAAAAAACCAACAATTTAATCAGGAAACTAGCTTCCAACTACTACCTACTCTCGACTAGAGTTATTACAAATCACATAAAACGCATCTAGTCTAAACGAATAGGTTGCCACTAATATCCCATGTCTTCAACACACGCTCCACTTGAGTCGTCCTTTTGAACTTCAACCCCATGAGCTTTAATTTGACCGTAGCTTTGATATTGGCACAAAGGATATCCGGTGGTCTAGCCAGGTGATTAAACAACCTTAAAATTTCGCTCTTGCCAAATATAATAAACTACAACAGCTACCATAAGACGAGCAACAACAGTAGTAATTGTTTTTTTCTTAGGTCGAGCCACTAGCGAATTAAGAACAACACTCCATGAAGGTGGGATGTCTATCATATCAGCGGCCTCTCGTAAAGCCATCCAAACCTGTGTAGAATATTTGCATTAAAAAAACAAGTGGTTATGGGAATCATAATCCGCAAAACAAAGCGGGCAGCAAATCATATTCATGTCCTTCTTCCATAGTAGAATTTTATCTTGCGTTACTAGTTTCCCGCGCACCACCAGCCACAAAATAAAAGCATGTCTTGGAATACACTGACTATTCCAAACAACATTCACCCAGTCAACAGGTTGGTCCCTACATCTAATAGTATTCGAAACAACTCATGTCGAGTAAGGACCTTCATAATCATCATCCTTCCAAGGAAGTGAATCACTTATAGTTTGCTCTAAAGTTACTTGAGGACTATTTATTAACACGGGGTATAAATCAAGCCAGACCACAGGCCATTTCCAGTTACCATTATCATTCACATCAGCCACCTTAGAAGTTAAAGAAAAACCAGCTTACTGAATAACTCTAGGCGTTAACACTTTATCTAATGTACCCACATTAGACCATAGGTCATACCAAGCAGAAATGTGATTGCCATTCCCAATTTTCGACCACATGTAGGGCCGGATAATAGACCTTAATTGTAACATTTTTCGCCATCCCCAACTACTAACAAATTTAATAGGAATATCCAAAAAACTACGCCCTTTAAGCTTATAATCATGTATCCATTCTACCCATAAGGACTCCCTTTTAGTGAGAATACTCCATATATGCGAGGTCATAAGAGCTTGATTCATCTTAGAAATACGTCTGATACCCAATCCCCCTTCATATTTAGGAACACAAATAGATTTCCATGATACCTTTGCTTTACCATTTTGCATTTGGCCTTGACACCATAAGAAGCCCTGCATTTTAGCCTCCAACTCTTTTATGATCCTCACAGGAAGGATAAAGGCTGATGACCAATATGTGTGCATGGTAGAAGCACCGAAATGATAAGTTGAACTCTCCCAGCAAACGATAAATGTATATTCCTCCAATTTGTGATGTGCTTTTCCAAACATTCCAGCAGTACTTTACAATCCTTATAGAGCCGCCTAGGCGAAATTAGAGGAACACCCAGGTACCTAATCGGTAACTTTCCTTCATCAAAAGGCATGACAGTTAAGATAGCAGTCTTGGTATGATTTGGCACATTACAAAAATAATCAGCACTTCTTTGAATGCTAGGAACCAACCCAGACATATGCTTGAAGGAGTCAAGAGATTCCGTAATTAACCTTGCTGAATCAACATCACCTTTAGCAAATAAGAATAAATCATCTACATAACATAAGTTCAAAATCTTTTGTTTCTCACATTTATTATGGAACCTGTACGATGCATTAATATTATAAGAATGGTGCAGAATCCGAGTTAAAACCTCCATAACAAGAGTAAATAAGTAGGGCGAGATGGGGTCCCCTTTACGAAGTCCCGGCTTACCCTTAAAAGACCCATGTATATCTCCATCTATACAATCGAGAAGGACGTTGTAGTAACACAAAGCATGATCCAATCCACCATCACCCTATGGAATCCAAATCCCATCAGAACAACTCTTAAAAAAGACCAATCAATTGTATCATAGGCTTTCTGAATATCAACCTTGACGGCACATCTTGGAAGACCAATATCTCGATGGTAATTATTTTATTTTTTTTTGGTAAAGGGGAATTGAAACCCTGGTAAGCTTTTATACATCACCCAAAAAACAAAAATTACAAGTAGTGTGGCTGATTGCCATACTAGTTCATATATACGACATCACCGTATATATGTAAACACACTAACTAGCTAAACAATGAAAAAGAAACATAACGACTACTACAAGCATATAAAAATAGATAAAGAAAAAGTCCAAATTGCTCTAGTAGGTCTCGTATAGATGCTTCACCCCTCTACATCTTAGGTAGCTTCCAATTGTCCAAAATACTCATCCCTTTTGTTCTCTTTTCTAACTTCAAGGTAGCAAGCTTTAAGCGAACTGTAGAGACAATATGTCTCGTAGAAGGTTAACAGGCCGTTCTATTGAAGAAAACAACCTGTTATTGCACTCTTGCCAAATCATGTAAGTTGTCGCAGCAACGATTAGTTTTCCAATTACGATCTTAGCTGTCTTTGACTGCCCATTTGTTAGCAAAAACTTGACAATATAATCCCAAGAGTTCGAGATTTGTTCCAATGAAGCAAGTGGTTTAACCATGTTCCATACCTGCGAAACATTCAAAGAAAAGGTGAGCATGAGAGTCTGGACCACGCTTACAGAGACTGCAACACATTAAATTTAAATTAGTTGATCCCCCAACATCCCATTGCTTTAATTTACCTTGAGTCTTTAGTTTTTGCTTCATGATAAGCCAAACATGGAAGTATGCAATGAGGGAACCAAACCATTTCAACCTATTTAACTGGATCATGATGCGTACGAATAGTATCCCAAGTGCAAAAAGCTGAATATTGCACTTCACTTCCATCCCTTGTTTTCCAAATAATACGATCTTGTTTGTTTTGGTTCAATTGAGGAAGCGAGAGTGAGATAAGAACTGGGAATAGATCAAGAGATGGTGTAGGCCACGTCCAAGAACCATTATTGATCAGGTCGCTTACTTTTGATTTATCATCATAGCTAGCTTTGGCAATCTCTCTATACAATATATATTTACTTAGAGGTCCAAGAGCTATCCAATTATCAAACCAAGCCGATGTGGAGTTCCCGTTACCAACCTGATTGAAAATATGGGGTTGAATAATTTCCCTCGTGCGAAGAATTTTTCTCCACCCCCATACACAACCTACCCGTAATGGAACATCCCAAAAATTACGGCCTTTGAGCTTATTAGATTTAATCCAATTCACCAAAAGTGACCGTCTCTTGCTAACAATACTCCAAATGTGTGCCGCCATTAGTGCATTATTAACGTTATGGACCCTCCGAATACCTAGGCCACCCTTGTATTTAGGAACACAACAGTCTTTCCACGATACTTTTGCTTTTCCTTTCGCCATTGGGCCTTGGCACCATAAGAAACTACGCATCTTCTTCTCCAAATCTTTAATAATGCTTGCAGAGAGAATAAAAACAGAAGCCTAATAAATGTGCATTGAGGATAAGATAGAATTGATAAGTTGTAACCTGCCTGCAAAGGAAAGAGATTTGTTCTTCCAATCTCCTATTCTAGCTTCCATTCTCTCAAGTAGAACTTTGCAATCCTTGTATAACAGCCTTGATGAAATCAATGGGACACCAAGATAATGTACCAGGAGTTGACCTTCATCGAAAGGCATCTTGCTGAATATGGCTTGCTTAACAAGTTCTGGTACATTGCAAAAGAAGGTTGTACTCTTCGATAAACATAGACTCAATCCAGATGCCATAGTGAAGGAACTCAACCCTTCCATTATGACATTAACTGAGTGCACTTCGCCACGAGCAAATAGGAACAGATCATCTGCAAAACACAAGTTAATAATTTGATCCTTCTTGCACTGGTTATGAAATCTGAAAGGAGGAGACATTACAGTCGATTTCTTCAAAAGAAGCAAAAGAACTTCCATGACAAGTGTGAAAAGATAAGGTGACATAGGGTCCCCCTGACGTAATCCCCTTCTACCTTTAAACATTCCATGAATGTTACAATTTATACTCAAAGAGTAGGAGACACTAGTAACACACGTCATGATCCAGTTTACCATGATTTGATGAAAGCCAAAACCAATTAAAATAACCTGTAAAAACTACCAATTCACGGTATCATAGGCCTTCTGTATATCAACTTTGAAAGCACACTGAGGCGGGCCAATATCTCTATGGTAGTTATGCATCAGTTCTTGAGTGAGCAAGATGTTATCAGAAATGCGTCTACCGAGGATAAAAGTAGATTGGTTTATATCCACAATATCATCGAGACCTTCCTTAATTCTGTTTGTAATGATCTTACTAATACATTTATATAGAACGTTACAACACGAGATAGGTCTAAAATCCGTAACCAGAGCAGGAGTTGTTACCTTTGGGATCAAAGCAAGAAATGTATGATTGAGCTCATTGAGGATCCGATCTATTTTAAAGAAGTCGTGAATAGCATTACACACTTCACTTCCGATGATATCCCAGGACTTTTTGAAGAACAAAGAGGAAAAGCCATCCGGTCCGGGAGCTTTGTTTTCACCAATAGAGAACATTGCTTCCTTAATCTCCTCGTCTGTAACACTCTGAACGATTCTGTTTGATTTTTCAATGCTGAGCTTTCTTGAGAAAACCTCTTCCTGATTAAAAGCCATTTCGGGTCCTTCATTACCTAAGAACTGTTCATAATGTGCCACGAGAGCCAGTGACATACTTCCTCCTTCGTGATCTATACCATGGACATCCTTTATTCTTTCAATTCTGCTTCTATGATGCTTAGCCTTCATTGAATTGTGGAAGTACAAGGAGTTTGAGTCACCAACTTCTAACCATTCAATCTTGGACTTTTGCTTCAAGAACCTTTCTTCATCAAGAGACGATTCCTTGAAATTATTAAGTATAACAGTTTCTTGCGATCTTGCAGCTTCATCCCCTGGATTGTCATCAATGAACTTCTGGATTTTGTCAAGCTCCTCGCGTAACCTATTAACCTTATGGTGCAGGTTGCCTTGTTTGTATAATAGGCTGCGAAGAGGATGTTTCAGGTTCCTTAATTTCATAATCAGTCTATACATTTTACACCCTTTAACATTGGACTTCCAATTTTCTCTCACCACATCCGCAAATTCCACCTTATTAACCAGAAAATTAGCAAATTTAAACGGTTTCGGACATTCCCTTTTGACATTAGGCAGCTTTAGGACGCATGGTGAGTGATCCGAGACCCGATAAGGTTGGAAAACAGTATGTGCAACCGGGAATTCACGGCAGAATTGAATGTTGCCCATCACCATATCGATTTTCTTCATAATTCCAGTTCCCTTTTTTGGCTTTTGGGTCCAAGTAAAATGAAATCCCGAACCATTTATGTCCAAAACTTCAATCTTTTCCACACATTCCTTGAACTCTCGCATGCTAATACCTATGCTTGATGAACCAGGGGAGTTGTCTTCCAAGTTAAGAGCAGAGTTGAAGTCTCCTAATATAATCCACGGTTTATCTTCTACAAAAAGTTTATGAGGTACATAAATTTGTCCAAAGCTCTCTCCTTTTCTTATAATAATTATCAGCATAGATGAATGAGCAAAAGAAAGATTTCGCTAGTACCATTAGATCCACAACTTCAGTGTTCCATTGATTCAATTACACTACTAAACTAAGATTGCGTCGTATCCCCGACAGCGGCGCCAAAAAACATGTGATATACCTTTTTTAAGTAAAAACAAATAATTGTTAATGTTGAAAATAACACAGTTTTTAGATTTATAAAAGTTCTACAAGTTACCTTAAACTAAAAGCACACTAACTGGCACGCTTGTATAATAGCTAGTGATAAGTACAAGATTGTTAGCAAGACCATTTGCAATTATTATATTAAACTAGTTAAATTTATGCTCCTTATTGCCTTGTTTGAATCGAAAACGAGAAGGAAAAAGTTCTGGAAATTAGAGAGTTGGAGAGAGTTTTTGGAGTTGTGTGTGTATTTTGCTTGGAAAAATGAGAGTTGTGAGCCTTCCCAAGGCCTCAATCTCATGAAGGAGGGTGGAGTGAGGTGTTAGGAGCATGCTCATTGGTTGTTTGCATGGGTGGGGAGGTGGCTATTGGTGTAAGGTGTTGGTGTGTGTATGTGTAGTCCAAATTTAAGTCTAGGTTCATTTTAAGGGTTATTTTGTACTAGTTGTGTAGAGATGGTTATGTTATGCAGATTCCTAATAGTGTTGAGAGGGTAAGAGTGAATGACTAGGTGGATGGTAATTGGTGGGATGATGTATGTGAGGAGGAGGTGTTGGCCAAATTTTGTAACAAAAATTCAATTAAAAAACCTACTTTTTATAAAATTTATGTATGTAATGTATATATATATGCTTATCTAGTTTAAATTGTATGTGCATATTTGAATGTTATATTATATATATGTGTGTGTATAATTTTGACTTGTAACTTTTATGGATGTACATTGTTATTATTTCAGTTGTTGGCTTGCTTGGTTTTTTAGATGCTTAATTGTTTGAGTTACAGTCATATAAGATCGTCATTATTTGTTCACTTTGATATTGTATTGAATAATTATAATTATTGTGTTTGACATTTCTAAGATAACTATCGTATATGGGCATTTCATTGAACTAGATGGCAATTGTCACTATGCCTTATATGTCTAGAAGGTCAGTTCTCTAGATAAACCTCTAAGGATAGATACCTAGATAAATATAAGTAAATTGTCCTAGTCGAAAATTAAGGGTTGATACACCCACCGCAAAATCCTCAGATGAAGGGCAACATTAAAATCACCCATACCAAGGAGTATCCCGAACAAAGGCTTTATATTTTACTAAATTTTGCCAAAGACTTCGACGATCAATATATTTGTAATGTGCATATACAAAGGAAAACATAAGTGTTTTCTTTAAAGCCTTGATATGAATTTGAGCATGTATGACCTAATCGGATTGAGCGATAATCATGATATCCACTAAATCAGGATTCCATCCCAAAATAATATTGGTACCCTTTTTACTTAAACTACCATTTGAAGTCCATTGCCATTTCCAGAAAACTTTTGAGCACAATACCGAAAGCTTATTTGAAGAATCATGAGACTCTAAAATTGCACAAACACAAAGCTGATTATCAGAGATAACCTGTCGAACCTCTTATTGTTTTGGGGTTTGGTTCATACCCCTTATGTTCCAAGAGGCGATATTATTCATTGGGCACCCTCATCGAGGGAGTGCTTGCCCCATTAGTGCCATCCTCATTGATATGAGTAGATTCATCATAGGTATTATCCATCTCGTCAAAGTCACTTTCATGGTCAATTAGGGTTTTGTATTGGTGTTTAGGGTTTTATTATTCTTGTTCTTCATGTAGGTTTTATTGTTCTGGTTTTTCAGGCCTGTTTCGATTGCATGGCAGTATGAGTAATAAGGAGAGGTCGACTAATACCAGGGGTAATCCTTCTGGTCTTGCAGCAAAAGTCAAGAATATTGAAGGGAAGATAAGACCACCTGTTAGGTCTATTCTGAAAAACCCTAATAAGGGTTCCAATGAGAAGAAAGATGGTACAGCTAGGAAAATCTCTCATGTTCAATCAAATTCGGCAGAATTAAAAGATGGAGTATGGGTATCTCTAATGAAAGGTGGTAACTCTAATGTTCATGTTGATAGATTTGAACCGGGTCCTATATTAAATGAGTATGGGTATCCAGGAAGAAGAAAAACCTTTTTTTTTTGTTAATGGGATATTCCCTGTGAATTATATTCAATAACGAAACATTACAAATCAAGTAGTATGGCTGAAGTACCATGCTAGTTCAATGCATGATATGCCATGCAATGTTTACAAGTAATAACTCAAAAAAACAATTACAACTCGTTAGCAAGGCGCTAACTTAACTAAAATGAGTTGTACATAGAACAAGACAATTGCGGCAGTTTACTAATCATATACCACCAGCCCTCTTGGGAAAAACCCTTTTCTCTTTACCTATGTGGCGATTATGATCTCTTCCCATACTTCCCTGCGAATTTTGATCTAAGTTATCTTGTTAATATGTCCCTCTCACTAATCTTGTTTTGGTTGATGTGCATATTAGAGATTTCTCTATTTCGCATTTATAGGGTTCATTCGTTTTTTTTCTCATTCTCTGATCTCATAATAGGTCTATCTGTTCGCGGATAACTAGATTAGTCCAGCTAGAGTTAGATGTCCTGTTATTGGGTTAAGAGTTTTGGGATTTAGATTAGGGTTTTAGGTTAGGGTTTTTGTGTTTCATGCTTCCTTCGTGCTTCATGTAGTTACTGATTTCGCAATTCTAGGGTTTCTTGCTGCATGGTTATTTTAGTTTATGAAGAGAGGTTTTTCTTTTGATCTTAAAGTGATTGAAGATCGTATCAATAGAATAAAACCAGGTGGTGGTTCTGTTCGGCCACCTGTTGAGACGATGTCTGGGAAAAAGAATAAAGGAGGGAATCAAAAGACTAGCCCTAGGAAAAAGGTCAACAATACCGGTTTTGTTGATGAGCAGAAAATACCTACAGGGAATTAAGAGAAATTGAATAATTCACCGAGTGATAGGTCAGGTGGTGGTACTCAATCCACCAACAAAATTCCACATCTTGATAATGAAAAATGTAATACTCATGGAGCTGGATCTTCAATGGAGAAGGAGAGCATTCCTCAAAAGGTTGATAATGATCCGACTTATGATGAAGAGGGCTTTGTGAAAGGTATGCGATTAACGGCTAATGATCTTGATGATACAAATGAACCGAGTAAGCCTGTTACTATGGATGTGATTTCTGATATAACCTCTACGAGTTGTGGGAGTGATACTGGCGGTAAAAAAGTAAGCTTTGCAGCTGCTGTGGTTGGAACAGATGATAAACACAAGACGACTACATCTGCAACTGTTGTTACTTCTAAAACACAGGCACGTAAGGTAAATTTCAGACATATGCAAGTTGATAATTCGCTTGATGATGTTGATGTAGTTATCCAGTAGAAGTTGTTAAGAATACTGTTGATCGATATGCAAACACTTTGTATGGGTATTTTCTAGGAAAACTCTTAGCTTACGCTGTTGTTGATAAATTTGTGAACAATGCTTGGATGAAATATGGATTATCCCGAGTTATGATGAATGCAAAAGGGTTTTTCTTCTTTAAGTTTGTTTCACAAAATGGTATGAATAAATTACTGGAGGATGGTCCATGGCTTATATGTAATATTCCTATTCTTTTAAAAGTCTGATCACCTTTTATTGATCTAAAAAAGGAAGATTTGCTTTATGTTCCTGTCTGGGTTAAGATGCATGATGTGCCTCTTGTGGCTTTCTCTGAAGATGAGTTATGTATGATGGCTTCTAAGGTAAGGATTCCAAAAATGCTGGATAAATACCTACTGATAGTCAAAGAAAAATAAAACAATGATGAGTGGAGATCTTAAGTGTTAAAGTGTTCTACTATATTAAAATCATTTGAAAGAATAGTCATGCAAGATGATTTGAGAAAGTTTTAAACAAAATCAGTAAACTATAGCTAGAGGCGAGATAATTGGTCAATCAAAACTAAAAGTTAACTTTTTATTCGTGTTAATACCTCTAAAACAGTTCTATAGATCCACATGTCTTACAGCTCAATCTTACTACCTTCTGCTGACTAGTTAAGCACTTAATTAAAAGTTTGTATAGCAATCAGAACTACTAGCTACTAGTAAGGGATGTATATTTCAAGGTTTGTGTACTTGTGAGTCACTACTTAGATATACTCCTACACTACAGTCATGTTCGCTAGCTAGATACAAAAGCAGTTATACAATATTATCATCTTTAATAGTTGAGACAGCGGTGACAGGTTGGCAATTCCTCACTCGCAGAGTGACATAACTCAACTAAAAGTTCACATCAAGACAGCGGTGACAAGTTGGTGGTTCCCCACGCGCAAAGCGACATAACTCAACCGCACTTTCGCTTTCCCTTTCTCAAAAGTCTTCTCAGCCAAAGCAAGTTCATCAGGTCCTGGCTCATAATTTTCATCTTCTTCTTCAGAATCCTTGCGTTTACGCTTTCCTACTGGCGACACCGAATCACTCCCCCCATATACATACTCCGAAGGCGTGTCATCATCAGTAGAAAGAGAGGTAGAAACTGAATATGGAACTATACCAGGATGACCATCAGACGGTCCAAAACTAGTAGAAGGTCCAACAGAATAATCAAGACCAGCAGTAGAAAAATCAAGCCCCAAAAAGCCTGTACCAGAACCCCAATCAAAAGATGCATCCAAGCCAGTAATATCAGCAAAGAAATCATCATCCGGTATAGATAAGTGTGACATATCAGGAAGAGGACCATCATCCTCAAGAACATGATCAAGAAAAACATCCACAGGATCAAATGGTCTTTGCACTAGATGGCCACGATCAATATCATGTACCTCGGGAACAATAACCGCCGGATCAGGTTACTGAATCTGAGGATCAACAATAGCAGGATCTGGTATATGACCCTAAGGAGCAACAAAATCATCATCCTCCCATCCATCATCAACAGGCGCAACATAATGCTCATTCACCAAATGACCAAACAACGGCACCCTTAGTTCTTCATCAGGTCTACCAGTATCATGAGAAGTCATGGTATGAAATATACGCGACCCAACAACATTAACCTTCAACAATTTGCCAACAGGCACCAAACCAGGCAATCGATCATTAATGATAGCGGTGATAAATCGCGGATACATCAAAAATAGACCAGCAAGAGCTGTAGAAATATTTGACTGAAGATTTTCCCACAAAAACTTAGCAAAGCTGTACGATTTATTGTAAGTGAGAGCTATCATCATGGAGAACTCCCGTCCATTCAAAGAATCAAAACTACTCTTCTTCTGTCCAAAACAGGAAACAAAACAGTGCTTTTATCATCTTCCAATCGATCAATAACACCAAATAACCCCAAAAAACCAAGAACCCTAACAGACATCCAATCAGTGACGGCTGACAACAGCAAAGACAACTGCAACAGCGGCGGCAGGCGGTTAACAGTGGTGAAACAACGGCGGAACAACAGCAAAACTGCTGCAAACTAGACCTAGAAACAGATCGAACAAGAAAGAAACAGCAGCAGCAATAATTGCAGAAGCGAACAACAGCAAAACAGCAGCAATTCAGCGAACAAAGAAGCATTCAGCCCCTTAAACGCGATCACAACAGCAGCCAACCAGATCAGTAGCAGCTACAAACAACCACAAACAGCGACGGACAAGGGTAGAAGAAACCCTAATCGTGACGGCTGTAGATAGCAGCAGGCTGTGAGAGAAAACGGCGAACAAGAGAGACAAAACCGAAACCCTAATCGCGAATCACAGCAACCTGGTCACGGCTGTAAAACAGCAGCTGTTGCTGTAAACAGCAGCTGAACGACAGTAATAAATCAGCAGATATAGCAGGAACAGATCCGAAAAATAGTAGGTCGGCAGGCTGTAGAAAATCAGCGAACAAGGGAACAAAACAGAACCCTAATCGCGACACATACAGTAGCCACGAGCAAAAAACAGAGTCGAATCAAACCTAGGTCGGAAACCACTTGTAAGTCCCTTTGCCACCAGATCTAACGAGATTAAGTATCTAATGTATAAGTGCGGAAAATTTTATACAAAAGTAATCAACAACAATATATCAAAACGAACACGAATATGAATAAACTGGAACCGTATATTACTTCAGTAAATGCAATTACAAGTAAATACCAAGTTCCCTAAATGCAAGAATATGAAAGAAATCAAAGCTAGAAGATTAACCTTAAACATAAGGTTAATCTCTATTTATACTAAACATAATGGACTTAAACGGACCTTTAACTAGATGGGCCTTAGCCTTGACTTGACCTTGACCACGACCTGGTCAAAGGTCGAGCTCCACCTGGTCAATGGTCGAGCTTGACTTGATCAACAGTCAAGGTTGACTTTATTAAACACATGATTAACATTAGACTTTTACATAAACTAACGATTCAAACTACTTTTCACGAATGTTGTTGTCACTAGGAAATGCACCAACAGAAAGATTTCCATCAAGACGGAAAAACAAGTTGATGCCAAGAGCTGAAGGACCCTTCATAATTTTGAAGAAATTTGGTGAAAACGCTTATAAAGTTGAGTTACCTGGAGATATGGCAGTTTCAAGTACTTTTAATGTGGGTGATCTGATGTCGTACTTGGAGGATGAGTACCTCGAGGACAAGTCCTTTTCCAGAGGGGGAGATTGATGCGGAAATGACAAGGCTCAATGAACTGGTAGGCACCAGTGAACTGGAGAATAGAAATGAACTGAAGGAAAGTGAACTGGTGATGCCATCTGAACAAGCCATGTTGATTCTACCAGCAGTGGCTCATTTTAGACAAATCTTCACTGAACCAGTCCAGTCGTCAGTGATAACACTTCTCCAGTGGAAGGGAGTTCCAGTCACAATAAGCCGTGACACGCCAGTAAAGTCCATTGAAGCACTCCAGTGGTACTGAAGCACTCCAGATGAATTATCCAGATTTATATTCCAGTTTTCAAATAATAGAATGGTTCTAAAGTCACGTGTCTGGTGGACCCAATAAGAGAAGGTGGATGACAGATGTGAAAAAGACAAAAAGAGGGGTGTATGACAATGTTATTCCCAACGGTTTGTGGGCCCGGCTGCAAAAGGAATATTTCTAGAAGCTTTATGTGTGCTCTTTCTATTGGTCCATTTTGTTAGTGGTTGTCCCCACCATGTGCCAGCCTTTTATTTATTTATTTATTGTTTTTATTATAATTTCGATGATTCCTAGAGAGGTAGTTATCTATAAATAGGGGCTCATTTTCCTTGTTAGAACTTAAGTTATGTTGAGTTGAATGAAATTAATAGAGAAGCCTCTATTTCTTAAAAATCTCCATTTACCTTTATAGATCTTTGATCTTGGTGGTTTGGAGTGATCCCTTTATCTATAATTGTGGTGGTTCGTCCTTTATCAATTATAGTGGTGAGATCCAAAATCTTTGATTCCTTTATCTGTGTTTGTGGTGGCTAGACCTTTATCAAACATAGTGGTGAGTTGGAGTGTTTCCTTTATCCTTGGTTCCGGTGGCTTGACCTTTACGAATCTTGGTGGTGGATTCTTTTATCTATCATTTTATTTATCGTCTTGTTTTGTTGTTTATTTCATAAAATCCAGAAAATACCAAAAATATCTAATTCCATTTTGTTTAATTTCCGTTGTGTTTGAGTTATTGCGTGTTTTACGCATCACGACTCATTATCCAAATTCCCAATTTACTATCTAATAGGTTACAGTGTACAGGTTATGTTTGTTGTGTATACACGGTTTACAATGTTAACACTCGCTAAACCACCAGGTTTAGGATCGAGCTGGACTTAAAGGATGAAACTGCCCACATAGTGATTGTATACATTGATGATACTGCAAAAATGTTAATATAAACGACAGAAAATGCTCTCTTAAATGGTGAAACTGAGGTAACCCTCCTCTTTGGTGTTTATCACTCTATGTATATGGTGTATGCAATCAGGATATTAATATTATATGTGACCCGCAACACGATACAAATGATGATTTAGTCCTATGGAAGCATTTGGCATCTCTGGTTGGCAGCACAGACACTCTCGAGCTCAAATCCAATAAAAACTATCAATATGGGGAGTATGAAAGTTTTAATTATTGGGTAGTGATTTTAGTTATACGTAAATATTCATTGGGTGAAAAATTAGTGTTACTTTCATTGTACCCGAGGTTTGATTCTATAGTAGTGTTATTGTGCTACCATTTATGCTCACAATTAGTTGATGTCAACGCAAGACTAATGCCTTGATCTCAACAACCGTATCAAATTAAAACTATCCTCATCAAATCAAGACTACATATTATGGTACCTTTAAAAAAAATGTGCATCAATATATATATATAAGTTGGATCAAGGAGTTGAGAAATTTAGCCTTTCATTTATGGTACTCAATAGGGTTAATTATTATGATTATTAGGGTTTAATCATTGGATACACCATATACTTTCCTTTTTGTACACGGTTGCATAATATCAAATTTTATTGAAATGGAACACCCTTAGACTTTCATTTTTTGTACATGGTTGCATAAGGTGACCGGCTATAGGCTGTAAATTCTATTTTCATTTAAAAAAAAAACTTACATATAAATATTTGCACTTTTAAGTCAACATAATATGTTTTAAACTGGCAACTTCAAGATCGAATAACTTGTAACTGAAACATGATCCAACCAAACGACTTTCACACATGTATTCTCTAGACCCCAATCTATGTATATCAACTAAGTAACAACCTTAAAACTTGCACAATCAACCCGAAAACCTTACAAAAGCACAAAAACTAAATTTCATGCGAACGATCAGATGGTAAAGAAACTTCACCAAACTTTACACATAACTTAATGAAACATAAACGAACTCAAAGAAACTTTCCGATCAAACATTCCGTTTGATTAAACAGGACGAACCGGAAGGGAGCCTAACAAACTTTCCGATCAAACATTCCGTTTCAATTTCAGTTCAAATTTCCGATCATTATTGCTTAAATTCAGTGTGTTTCTCTTAGTTAATGTTATTAAAGTCATTTGCAAGTTACGGTTTGTGATTTGGTTGAGTATATCTCTCGTTACCATTTTAGTGTTCTTAAACTTTAGATATGCGTTGCGCAAAAGTTACACGTTAGAATTTCGTTCTGAAAGTTTCTATGAGTTCGTTTATCTTTCATTAAGTTATGTGTAAAGTTTGGTGAAGTTTCGTTACCATCTGATCGTTCGCATAAAAGTTAGTTTTTGTGCTCTTGTAAGGTTTTCGGTTTGATTGAGCAAGTTTTAAGGTTGTTACTTAGCTGATATATATAGATTGGGGTCTAGAGAATACAGGTGTGAAAGCCGTTTAGTTGGATCATGTTTCGGTTACAAGTTATTCGATCTCGAAGATGCTAGTTTGAAACATATTATGTTGACTTAAAAGTCAACTGGGTCTAGTGCAAATATTTATATGTAAGTTTTTTTTAAATGAAAATAGAATTTACAGCCTATAGCCGGTCACCATATACAAAAAATGAAAGTATATGGGTGTTCCATTTCAATAAAGTTTGATATTATTCAACCATGTACAACAAGGAAAGTACATAATATATCCAGTAATTAAACCCTTATTATTATTATTACTAACTAAAAGTAGGATCGGATCTTTTTGGGCTTTTTAGCACTTCACTAATAAGCATACTTAATAACTTAACCTTAGTTAATATTTTTCTCTAATAATAATATGTATAGTGGTTTGATGTGGGCTTCCTTCTACACGTTTTCGCTTCCTGATGCACAATTAATCTAAGGGCACATTTGGTAGGGAGAAATTCAGGGAAATGAAATGAATCAGAGAAATGAAATTGAGAGAAATGAAATTGACTGAGAAATCAAATAATTTTCAGTGTTTGGTAATATCAAAGAAAATGACCAGAGAAATGCTAAAGAAATCAATTCTTGTGTTTGGTAGGGAGAAAACAGAGAAATAAAAACTTTCTTTTTTCTTTTTCAAATGCTAATATTACTTACATACAATATTCAAATGTTATAAAATAACCCCTTTTTTTGGTTCACGATAAAATAACCATTTTTTAAAATGATAAAAAGCCACAATTCACAAACATGATAATTCAGCCAAATCATACAACATGTCTCACGTATAAAACTTGCTAGGATTCCATACTCATTCTGTGATGATTATAGCTTGATGACTCTTCACAATTAACAAGGCTAAAATGATACTAACCAAAATACTAGCAGCACCCATGTAGCAGCAGAAGTCAATACAAATATAGCATTTATAACAACATTCCAACATAGCAAAAAAAAACTGTATATATTGCATCACATTAGCCTACGCAGATTATGATGCCTAATAAGATTGTAACAAAATTCTTAAAAAGGGCACCATCAAAACCATCCAAATCCATCTAGCATCTAACATTCATACAATCCAAAAAAACATTTCAGCATCTAGAACATGTATAAACTAATAGAATGTCATCGATGACGACGTCTTGTATTCCACTCATTAAACATGTCATTAGCAAGACTATCTCTATGATCACTCCATACTTGAGATGTCTCGACCGTGCTAATAAGATCATCATGTTCATTTCCATTTACCGAGTAATTTATTGGTACTAAATTCTCACAAGGGTCTTCGCTCATTTCCGTACATATGAAATTATGCATCAAACAACAAGCAATGATGATGCGCGGCATCGACTCGACTCGACTGGATGAAAACAAATATCATTCAAGATTTTCCATCTAATTTTAATCATACCAAAAGCTCTTTCGATAACATTCCTTGCCGATGAGTGTCTTTTATTATATAGCTCCTTAGCCGTGGTAGGCGGGTTCGACCAATCATTAATATGGTACCGTTGACCACGATAAGGAGTAAGAAAACCGTCTCCATTTGTGTAACCGGCATCACATAGATAGTATGATCCTATTAGCTCTTTTGGATTTGATTAAATTCCATCTCAAGTTTGATTTTAGTTTTGTTAATCGAATTAGATAGACTTGGAAGTGAAATGAGTTTTGGCTTATGAAGTGAGATTGATTGCTATAAAAATTAGTCTTTGAAATCAAAAGAATTGGAATTTGTGAAATGGTTAGTGAAGTCGATAGTTGTTCAGGTCTTTTTAGACATGTTTATAGTCATTGTAATGAAAGGAATTGAGTTGAAAACGATTTGGTTACGGCAAATGGTCAAACACTGCACTTAAAACCCGTTTTCACGAACAGCAAGAGCACGGCCTTTGTGCCAAAGCACGGCCTTTTACAGAGGCCGCCCTTTTTCAGAGCACGGCCCTTGTGTACGGCCCTTGTTGGGAGCACGGCCTTTGACAAGAGCCGTCCTCATTAGCAAAGGCCGTCCTCCTCCTGGAATTTTTGTAACTTTTCCGTTTGGTTAGCCGTCGACTTATAATGATCCAAAACTTATTTACTAGTCTTATATCATCATAAAAAGAGTATCAAACTTGTTAAAACACACATTTAAACACTTTGATTTTCCATCCAAATTTAGTGACAAAAGATGAACTTGAGTTATTATATAGACTAACTAGTAAGGTGTATATTATGGACACTTGGTAATGACAATGTCAATGACGTTAGTATATTGAACATTAAATCACATTCTTGGTCATGGTATTCTAGGGTCTATAGCTAAGTAGTTGTACGTAGGATACTTGTCGTCGTGAGATTTGATCCTCGCCATTGGTACTCATATCCTAGGTTTTGGATAGACGTGGAGACTAGACTGCTCATTTTCTCGGACTACTCATACTTTTAGCTCTTTGATCGCTAAGGTGAGTTTATGACGCCCTTTTTCCTTTACTTTGGGCATGAAAAGCATGTAATGTATATACGACTACTTTATAAATGATTTGTCTTTGTCTATGCCATGAGACTTTGGTAAATGAAATCATTTGTCTTATAATTGCCATGTAACGTCTATCTGAAAATGTGTATACATATCTTATGAAAATTGATCTATATGTCTTGACTTGCCATGTTATCGGCAGACTAAATATTCTTTGTATTTGACGAACTAAAATGATCCCCCTTATATAGTTTTACCATTATGAGATTTTATCGGCAGACTGTCTTGGTTCTGGTTCGTACCCCGCTGTAAATGGGAAATCCTATACGAGGCATATTGGTCTTATTGTCGGACTTCGGTCTGTACAGTCATTATACATTTGTCAGACTTCGGTCTGTACAGTCATTATATCTTTGTCAGACCTCAGTCTGTACAGTCACTATATCCTTGTCGGACTTCGGTCTGTACAATCTTGTCTTTTATAACTACATATCATTGTGTGCTCACAATGATGACTGATCTTTTAGTCAAACACACTGTAAACTCACCAACTATTTTGATAGTTGATCCTCTCAAATTTCATGCTTTTCAGGTAACCAACAGTAAGTCTTGGATCATCTTGGCATTATAGGGCCATTCTTTTGCTTTGGACGTATAATTAGCGTCAGACATTGGAGAACTATTATGTTCTTAGTTCTAATTGTACTAGACGGTCCAAATATTTATCTTGTATTAAGTGCCCATTTCCATATATGGATGACTTGTATTCGTATTCTGGAGTCCACATTTGAACGATTGTACTTGTATTAGACTTGTATTTGGTATTAAATGGATGTAATATCTATTAGCCTATGGTTAGTACGCAATTATTTGTTAACCCTGTATTTCCGCTACAACGGGGTGTGACAAAAAATTGGTATCTGAGCCCAGGTTATAGTTAATACAAGTTTTTCCTCTAGAAAAAGTCAATCTATAGCCATTATCGTTTCGAAAGGATATCTAAGTCTACTAAGGTTTAAGATAGTCCGAGAGTTATATTATTTTCCTAAAATTAGACCTAACCTGATCAACTATGTCCCGATTTTTGTAAAATAATATAAGGCTCGGAATAAATATCCTAAATTGTGTATATATGTGATAGTTTGGATTATATTTACAACATACTGTAGATGTGGTGGGTACGCTGATGGTACACCCTATACATAAATAGAAACTCAAATCGTATGTGTTTACACTAAACAAAGATCTCTTTACAAACTCATGTGTTGCGTACTGTCTTGTTCATTGGACTCGAACTATCTCATCCATTAAACTTATATGGATACTTTGACTATCATGTGAGACTAGTCATGTCGGACGGAGTTAGCTCTAATGTTGTTGTACCTTGTACACCTCGAGTTCCTGTGGTAGCTAATTCCTACCCATGTGTTCCTAACTCTTATGAAGAGGAACCATTTGAGGCTTTAGGCAATGAATCACCCCCAGTCAATCTTGTATCATCATCCAGTAAATCTGGAAATGAACATGTGTCTATCCATGTTCAGTTATCTTTACCACCGGTAGCTCCATATCAGAGAAGGACTACGGAGGCTCTGACGGTTGCTGGGAAAGGGAAGGAGACCTTTGGAATGTTAATCTGGATGTTGCTAGCTTTTGTAGTCTTGGTTGTGGCGTTGTTTGTTGTAGTCCTTTTCAAGATGTAATCTATAGTAGTAACGTATGGTAAGCCTAGGACTTATAACAACTCATACTTCGTACTATAACTTTGTAGTCTATCTTTGTGGATGTAATTCCCACATGTCTTGGATCGTATCACTATGACTTTCTAGTCTATCTTTGTGGATGTAGTTCCCACATGTCTTTGAATCATATCACTCTAGCTATGTAGTCTATCGTTGTGGATGTAGTTCCCACATGTTTTTGGATCGTACCTACAGACTATGTCAACTGCTTATTCTTAGCTCTAGAAATATGATGTTCCATATTTTCTTGTCTTGTCTAATACATAAATTCATACAAGTCTACAATTTGTGACTTGCAATGTACTGTCATCTGTCTTGCAAAGCTACTTTCTGTTTAAACTTTCAAGGATATCTCTAAATGACATTTTTGTTCATGTCATAGACTTATGGCTCCCAAGACGCGAAACAAGGTCCAGAAGAGGGCTGCTCCCAAGAGAGCTCCTCGGTCAACTCCTTTGAACACTGAAGCTGAACAGGAAGAACATGTGATTCAGCAAGGACCGGAAGCTGCTGCAACTAATGTGAACACTGGTCCCGGATCTACCCCAATTGTCAGAAGGGAAAATAATATGGCGGCGTTTTTACCATTATGAGATTTTAATGGTAGTCTTGTCAGTTTTTGCATCTCACTGTCTTGCTTCTGGTCCGTACCCCGCTGTAAATGGGAAATCCTGTACGAGGCATATTGGTCTTATTGTCGGACTTCGGTCTGTACAGTCATTATACATTTGTCAGACTTCGGTCTGTACAGTCATTATATCTTTGTCAGACCTCAATCTGTACAGTCACTATATCCTTGTCGGACTTCGGTCTGTACAGTCTTGTCTTTTATAACAACATATCATTATGTGCTCACATTGATGACTGATCTTTTAGTCAAACACACTGTAAACTCATCAACTATTTCGATAGTTGATCCTCTCAAATTTCATGCTTTTCAGGTAACCAACAGTAAGTCTTGGATCATCTTGGCATTATAGGGCCATTCTTTTGCTTTGGACGTATAATTAGTGTCTGACATTGGAGGACTATTATGTTCTTAGTTCTAATTGTACTAGACGGTCCAAATATTTATCTTGTATTAAGTGCCCATTTCCATATATGGATGACTTGTATTCGTATTCTGGGGTCCACATTTGAACGATTGTACTTGTATTAGACTTGTATTTGGTATAAAATGGATGTAATATCTATTAGCCTATGGTTAGTACGCAATTATTTGTTAACCCTGTATTTCCGCTAGAACGGGGTGTGACACTAATTATCATTTCAGTGTTAAGAAATTAAGAGGTAGTTGGTTACAATTATTTACATAAACACTACGATGTGGATACCACATGTGATAGCGAGTCATTAAACTGTGATAAAGAAAAAGTGTGTGTGACCTGGATGTAAGTAGGGTGAAACTTTAAAACGGTTTAGGTTGAAATGAACACTCTTTTCCAAAATCTCAGATTTCTGCAGATATTTAGTGTGTGGATTATGATTATACTAAAGCATTTCAATAATAAACCAATTTTTTGATTAATATTTTTAAGGTGGTTGTAAGTATTGAGATACTCTTTTACCTATTTAGTGTGTATTCTATCGGGTCAAAATATCTTATTTTTTCTCATATGGCGTCAGAGATAAAGTGTAATCCGAATAATTCCATTCACAAGCTTAGTTACTCCCTTTAAAGATAAGTTTTCAGTTTTCTAAATGTGTTCAAATGGACGTGTCGATATAAAGTCAGGTAACACGAAAATACATAATGATTCCGGCCACGACAAATAAGGATAGCAGGGCCTAACCATCTGTTGACAAATTTGGACACATTTATATTCGGTACTTACGAAGGTTTATATATTTAATTTCTCATGCGTTACTGGTTGCAGAGAATACCTGATCAACCCGGGCGGCCGGGAACACGAACTGCCAACAGAGGCTTGCAGCCAGTATCCCACGAATAATGGAATGGGTCCCTACTTTAACATCGTGGGAAATTCTGTAGCCATGTTCAAAAGCAGTTTGCTTTATGCGTAGTGTACTACACAAAATTTGTAATAAATAATTCCGATATACGGCAAGTAATCAACAGGTTAAGCTCTGTCCTGCCGAGTAGTAATTTTATGTAATATCTGATGAACATGTTGTGAATGGGTTTCCACTCATGACGTGTATCTATTTATGTTTTAGACCACGCGGGTGAATGCTTGAAGCCAAGGTATCTTGCACGGGAATCTTCAACTTCCCAAGGTGGACGTGACCTTTTTATATATATGTTCAGATGTCTGTGTTGTTATTAATGCAGGAAGTATACTAACCGTGGTATTGGGCATCTAATTACATTCATTATAATCTAATAATATGTTGTCCTTTTATGAGCGCTCAACAGATGTAAATTCAAGCATATATTTATATTCTGTGCTTGCTAATGTTTAGATCCGTACTAAAATGAATCATTGTTGACGGGCAATGCATTATCAGCCCGTCGGCAAGAATTTTGAAAGGAGGCTTATCATTGTCGTTTTCTTTTAATATTTATAGATAATTATATAAGACTTGCTTGAGTATAAGTCGGTAATTTCATGTGTAAAATAATAGACGTCTTTGGCAGGTAACCTACAACTTAGGGGGGGGTTTGGTTCGTGGAATGTTTTTGAAGGAATTGGAATTTATCAAGAGAATTGGAATTTGAAGGAATTGGAATCTGAATCTTCTAAAATCCTATTTGTGTTTGGTTGACAGAATTCAATGGAATTCATTTAATGGAATTCAAGTATAAACTATGTCAAATGACAAATTTAACCTTTATCGTATTCTTTATAATATCAAGTGTTTTTCTGTTAGGTCCAGATTTACTGGACTCGCTCCAGACATGACTACTGGAACCCTCTGAAAATTTGTCCAGAAATTATGTAAAGACCAGTGAACCATTTACTTGTACAGGAATCTGGATTCCACCAGATTGGTTCACTGGACTTCACTCCAGTCAAGATCTTTCCACTGAAGAATATTCTCACTGAAGTCGAAGACTGAAGACTGAAAAAAGAAGTATGACAAATAGCGGAGCTCACTGGCAGACTTACCAGATCTCCTGACTGGAGTCCTTGACAGTGTTCTAGACCTTACAAGTCTGAACACTGATTACGAGGAATTGACTTTATGCCTTTACATGCCTTTACCCGGACAATCCATTTGTCTTGTTAAAAGCCTTACACGCATGTAAAGGTGATTGGTTAACCAATGCATTTAAGGAATTAAAATAGTTTCCTTAAATGCATGCAACCATATTTGTACGACAAAAATAATATTATATTCATTCTTTTTGCCTATAAATACCAAGTCATTTCCCTCGTCCAAATTACACTTTTGCAATTTGGTGCCTTTGCTCAAATACTCTCGATCTAAACAGTTATACTTCACAACTTTAAGTATTTCGATCAAAAGAGTTTATTTAGCAAATATTAGATCACTTGTATTTCATAAGGTTGTTTAGATACTTACTTTGTAATATCTTAGTTCTGCAACAACCTTGTATTTTATTTAACATCAATAAATAAAATACACTTGAAAATTACATTGTGTCTCACCATTTACTTTACTTGCTTATCTTTATGTTGCTTAAGTTACGTATTACTTTATAAATATTCTTGCATTTATATTTATTGTAATACTAGTCCAATCTAGTGCTTACTTGACTTGTCGCATTTATATTTATTGTAATACTAGTCCAATCTAGTGCTTACATGACTTGTTGTATTCTACACTTGTGGGTTAAACCATCAAGTGAGGGACTTCACATTTGGTATCAGAGTGGAAGGCAAACATACTTGCCTAGATCCGTATTTCTTGATGGCCACTTCGGAGAATACACAAGGAAACCCTTTTAATGTCCTCCCCCCATTATTGAAACTAAACAGACTACTGACCATGTTAACAATAATCCTCCACCACCACCTCCTATTCCTGCTTCTCCACACGTGCATGTGCACTACTCAAAAACTCTTGTTCCCAAATTCAGTGGGAATGGTGATAAATTTGGCACGTGGAAAGCTAGGATGATATTACATATTACTGGAATTGAGGAATATGATAAAAATTTTAAATGAAGGACCCTATATTCCTAGTACCCTCTCAATCCACTTCTTGACCCTCTTGGAGCAAGATCTGGAAGGGAAAAGAGAGAGGAACACTGGTTTGAAAAGGATAAAAGACTTGTTAATATTGATATTGTTTTAAAAAATATGATCCTCGGGGCCGTTCTTGAATCTCTTATTCCCACACTAGTTCTTTATCCTAGTTCTAAAAGCATGTGGGATGGACTAGTAAACCAGTATGAAGGTGGTGATGACACTATTGTTACCAGAAAAGTGTCTTTAAATAAGAAGTACGAGTCATTTTTTGCTCTGCCTAATGAATCATTAACTAGTACTTACACCAGATTTATGAGCATCATAAACCAGTTAAGAGGACTGGGAGTAGACTAAGACAAGGATATACTTCTTGAAAAATTTTGTGATATTCTTCCATCTAAATGGTCTCACATGATCGTGGTCTTGAGACAAGGTAAAACCTTGCATTCCCATACTCTGTCAACATTGTATGGAGCTTTCAGATTCATTGAAGAGAATCAAACCCAGAGAATTGAGGCAGAAAAAGATGCTATTAATCATGCTTCCAGTAGTTCCCCTGTGGTTAGTCATACTGGACCACCCTGTGCGGCATTAATGTCTTGTGAGAATGTATTTTTTATGAAGAAGATGTCTAAATTAATGGATTCTGGAGCCATGAATAATATCTCTCCAGATTGTGATGAAACTGATAGTGATGATCTGATGGCTATGATTGCTAAAACGTTTAACCGTTTTAAAGCAAGAGCCAACAGACGCACTGGACAACATGCACCCAGTTCCTCTACTGACAAGACCAATCTGATATGCTTAAGTGTGGCAGAAAAGGTCATTTCATGAAGGAGTGCAACTCCAATCAGTTTGTTTTTCAATCTGGTCCATCAACTTCTTATAACAAGCCTGATGATAGCTACAGATTGAAATATAAAAAGCTTAAGGCTCAACTTGCTCTCATGTCTGCAGAAAAAGATAATAATAAATGCATGGTTGCTGAAGAAGAATGGGTTCCCTTTGATGACTCATCAATTGATGATGAAGAGGAAAGAGATTGCTGTTATATGGCTCTGGCTGATCAAGAGCATCTGGTGAAGGAAGATGTCACATCTGGAAGATGGGTGGACATTGTTATTAAAAAGGTAATTGATTATGACAATGAAACTGATCCTGAATTAAAATTGGACATTGCTGAAGCTCTAAACTCTGATTTAATTTTTCTGAAAACTGTTCGATCAGAAATGTCAAATATTTTTGAAACAGATTTTTCTGAAATGGCAAATTTACAATCAAAGTTAAAAGAACTTCAAGACATTGAATTGGCTTTTAAAGCACAAGTTTTGGTCAATGAACAACTGGTCAAAGAAAAGGAAGAGCTTGAAAATGTTTTAACAAAAGAAAAACATGTCATTCAGTCATGGCTTGAGACCAGAAAATCGTATGATGCTGCAAGAAACTAGTATCCCTCCCAAAAACGAGCATATCTGGGGGTGATGTGACTGCTGCAGCATAAATACCTGTTGTTGACCGACTACCAAAAGTGTTAAAACCAAGCACTATTTATGATGAACCAACAACACCCAAAACTTGTATTATTCCTCCAAATGTCTGAGGTCAAGACTGGAGCACACCAGATGAATGCTCCACTTAAAAAGGTCAAGCAGAATATACATTTGCCTCAATCATCTTCTAAAGAACCCCAGGTTCAGAAAAAGAAAAATGTTGTTCCACCTAAGCCAAAAGTCTAGTCATCTGGAAAGGCTCAGGTGTCATCTGAAGAAACCATGTTGTTAAGGTTGGAAAGCCAGTTTCAACTACTGGCTCGTCAAGTTCAAAGTTGCAATGCAAGATTAAAAAATTTTGAGGGTACTTCATCTGGCCCAAAACAAAATGCAAAACCTTTTTCCAAGAAAAATAAAATTGTTACTCCTGTTGAGAAAAAGAAAAAGGTTTCTAAACTGTCAACTCCAGTGGTCTTTTCAACTAAGAATACTGTCGAAGAAAGTGAACTCAACCAGATACCCTCAGGGATACATTTGGCAGGATTTAGAGAACCCATCAGTCGATGGGTTCCCAAAACTAACTAATCAATCTAGTGGATGTGCAGGGCGATCGAAAGAAATATATTTGGTATCTTGACAGCGCTGTTGGCAGAACAATGACTGGATGTAAGACCCTGCTGGAGGAGTTCGTGGCTTTAGACGGACCCTTCATTACTTTTGAAAATGATGGTTCTGGAAAGGCTGAGGGATATGGTGTCCTGAATAATGGTCAAGTCAAATTCAGATGGGTGGCTTATGTTAATGGTTTGAAATATAACATAATAATTGTGAGCCAACTGTGTGATGATGGTTACCAGGTGTTGTTTAACATCTCCCAGGGCATTGTATTTAATAAGGATTGGAAGGTAGTATTGATTGCTCCCAGAAAAGGGAATGTGTATGTAATGGATACGGAAAACTCTCCTTCAGAGCAGTGTTTCTATACCAAGGCTGATGAAGACACAAACTGGTTATGACATAAAAGGTAATTCCATTTAAATTTCAAAAATATTAATAAGTTGTCCAAAAAATAACTTGCAGATGGGATACCTTCAGTTTCTTTACAAAAGGAAATGCCATGTCCAGGATGTGAGATGGGTAAGCAGAAACGCATCAGTTTCAAGACAAAGCAGAATTTTAGCATATCTGAACCTCTTCATATGCTTCATATGGACCTTTTTGGTCCAGTGAATGTTCAGACTCGTGCTGGTAAGAAATATACCCTGGTAGTTGTTGATGATACTCCAGATATTGTTGGGTAACATTTCTCAAATCAAAGAATGAAACTGCTGCTGAAGTCATCACTCTTATCAAGCAAATTGAACTCAAATATAAGCGAAAAGTGTGTCAGTTAAGAAGTGATAATGGAACAAATTTCAGAATGCAACTCTGGAGAAATTCTGTACTGACACTTGCATCTCTCAAAACTTCTCATCAGCACGCACTCCAGAGCAGAATGGAGTTGTAGAAAGAAAGAACAGAACGCTGATAGAAGCTGCCAGAAGTATGCTTGCTGAATCTGGTCTTCCTAAAATGTACTGGGCTGAAGCAATTGCAACTTCTTGTCACACCCAGAATCGTTCAGTGTACGTGAAGCGACACAAGAAGACATCCTATGAAATATTAAGAAATAGAAAACCAAATATTGGTTATTTTCATGTTTTTGGATGTCCAGTATACATCCTGAACGACTCTAGTCAGTTAGGCAAATTTGATGCCAAAGCTAATGAGGGATATTTCTTAGGATATTCAGTCATTCGCAAAGCTTTCAAAGTCTACAACAAGAGACTGGAAAAGGTTCAAGAGTCAATACATGTCACATTTGATGAATCTAATGAAGCTATCAATAAAAAGCCAACCCTTAATTCTCCCCCGGAAAATTCAATTATCTTTGGTGAATCTGATCCTATCAAAGATTTATCTGAAGATGTTTCCAGTCATCCTGACTTGGAACCAGTGCATATTGAGAAACCTCCCAGTATTACTTCATTTTATCCTTCAATAAGTTTCAAACTACCCTCTGATCTTGTTATTGGAGCAGATGTTCGTACTACACCTCCAGTATCAGCTCCAACTGATTTTTGAGCCAGAAATTCAAGAAATGCCTTTAAATGAAGAATCTCATGATGCAAATCGTGATCTTACAGGTTCTGATGAAGACGTTGAAGTTGTCTGGCAAGATCCTCTTCCAAGAAATCAATTGAATACTTGCACTGATATTGTTGTTCATAACAATCCTGGTCAATACTCTAAATGGACTAGAAATCACCCAATTGATCAAATCATTGGTGATCCATCTAGAGGGGTTCAGACCAGAAGTACCTCTAGTGAACAATGTTTATATGTCAGCTTCTTATCACTGTTTGAATGGGTGAAGATTGACGAGGCAATGAATGACCCAAGTTGGGTGATAGCTATGCAAGAAGAGCTTCACCAGTTTGAACGAAACAAAGTTTGGTATATGGTTCCTCCTCCAGTTGGCAAGAAAGAACCAATTGGAACCAGATGGGTCTTCAGGAATAAGGTTGATGAAGATGGACACGTGATAAGAAATAAGGCCAGATTAGTGGCACAAGGGTACGTCCAGACAGATCTTGACTTTGAAGAATCATTTGCTCCTATAGCAAGGCTAGAAGCCATCAGAATGTTTTTAGCCTTTGTTGCTCATCATAAGTTCAAGGTCTACCAGATGGACGTCAAGAGTGCATTTTTGAATGGAGAATTAGAAGAAGAAGTTTACGTCAAGCAACCACCAAGCTTCATTGATGAAAAGCATCCACATTTGGTGTATCGTCTGGACAAGGCACTGTATGGCCTCAGACAAGCCCCTCGAGCCTGGTATGACACTCTGACTAAATACTTATCTGAAAACGGTTTCAAAAGAGGTGCAATTTACAATACCTTATTTATTCTTCGTGAAACAGGTAATCTTCTGTTGGTACAAGTTTATGTTGTTTTGGTTCTACTGATGAATCTTTGTACAAGAAATTTTCAAAAATTGTGTCTTCAAAATTTGAAATGAGTTTGATGGGTGAATTAACATTTTTTCTAGGACTTTAGATTAAACAAACCAGTGATGGTATTTTTATCAATCAAGAAAAATATGTTAGAGATATTTTAAGAAAATTTGATATGAATTCTTCACCATCTAAGGCAACTCCAATTTCTGCACCTTTAACAATAGATTCGGATCCTGATGGGAAACCAGTAACTAACACTGTCTATAGAGGTATGATTGGTTCACTGATGTATTTAACAGCCAGTAGACCAGATATAACGTTTGCAACATGTCTTTGTGCCAGATATCAGTCTAACCCAAAAGAATCTCATCTGGCGGTTGTAAAGCGCATTTTGAAGTACCTTAAGGGTACTCCTAGTTTGGGTCTTTGGTATCCCAAAAGGCTCAGGCTTAGATCTAATGGGTTATTCAAATTCAGATCATGCAGGTTGTAAGATAGACAGTAAATCCACTACTGTGGATGTCATTTCCTTGGTGGCAAACTGGTGAGTTGGACCAGTAAAAAGCAAAATTATGTCTCATTATCCACTGTTGAAGCAGAATATGTGTCTGCAGCCAGTTGTTGTGCTCAGATACTCTGGATGAAAAACCAGTTGCTTGTTTATGGTATTAAGTATTCAAAGACTCCTATTTTCTGTGATAATACCAGTGCCATTGCTATCTCAAACAATCCAGTCATGCACTCCAAGACGAAACACATTGATGTCAGGTATCATTTCATTCGTGATCATGTTATGAAAAATGATGTTGAAATCCACTTCAACCCCACTGACAAACAACTCGCAGACATATTTACAAAACCTTTGGATGAGAAAACTTTTCAATATCTTGTCAGTGAGTTGGGAATGTTGAACCCTTAATCTGGAACCTTGTTATGAACGCCTTTGTGACACTATCAGGGTTCTTTGATTCCAGATTTGTAAATCTATACCAGTAAAGCTATCGAACGCCTTTGTGATACTATCTTTACACTGATAGATTTATGGATCACCATTCCAGGGGGAAGACTCAGACCACATTTGTTTTTGTGTCCAAGCTTCAGGAGGAACTTATTAATTTATTTTCTCACAGGACAAATTTTCTGGAAAATGTTTCTGGTACCCTGTAGATGTGTCCCTTTCATTAATACTGGATAAGTTGACGTGCATGTTTGAAGTGACTTCAGTCGCTTTGTAAATGTGCCCCTCTCATTTGTCTATATTAGTTGATGTGCGTGTTTGAGGATTACCAGAATGGTCTAATCTGGGTAGTATTGGAGTGTCCCTCCAGTCTACCATCAGTGCATATTCTACTGGCCTAATCCACCAGTGATGCTGGAGTGTCCAGTCAACCTCCAGATGCATTGAAATGAGTCATGGTGTGTCAGTCATAATATTTTAATACTTGATGCTAGTGCGTGCCATACATACAAACTTTTTATCTGGACAGTTACTGTTCATCTTATGTGGCATGACTTTTTCAACTTAAAATGATGGTTTTGTTGCCTTGGGAAGACAAAGTGCAAGTTGGTAATTTTGTGGGCTGTCAACCGTTACATTTATGTGTGATGGGAAACATTAAATGCGGATGTCAAAACAGATCAAAATTGTTTTGAAATATTTCAAACTTACCGTTTTGAATTCAATTTTCTCTTTCTGTATGGTGCCCTATTGTTGCGTGGATCGTAATAAGATGTGATTCGTTATGTCAAGAGTCGCGCGAAATCCTCTTGAGATAACTAGATTGCTATTGCCTTTTGTTGATTAATAAGCAATTAACCAACCCAAGGAGATCCATAAGGCTTGTGGTTCGTGTAGGAGAACACACTGAAGGAACAAATAACCTTGATTCGTAAATTCGTGAATATATTCAAAACGATTAACCAAGATTAACCTAATTCCGTAGATTAGGTCTTGTATTTTATACTAGTTGATATTGGGTTGTGTGGGCTTCGGCCTTAATTACGTATTAGGCCCGAAACAATAAACAAACCGATCTGCCTCGTGCTGACGTCAGCATGAGGCTGATCCTTCATGCCGATGACGTCAGCACGAGGGACGACCCATATGTTCTTTGTTTGGCTTCGTTTGGCTCGTATATAAAATCCAATCATCGTTTAAGTGTTCTACGACACTTATAAACCTTGATTCTATGTTCGTGTACCTGCAAAACAATATATAACACACAAACACAATATAAAACATAAACAGATATAATATTGAAGTTCAAACGTAATCATTAAATATCAACACAAGTTCTTATTTAAATGATTACAAACATAGTTCCTAAAACATAAACGATAATCAAATCTATTTTGCGATTGTCACAACGAATCTGCATCTACAGACTTCCCCTTGACGATTGCAACTAGATCTCTTTAAAGTCTTCAAAACTTGAACTTCAAAGCTATCCGTTAAATAAAAGTCTGATGCTATTCGCATGAATTCTCTCTTGCAAACAATGTGCGAGAATGTTGCGATAGCGTCTTTCTTCAACTCTCCAAAAATCCACTGCTGAGCAAGGTGTGTTCAAAAGTCTTCTCTGATCACCTCTTGACAAATTGACAACCTGCATTGGATCATTCATGCGTAGCAACATTTGTTTTTGTGAATCATCAACAAACATCTGTGCTTCGCCTGACTTGATATCTATTTGCCAAAATGTCATCTCTGTCAGCATATCTTGATCCCATCTGATAGCGGAAACCTTCTTAACACATTTAATCCTTTTCTGGACAAAACGAAATGTGCCATCTGGATTCTTAATCTTCTTCTTCGGTGTAGGTTTAATCAACCTATCTCCAGGCTTCAAACCTCTATCGCTAAAATTCCAAATTCTTTCACTTCGGAATCTATTCCAATAGAAATCTGCAAGTCCATTGCTTTGAAGATTAACGAACCAGCGTCTTCCCAAATCTATCATTCTGAATCACTAAGAGAGTGGAAATGTCTTTGACTCATAGACATATACTGGCATCCCTCCTTTCTCTTAATAACAAATATATCGATTCTCTGATCATAAAACCAACTTTGTATCACTGAGAAATACCTGGGTGCATCCTTGTCTGAGATAAACTCCTAAAACATCGATGGTTTATACGTATCACGTATTACCAAACCAGTATGTCCTCTATAACCTGGAATCAGTCTATTAATAATAAACTCAGGATCTTGCTGCACCGGAGGTATATTAAATCTTCCAAGATCAACCTCTCGTGTAGCATCTATATTCCAATATAGATCAAAAATATTATCATGTCCTTCATCAACTATATTTGCATATACAACAAACCTCAAACTTGCAGCATTCTTAGGTTCATCTGGACTTTCTCTGATTGGATTAAGATTGAGATGTTCCACTTCAGCTATTGGTTCAACTTGAATGACTTCATCTTCATTAAAGACACGATCAAAGTCATAAGGTGTCTCAAGCAACCTTTTTCTATCAGCTTCTGAAGCAATGAACTCTCCTTCTTCCATATCTTCATCATCGATACTTTCTAAGTCTTCTTCAGCATCAAGATCGTCCAATGCACCTATTCTTTGAAGCTTATCTGCAATTCAAATGATTTACATATACAAAGATAAAGAACATAAATCATAAGTCAAGACATAATAAAATAGTATAAATACATAAAAGAAATTAAAATAAATAATACTATATCATAAATATAATGCAACAATTACATTAATATTTATCTTATAATCTTTATCTATTTTAACTTACAGCAATAATATTATATCATAAATATAATGTAACAAATACATTCATATTTATCTTATAATCATTACAAAAACAAAAATCATTAGCATTAAGGTTCATAATCCGAATCTGACTCTGACTCTGAAGATGTATGAGTTAACCCTGACTGTTCTTCCATTTGATCCCTAAGTGATCCTGGATCATAATAATCATCATAATCCATAATCTCTGCTCTAGCTCTCATATGAGCCTGTGGATTATAACCCAATCTCTTTTCTAGTCTATGCACAATTAATGGGTGCAAATCTGACTCTGTAGAGGCATTGGTAGTAGAATCAGTCTTAGTTGACTCACTATCCTGAGTAGATTTTCCTTTGCTAAGATTTTCTTTATCTATATGATTATGAGGATCATTCCCTATCTTTTCTCGAATCTCCCTTTCTATTCTATCAGAATTAGAATCGGAGTTACCTGAATTGGAATCTTCCTCATCATCATTGTTAGGATCATCAGGATCTGCATCTGGAGTGGTCATCACAGCTTTGCCTTTATCTTGAGTCCTAGAAGTACTAGCACCAACTGTACCAGCAATCTCTGACTCTCTTTGTCTTGATGACTCCCCTTGAATGTTTGCAGTCTCTGTATTCATAGCATCATCACCAGCATCTTGACTGATCTCTATTCTCTGGCTCACCAACTGATGGTTGTGCTTGATTTGGACCTTGAGCTGGATCTTGATCTTCATGATCATCATCTCTTGACTTCCTTGCTAGCTCATCATCCTTACAACCACTCTTATCTCCCCCTTGAGCCAAGAGTTGGTCAAGTCTAGAACCAAGAGAATGAACAAGAGTTGTCATCAAGTCCATCTCTTCCTGATGCTTAGCAGCTTGGAGCTTTAGCTGATTCTCCAAAGCTGTAACCCTCAACTCTAACATCTTCTTCTCAGAAAATAAACGACTCAGCTGCACTTGAACTGGAGCAACTGGACGTGACGTAGAAGCAACATCAGATGTAGAGGCCTGAGGTGGCATCGTAGCTTCAAATGAAGACATACGAGCACGGAAAGTTCTCGTGGGAGGCATCTGAGGTCTTTGCAGAGGAGCCAACAGACGTCTCATTATTTTCGAAACAGGAATTGTCGCCTGAATATGAGCAGACGAAGGCCTAGGAGCAACAAGTGTTGACTCTGGCTCTTGACGAACTGTAGATTCCGGAGCGGTAGGAATCGTAACAGTTGTAGCCTCAGTAACAACTTGTGCGCGAGAACCAATACCTCTAATGATAAACTTTGGTCTCGACCTCCTCTCCCCAATAACAACACCAGCAGAAGTAGTAGACACAGAAACATGAATCTCAGAAACAGAAGCTCTTAAAGCAGCAACCAATGAAGTATCACAAACATTAGGTGCATGAGACCTCTCCATGGCTTCATTATAAGCAGCAAATTCTCTATCAACTTCAGCTTGAGATCTTTCTAGTCTTCTTCTTCGCTTCGGCAGTCTCTCTTCCTCTTCTTCATCTTCTGAATCCTCAACAACATTAACAGGGACTTCAGAAGGACCAACATCAACATCAACATCAACTGGAGCAGAGGTAGAAGCAGAAACTCCAGTAGATAGTGGTACAAGATTTGTAGGATCATCAATATCCTCCATGAGAGCATCTATATCTGGATCAATCTCCAGATCTCCAGCATACAGAGGAACATCATTGAGTCCCTCAAACTGATCAGCTCGCTCTTCTTGAAGATCTCCTTGAGCCTGATCATCACCAGCAGCAGCAGCAGCAACGGGGTCTTCATCTTCCAAACCTTGTCGAGGTGCAACATAGTTAGGATTAATCAAATGTCCGAACAGAGGTGGATTATCAACCTCAATCGGAACATTTCTTCCCGACACATGCTTCATACTTTCAACAAATGCCTTATAAGTAAGACGACCTAAATTGAACGTAGGATCGTCAAATGGCAATTCAGCTGCAAAGTGACAAATTATGATCATCACAAACCTTGGAGACAAGTAAAACTTCTTGTCGGTTCCAAATGATCTCATTTGCCTTTCAAAATTATCAAAAATGTACTGAGAAAAGCTGTATGGCTTGTTCAGCACCAAAGCAACCAACTGAGATGCATTCTGGATGTTCATCTGATCATGACCCGTACTCCGATGACTCATAGACCTCAACAAATAGTAAGCAAGGAGCTTCCATTTGCCGCGAAGATTCTTCCTAAAGTATGGGTGTGTAATGTTACCAGCATAACCCATACGACGTAGAGCACCGTCACAGAATTATTCTGTAAACTCAGTGGGACCTTGCTCCATGTCATCAACACCTAAGCGTAAAATAGTCCTTAAGTCTCCAGCTGAGAACGAAATAGAACGTCCTCAAACAGTAGTTCGAATGTACAAATGATCACCCATCTGCACTGATCGGGCTGAGTTCCAAAACTCCCGAATGAGACTTATAACCAACGGAGAGTTCTCGGTCAACGCAAAGTTAATGCGACAACGTGCAAGAAATTGGAGAACACCGTGAAACTCTGCAGTGCACCCCGTTTGCGTGATGCTGAGATCGAGTGCAACATTGTGTTCCATAGCGAATACACGAGCGTTATCACCTTGTCCAGCCATACCTGCACAAAAACAGACAAAAACAACAAGAAAAACGAAGTGAGAATAAACGAAAACTAAAAATTAGGGTTTTGGTATTATGCTTAGTGATGACGTCATCACGAGGATGATATCCCTCGTCGTGACGTCGGCACGAGCTTAGTATGAAACCCAGAAAATTCGAACGAGTAACATCTCCATATGATAACCAATTTGAGTGAATTCAAAATTAATCATCAACGTAGACTTGTTAATCATGCATATTGGTGTCTTAATGCCCAGAAAACAATCAAAAATCGATTTAGATGAACACGAAGTGAAAGTTCTTCGTGCTTCGTGTGAATAGTAACCGAACCATAGATTCCTCAATTAATCTTGATTTTAAACATGTTAAATGTGAACTTTTGTTAGATTTAAGATGTACAAACAACAATTAATCCAATTTTAAGTCCAATTTTAGTCCAAATCATCAAATATCAAAGATTCAATCCTTAGTTCGTTCGTGGTACTGTTCACGCGAGGTAGATTTAAAAAATCGGGCATTATAACGACTTAAATCCGTTGATTTTCAAGTTAAGAACATCAATATTCCATCGTAGATCATGAAATTACCAACAATCCTGGATGATAAACACGAAAAGAGGGTGAAATCGATCGAAAAGGGGACGAATGAATAGTGGCACGAGGTAGCTGCTTCGTGTGGTAATATTTAGGGTTTAATTTTCGGATAAAAGTAATTAATTAATATTAAACCCGTATTTATATTCGAATCACTATGGGCCGGGCCGAAGACTAACTTCGTGGGCTTCGTGATGACGTCAAGACGAGGTGATTTCGAATTTTTAGATTTTAAACCACATAAGCTGCATTCCTTAGCCAAATTTCGCTATTTTTCCAGAAATTTAAACAAGGAAAAATTCCAGAAATTCCAGAAACATAAACATGTAGATACTCGTTACTAAAAACCTGTATCTACTCGAATATGCAATCGTAAATCATCCGTACTAACTTGTCATCACAATAATGTATCAAATAAATCGTACATTATTATCTTGACATAAAATCGATCATTTCTTCATTGATGTTTAACTCAAACAAATGCAAACTTACATTAAAACATATTTAATGTATAATGCATTACAATACATCAAAATATCATATCAACAACCTATCACATTACATCTTAGGTTGTGATCTTGATAAAAGTATAACCTATCACACTAAGTCTTAGGTTAATAAATACAAGGCAAGTCATCCTTGTAGCACAGTTCTTGTAATTTCTAAGCATCTTTTGTTGTCCGTCGCAATGCAATTTTAAAAAGCAAGCGAAAACAATTTTGCCTTCAATCACAATCTGAAATTTTTGATGCCAATTACATTTAAAAAGAGTTTATTATCTGTAACCTGCACACTTAACAAACTCCATCAATGCACCAAAAACAATAAAAATATCATAAATATGCAAAATAACCAAAATCTTAACCTAACAATCATTACAAGATCTAAGGCAAGTCCAATCTTTGTCAAGCATACTTATCAACCAAAAACAATTGAAATTTCAAAAATTTACTTGAAACACATTCAAAAATATTTGACTTTTCAATTTTTAAAATCATTTCATCTTCTAAAATAAACAACTTATGTATTAATTAGAAAATCCATCTTTTAAACATTTATACCGTAAGCAACAAGACTTATATAATTCACTAAGAATTATAACTTTTAATGCTTATCAAATCTCTCGTGCAATAAGAACTAGTTTGACACACAAACTGACACTTATTACAAAAAAATAAAAATAAAAATAAAAACAAAAATAACTAACATAAAAACTAAACTTCTTTATTTATTTACAATAAATCTTAAGTTTCTGCAGATTAGATCAGATTAGCGTTTACATAAGTCTGCAAGTGAGAAGTAATTCTCTTATTATTAGTTATGAACAGTGACCCAATCACGATTACCGGTATGTTTGTCCTCTTAAACACTCGGTACTTCCAGTTTCCTTTAAGTTGTGACACTTTCGACATACCCTGGCCAAGGACAGTCACCATGTAACCCGAGTAGCCTAATATGCCACTGAATAGTTTGCGAACTTATGTGACCCATATTCAGATATACTTCCATAATCGATACAAGCACTAAGATAACAAATTATCAATATATATTCAAAAACATCCTTAAACAAATTATGAGACACTTTTTAGATAACAGAATTTAATTACTTTATGATTTAACTTATTTGCTTTTGCATTTCATTATTTATAAGAAACCGTGATTTTCTATGAGACCCATGTTGCGAACATTCTGACAACCTATCCCAAGTTAGAAGCTTTAGGTAGGCTAAGTATACAAAAACACCCCGAGGACATACTTGTCCGAATCTCAAAGACCACATTAGCCCCTTAATTAACATCTATCTCATTTGCATAAACAATATCACATTTAGCTTTCATGCTCATGGTTAGTAGAGGTTTTTGCCTATATATTGAACAAATCTTATCGTAATGCTAGATCTTTCACAAAATTTAAGGATTAGATCAATTCATTACTGAAAAGCAAGCATTTTCAGCCATATATCTGAATATTTTCCCCATAAGAACATTGTATAAATTAAGTTCAGATTAAGGAAACCTTGCTACTTTGTGTCTACCAATATATCCCAAATTGTAATCACTGAACTAAGTAGTTATATTACGATTAAGCACTTAAAAGCTAAGTATCCTCACTTCTAATCATTTGACAGCATTAACTTAAATCTCTCCCATATTTTTGTCATTTTCTCATTTTTCACACATTTATGATTTTCATGACACTAAGAACTCTTTTTGTATTTTTATGAATCTAGCTATTTATAGACATAAACTTACAAAATTAGTTCTTTGAGAGATTTAATATGAATCAGCATTCTTCATCCCATTGAGAAGAATTAACTTCTCAAATCGAGTCTTATCTAATGCTTTGGTATACAAATCAGCTAAATTATCATCGGTTATAACCTTTTCCAAATGAATTAACTTCTTTTGGGCATAATCACGCAAGAAATGATGTCTAATATCAATATGCTTGGTGACCTTATGCATGACAGGGTTATTTGTAATGTCTATAGCTGACTTATTGTCTATTCTAATAGGAGTATCAAGAAAATCCATACCGTAGTCATGAAGTTGTTGTTCAATCCACAATACCTGGGAACAACAGCTACCAGCAACCATATACTCTGCTTCACATGAAGACTGAGCAACACATGTCTGCTTCTTGCACTGCCACGATACTAATCTTCCTCCTAACAACTGACAACCTCCAGTCGTAGACTTTCTGTCATTGTTACAACCGCCAAAGTCCGAATCAGTATATACAACAAAATCAAACGTTCCTCCCATTGGATACCATAGACCAAGCCCTTGGTTTCCTTTAAGATAATGTAGAATACGTTTTGCTGCAGTTAAATGTGACTCTTTCGGACTAGCTTGAAATCTAGCGCAAAGACAAACAGCGAACATAATATCTGGACGTGAAGCAGTCAGATACATCAATATGCCAATAATAGCACGAATGAGTTGCATCCACAAGTTCATCTTTCGGATCAATAACTCCTAAACCATGATTTTGCTGAATAGGAGTACCATATGTCTTGGACTCTAGCATTTGAAACCTCTCCAAGATGTCATCGACATACTTAGACTGGTGAATAAAAAATCCATCTTTCCTTTAATCTACTTGTAGTCTGAGGAAAAATTGTAATTCCCCCATAGCACTCATTTCAAATACATTTTTCATGCTCATTTCAAACTCTTTGCACATCTTTATATTAGATGAACCAAAAATGATATCATCCACGTAAACTTGTACAATTAGATAATCTCCCTTGATAAACAATGTGATGTCTATCGATCCTCTTGTAAATCCATCTGGGTGCTTGATGCAATCCATAAAGAGCCTTATCCAGTTGATATGCTCTTCTTGGATAGTTCGGATCTTCACACCCCGGTGGTTGGTGAACATACACTTCTTCTTTGACTTCACCGTATAAGAAGGCACTCTTAACGTCTAACTGATACACCTTTATACCTTTGAAACTTGCATAGGCTAAAAATAACCTTATAGCTTCAATCCTAGCAACTGGTGCAAAAGTTTCGTTATAGTCATATCCTTCTCGTTGTGGAAATCCAAACGTGCTTTATTTCTAGTAACGATCCCTTTGTCATCTCGTTTGCATTTATATACCCAACGAGTTCCAATCGGTTCTTTACCTCTAAGCACATCTACTAACTCCCAAACTCCAAGTTTTTCAAATTGTGCTAATTCTTTTTGCATAGCTTCAACCCAACATGGATCTTGAAGTGCTGCCTTAACATTCTTAGGTTCTACTTGTGAAATGAAACCAGAATACAAACACTCAGTTATCAATCCAGTGTCTTTCACTTCACAAAACAAACTAGTTAGATCCTTATTCAACTGATTTCTAGTTCGAACAGGTTCTGTAGCATTACCAAGAATATTTTCAACTGGGTGATCCTTATTAATTCGATATTGAGGAACTGAATCAACATTCAAACTTTCTCCTAAATTTGTTCTGATTTGAAACTCAGGAGAGCTAAAATCATCTTCCGATTCTTCAGTAACAGGATCATCATCAGGCAGTGAAACCTTTGATGGAGTAAGTGGTGTAGTGTTCTCGGGTTCAGTATCATTTGAATCTGGTGTCCTATTCTTGTCCTTACCACTTTCATCAACATCAGTAGTAGACTGAACGTTGGTTTGAGTAGTATTGACATTTCGAGTAGGCGGAGATATAGAAGTATTATCCATGTGATCTCTTAAAATAATCACATCATCAACTGTCTCAGGATCTGAATAAGAATCAGGACCACGTAGTGAACTAAACACACTATCGTAATCGAAGTTTTTGCCACTTCCAGAATGAATAGCGGGCTTATGACTGACAATCTTGACATTTGTTCCCAAATCAACTTCGCCGGTTTGTTTGTTGTAAACCCGTCGAATTGATGTTCCCGGTTTATAACCCATGAGAAATCCCTCTTCAACCTTTGAATCAAACTTTGACTGAGGTAGATACTTCAAGAAAGTACACGGTACACCAAATGGTTCAACATTCTGTAAATTCGGTTTCTTCTTATGTAGAAGCTCATAACATGTCTTATTATGACGCTTAACTACAGTAACCCTATTTAAAATATGACAATCTGTATTCACCGCTTCCGCCCAAAACATAGTAGGAAGCCCTGAATCTGCAAGCATAGTTCTGGCTGTCTCGATTAGAGTCCTATTCTTCCTTTCAGCAACTCCATTTTGTTGTGGTTCATACGGAGAACTGTATTGATGTTGGATTCCTTTTGACAGACAAAAGACATCCATCACATTATTCTTGAATTCAGTTCCGTTGTCACTCCTGATTCTCTTAACACGAACTCCATAAATGTTTTCAGTTTCGACAAAGAAATTTATCAAAATCTGCGGAGTTTCATCTTTCTATTTAAGAAAGAATACCCATGAGAATCTCAAGTAATCATCAGTAATCACCAAACAGTAGTACATCCCACCGATACTTCTTACATTCACTGGACCAAATAAATCCATGTGAAGTAACTCGAAAGGATTGGCAATAGAATTTTCTTGTTTCAGTTTATGAGCAGACTTTTGCTGTTTACCTTTCAGACAAGGTACACATTTAGTCTTCCATTCCAAACCGTTTCATGGGAACGCCGTCAACCAAACCATGTTTGACAATGTCATTCATCTTTCGGAAATTGATATGTCCCATTCTTCTATGCCATAACAAAGATTCAGATTCGTTTGCTTTTGATAACAAGCAAACAGACTCCTTTGGATCATCAACACCTAACACAAGGCCATAGATGTCTCTCTTCCTAGGAGCTTTCAGCAGGATCCAGTCTTCAGGAATAACATATCCTGGTTTCAATATAAGTGCTTTTTTCTCATTAAAATGGACATTGTTACCCTTGTCACAAATATGAGAAACACTTAATAAATTATGTGATAACTGTTCCACATAATTGACTTTCTCCAGCGTAATCTTCCCATTGACAACATCACCTTGGCCCGAGATGTTGCCGCCCTTGGGACGTGCGAAACTAACATACGAACCATTTACATCTTCATAATTGGACAAAACATTCTTGTCCCCTGTCATGTGCCGAGAGCATCCACTGTCAACATACCAAAGACTGATAGGCTTCCTTGGTTCTCCCTGCACATCAGACAATAAGATGGTTAGTTTCTGAAGGGAACCCAAACCTTTTGAGGTTTAGATTTTCCGAATTCATCTCTAATGATCAATTCGGTCCAACATCCATCGCTCTGTAATGGAGCCTTGGATGAAGATGGTCTCACAGACTGTTTCTTAGGTGAAGTGAAACGAGTCTTAGGAGGTGAATTCCTTGGTGAGTGAGTACCAAATCTAGGTTGACTTCCTAATCGATCATAGAATTTAGGCGAACTATTAATTCTAAAGGGAGGAGATCGATTTTGTTGAGCCATCTTCCTAGGTGAATTACTCCTTTGAGGTGTACGAGAACGACTCGAACTTACACTACTAGAAGTAGTATTCTGTGAAGGTCCCTGTCGTTTTGGAGTCTTAGATCTATTATTATGAGAAACAATATCTGAGTCACTAGATCCTCCAGAAGACATGCCCTTTTCTTGACATTTTCGCTTCCTATTTGGACAACAACTATAAACATGTCCTACTTCATAACAATAGAAACAAGATTTTTTAGCTCTTGCTTTCTTAGCTTTAACATCAAACTCAGCTGAAGTCATGCCTAAACATTCCTTAAGTTCAATTGTGGCTGACTCCTCTTTTGATAAGCCAGTTGACTCATTTTTACCCAAAAAATGTACCTTCTTTTGAGAATTCTTATGAGTCTTATATGGAGTTAAGGGGACTCCACTAGACGTAGATTCATCCTTATTCCATACTTAATCAATCTTGTCATGATCTATCATTTCAAAATCAATTTCATTGGATGTAAAATTAGTATCACATCCTTTCATTGTAAAACATTTAATGTTCTTATCTACAGGACAAGTTGACTTTACTTGACTAGATCCTTTAGAAGCACTAGCATCATAAACTCCATTCTTAGGATCCACTGGTTTAACAAATGAACTTTCCAGCTTATGTTTCTTGTTAAGCTCTTTAATTTTATCAATTGAGCTTTTAGAGCTTTTAGGGGTATTTGGATCAACATTTTGTTTTTCTGAAACGATTGGACCAATTTCACCAATATCAATCTTTTCAGTAAGCTGTGTTAGAGACTCTGTATAATTATCATTGAATGGACCTCTAACCTCATTATAGCTCATACCTAAACCACTTTTATCTTTTGAATCCCGTGGTACAGGTTTTTGCATCTGCATTGATCTTATTAAATCAGATCCCCTAATTTGATCTAGTCTTGTATTAAGCCTAACTATCTCCAAACGTCAACCAATTCTTTCTCCTTTTTAGAAAAGTCTTCAGTTAGTTGAGCGTATTGTTCATTTCCTACTTTTTCCATCAGAACTGACTCTGAGTGAATCTTCTAACCTTAATAGTAAGCATAGCTAGCTGCCATTGTAGATCCATTTCTTCCAAATCATCAGGATCTATTTGATAGTAATCCTCATCAATTACTGCAGGATCAGTAATCTTTCCTACAATAAATGCTTCATGAGCATTACAAAAGGCTGAGTAAACACTCATTCTTCCTTCTGCAGAACTCATACTCATTGGCATAGAATGAAAAGATTGTACATTGCTCTTGACATTCTAATGTGTATTGTCATAAGCAACATATCCAGCAATACCTTCAGCATCTACTATTGGTGTAGCTTCTGCACCACTTAGAAATGCATTGTTTCCCGAGCTAGAACTTGCTAAATGAACATACTTAGCATGATATAAAGATGGATCTTGTGTAAAATCCGAGTGAGTATCTTTAATTCTTCTCTTCATGTCTCTGTTCTTCAGCTTGAAACTACCTTTTCAAAGTCCCATGTACTGTATTCCTGATCATCTTGAAGTTGATGAACACAATCAGCCCATGTCTTAGGCAGTGAGTCCAAAAACTTATCAACTAGCTCAGTTTGAGGATAAACAACCTCAAAGTACGACAACTCAGTGGTCAAATGACTGAATCGAATAATAGTCTCGTCAAGAGATTCTCCGTTTAGTCCATTAAAGGCTTCATATTGGCGCTTCAGAAGCTTGATACGATTCTTCTTCAAGGTTACATCGCCCTCACAATATCTTTCAAGAGCGTCCCATAAATCCTTTGAAGTAGTGTACTTTTTGAACAAATGTACACTATCTTGAGGCAAGGCCATAGTAAGAGTGAACAAGGCCTTTCCCTCAACTGCGTATCTTTTACGTTCTTCAATAGGCATATCAACATAAGTATACCTACCGATCACTCCATTCTTCTCATACGAAGGCCAATAAAAACCTTGAGTTATCACAAACCACATTTCCATGTCAGTGAGATGAATGTAGTCTTCAAAACGTCTCTTCCACATCCAATAATTTTCCATACGGAACAATTTTGGAGGTGTGTTTCCACGACCAACCTCATGATCATGCACGATCATCTAGCTGATAAGAAGGGCATTAGGAGAGTTTGCGACAGCCGGTATAGTCGTCATTTTGAGTCTTTCAGTAAACAAATCAAACAAAATAACACTAAGTTCGTGTGATACGAAGTACACGTGGCACGAAGTACGAAGTATACGTGGCACGAAGCACGAAGTATACGTGGCATGAAGTACACGTGTCAAAATTTCACGTGGTACGAGGTTCTAACACGAAGGATACTAGTCACGACTTAAGTCTCGAAGAGTAATTCGTGTTGATGTGGCACAAAGTAGGCACGAAACACCCCTGTAGCATGAGGATGATGTAAGCACAAAGCAATGTTACCTCGTGCTGACGTAAGCACGAACCAAACATGAAGGAGAGCACGAAGAAGCTCTTAAACACGAATTTCACAACGAATTTGCAATCAATAGCAAATCAAACGATCTTAAACCTTCTGGTAATCAACCTTAGGGATCTGATACCACTTATAAGGTGCCCTATTGTTGCATGGATCGTAATAAGATGTGATTCGTTATGTCAAGAGTGCGGAATCCTCTTGAGATAACTAGATTGCTATTGCCTTTTGTTGATTAATAAGCAATTAACCAACCCAAGGAGATGCACAAGGCTTGTGGTTCGTGTAGGAGAACACACGAAGGAACAAATAATCTTGATTCGTAAATTCGTGAATATATTCAAAACGATTAACCAAGATTAACCTAATTCTGTAGATTAGGTCTTGTATTTATACTAGTTGATATTGGGTTGTGTGGCTTCGACCTTAATTACGTATTAGGCCCGAAACAATAAACAAACCGATCTGCCTCGTGCTGACATCAGCATGAGGCTGATCCTTCATGCTGATGACGTCAGCACGAGGGACGACCCATATGTTCTTTGTTTGGCTTCGTTTGGCTCGTACATAACATCCAATCATCGTTTAAGTGTTCTACGACACCTATAAACCTTGATTCTATGTTCTTGTACCTTCTGGCATCAATACAAGGGAAGTGTGCAGATTGATGGGCCACACTGAGATCATTGATGAAAATGGCCAGTTGCTCAGGAAGGGTACTGTTTATATGAGCAGGCTAACTGATTCATGGAGTTACTTTTTCACACTCCTTGTTGAATGTTTGGGTGGCAGTTCTGGAGGCTTAGACCAGATTAATCAAACCCAACTCCAGATTGCCTATTGTTTATGGCATGGGTATAGGGTGGATTTTGCCCAGATATTCTTTAATGATCTGGTGGATAGATTGAAGGTCAAGAGCTAGAAAACCTTCATTCCTTTTATTCGATTTTCAGAAGGTCTTTAAAAAATGAGTATACTGTAAATACAAGTCATTTTTTGTTGTGTGAATATCTGAGGGATCTCAACCAGTAAACCTCATCTCCTACTGAGGTTGACATCCCATTTGTGATGATTTACCAGTTTAGAATACAAGAAGAAGAAGCCAATGCATCATCACCAGATGACTTGGAAGAGGCTGCAGGCGAGCCTCAAAATAATGAGGAATCCATTGAAGTTCTCACTGCTGTAAGGGTGTTACCCATTTTTCATGTAGCCCCTAACCCCACCAGACCAAGAAACAAACTCGACATCTTAGGAGAGATGGAGTTCTGGTCTCACCTTATCCCTCCCAACAAGATTCTGGAGATGTCAATCAGGGAAACCCACAAGCAACCACTTCCACAATTCTTGTAGAAGGAAGTGGTGAAGAAGAAAGAGGGTCAGCCTCTCCTCTAGTAATACTTGTCTCAACTTCTACAAGTGGGGACATCATGACTGCAGATGGGTTCATTGATTGTGGAGGGAGTACATGTAAATGTTGAGGGGGAACAAACTGAGCAGGTTGTTAGAGAGAATCTGGAGTAGGGTGCTTAGATTGATTTGAATAGGTTGGAGGAGAATGTACAAGTGGAGGACCAGGCAGGTGGAACCGGCCCAGATTGGGATATGGCAGACTCTCCACTGTTTGAAGGTAATGATTTTGATGTCAACATGAGTTTTTTGGGAGAAGAGGAAGTTGATCGCACTGTTAATTCTGTCTCCCAGTCAATTCTTACAGAAATGCCACCTCCACCACCAGAAAATACACCACCACCACCACAACAACAACAAACAACAACAACACCAACCACAACAACTTCTGAATCACCATGTGCACTAGAAAATCAACCCCTTCAAACCTCTGAACCCCAAGGTCTGGCAACGACTCAAACACAAGAAAATATTACAAGGGTATTGCCAGCATCCTCTCTTACCAGAATAAATCCTTCAGGTGGTCTCTCCACTTCTTCTTCAACCGAGGTCCAAGGCCTTTTTGTTAAGGTGGCAGACCTGGAGGGATCCCTCCAGACATCTTCTCAGGTTGTTTCTGACTTTAAATCCTTAATTTCCAACTCTATGAAGTTAGAAATAGGAGTTTTTGCTGGGAATGAGAAGATGGTCTTCGAGAAACTGGATGAACTTGTAGTGGCAACAAATAAAAATTCTGAATTTATACAAGTTGCAGTCCAGGGATTAAAGGAGGATATGGTGACATAAATCTAGATTGCCCTCAAAGCTGAAATTGTTCAACCTTTGGCAAGTCTGACTGGTGAGGTTCAGAGTTTTACCACCTGATATGACCATTTATATGCACATTCCCATATCGTTTCTAAGTCGTTTTAAGCTTAATTATGTGCAACTTACATGTATATTCGATGCTTTGATGGTATTGTTAGTGGTGTAGGCTTAGAACAGGCTTAGAAACAACTTTCGGATGATTAGAAGATGCACTAGGATGGTTTATGGACGCATACGAGTGAAGACGGAATGGAAACTACAAGTTTTGGCTGAAAACAGAGCAGGTGCATTGCACCTGGTTAAGTGTTCGTGAGCTTCAAGGCATTCGGTTATCGATTTTCTTAGCGTTTACTTGTTTTCTACACATTGGTACATTATGTTCTTCTATATTTTTACTCTTTGTGCTTTGTTTATGATTATGAGTAGCTAAATAATTCGTCATCCACTGAGATGAAGTGATACATTGAATAATGGTTACATAATCTTTTGAACTCAAGTAGATTAGATTTAACGTTGTGTCGTAATCTTAGCTTATTAATTCTTTGTTATTTAACTCTTAATTGCGGATAGTTTTTGCATGATCTCAATGGTAACTTAGGTTGTGTAGAAGTTATTTTGATTGCTTGGTTAGAAGCAATTGTTTCTATGACGAGTACGGTAGAAAGTAATTAATAGTTAATAAGGGTTAACGGGTTAATGGTTGGGTACAATCAATAGACACAATTGTTATCTAAATAACCAAAACAATTAGTTGGCTAGGAAAGTTATGAAAGGCATCTTGGGGTATCGGTTTTAGTAATGGAACTAGTTAATTAAGGGAATTGAATAAAGTAACGAACTTGACGGGTACGGGGTGAGTCTTTGTTTAGTTCTCGGTTATAAAATCAACATATTTGAATTGGTTCTTCAATTATATGCAACCTAAATAATGTGTATCATGGAGTCGAAGTGGATGATCTTCTCATCCTATTTGATTTAAAACAATTTTTTTTTCGATAAATTCTTAGGAATTTCTAACTCTTTCAATCAACTAACTTTTAATATAAAAACCAAGATGACGTGGTGTCTTTAAAAAACCAAACTCTTTTTAACTACTTAAAACTCGCTAGCTCTTTGTAGTCTCCGTGGAACGAACCTTTACTTACTTTAATCTATATTGCATACGAACGGGTCCACTACCCGATTGTGTGTGGTATTCGATTCGGAGTATTTTTAAGGATTTTAATTTAACTAGATTTTCACACATCAAGTTTTTGGCGCCGCTGCCGGGGACTAATTTAAGAGCTTTAGTTTGAGATTTCGTAGTTGATCCTTTCTTGTACTCAAGTGCAAGAAAGTTACTTGGTTTCTTAGGTTAATTTTCAATTTTTAGTCTTAATTTTATGTTTTGTTTTGTTTGTGTAACTTGGTGCGTTATACGGTTTTCTTTGTTTGTGTTTTCAGGTTTGTTTCTTAGTTAATGACCACAAGGGCTGCCGGTATACCACTAGTAAGTCCTTAATCTAATCCGGGAAAGACGAAGAGATGAGGAAAGAAACCTTCTAAAACCGTTAACCTTTCACCTAGCAAAATAGATTCCTTCTAAAACCGAAAGTTCCACACCACCGGAAAATAAACAACCAACTCCACCGAAAACTTCACCTAAAAATTTACCAAATTTTACACCAAACTCCACTCCATACTCTACACCTCCTATTACACCTAGAAACATGGCCGATGACATGGTTCATCTGTTTGATAGGACTATTGGGGAGAGTACTCAAGTCATTGCACCTAATAGGGGCTCGGCTATTCGTCCTCCAACCACCGCTCCGAATTTCAATGTCAAAGGTAATCACTTGTCTTGGGTTGAGCAAAATCAGTTTGACGGGGTTGTGAAGTGGGATCCATATGATCATGTGGAGAAGTTTGAAAAGGTTTGTCGATTGTTCAAGTATGGGGAGACACAAATGCCACATGTTAAGCTTGAATTATTTCCGTTGTCTCTCACGGGAGAGGTGGTGAATTGGTACAAGAATCTCGATGACAACATATTTGAAACATGGGAAGAGTTGAGGGAAGGATTCATTGAGAGGTTATTTTCGGCTCAATTGGTTGAAACAATGAAGCTGGAGATTCGGGCGTTTAAGCAACTTAGTTGTGAGGATTTGGTAGACGCTTGGAAGAGATTGAAGGAATTGATGAGAAATTGTCCCGGGCATGGTATTCGATTGAATGAGCACATTCTTATTTTCTTCCGGGGTTTAGATAGCCGTACTCAAAGGGAATTGGATTGGGCTTGTGGAGGTAACATTAATAATGTCACTTACAACGAAGCCTATAAGATTATGGAAGATATGGTTCGTACTAGTGTGATTCGTGAAGCGGTAGGACTAAACCGGATCTTGTGAAAACGGGAAGAAGAAGTGTGGCTCGGGTTGATAGTGGTGGAAGTAATGATGTTGTGGCTGAAATTAAGGCTTTGGCAAGTCACATGGATAAGCAATTTGCAAGCATGGATGGTAGGTTTGGGTTGATTGAAAAGGATTTGAAGACGACGGTTGCGGGTTGTGATATTTGTGGTGATAGGCATTACACGAAAGATTGTGATAAAGCGCCACGGAATGAGGAACATGTTCAAAATCAATATCAACCACCATTTGCAAATCGAGGGCTATTTCAAAGGAATGGAGCTTATCGAAATCGGTACCAAGGTAATTCTAATTCTAATTTTAATTCTAATGGTGCAGGAAATTATAGGTCCACATTGGGAGCTTCATGGCAAGGAAGAAATCAAGGAGGTCCTTCGGTTCAACCGGTTGAAGTTGTTGATCCAAATGCCGAGCTTAGGGATCTTGTTAAGAAGTTCATGGTTGATCAAGACACTAAGAATGAGAACTACCGAACCGATATCACCGCTTTGAATGATAAGATTAATCAAAATATCAAAAGTCAACAAGCGGCGATCAAGGATTTAGGAGTGAGGCTTGATAGAATGGGTAATTCTAATCATCAACAAGGATCTTTGCCAAGTAATACCCAACAAAATCCTAAGCCTTCCGGTTCGAATGATGGAGGTAATAAGTATCAACACCCGAATGTTAGGAATGAGCATGTAAATGCCATTACTACTCGGTCCGGCAAGGTAGTTAATTCTCCTATCTCTCCTCATATTTCTAGTGCTACTAATGTTCCTACGCAGGTTGATAGTGAGGACAAAGAAGATGAACAAGTTGATGAAGAGATTGTAATGGAGCCAAACCAAGCCGTGAAACCACCGGCCGTTCCACTTACATCTAGTACATCGGTTGCTACACCGGTAGCTAAACCGACAGTTGATGAGCCTCAAGTCAAGCGATATAAGCCTAAAGTTCCTTTCCCTCAAAGATTGAAAAAGGATAAGCTCAAGGAACAATATGATAAGTTTGTAGACATGATTAAATCGGTTTATATTAATGTGTCTTTGGTTGATTTGCTTTCAGGGATGCCGAATTATGCCAAGTTTATCAAGGATCTTGTAACGGATAAGAGGAAGCTAGAGGAAGCTAAGGCTACTTTCCTAAATGTGGAGTGTTCGGCAATTGTGCAAAATAAAATCCCTCCTAAGCTTTAAGACCCAGGGACTTTTCTAATTACTGGTTCTCTTGATGCTAAGCTTACTTGTGATGCTTTGGCCGATATTGGTGCAAGCATTAATTTAATGCCATTTTCAATTTATAGGCGATTGTCTTTAGCGGCTCTTAAGCCAACTCGGATGAGCATTAGGCTCGCCGATCATTCATTTCAGTATCCCATGGGGATTGCGGAAAGTTTGTGTGTTAAAGTAGGCCATATTGTCTTTTTGGCCGATTTTGTTATTCTTGAGATGCAAGAGGATGCCAAGGTTCCTCTTATTTTAGGCTGACCTTTCTTTTATACGGCCGATGCCATCATTCGTGTTAAGGATAAGATTATTTCATTAGGAATAGGAAAAGATAGAATTTCGTTTTCAATTGATAAAGCTTTGCAGCATCCTTATTCTACCGATGATTCATGTTTCAGGATTGATGTAATCGAAGAAGATGAAGCTTTAGAAATGGAATTGATGAGTTTCTTGGACACGGATGAAGGAGAAGCTTTGCTAGCTTGTAGTGAAGAGGAGCAAGTGATGGTTGCGGACATGGTAAGAGAGATTATGGAAGTAAGCACGGATGAATCAACATCGGAAGATGAGACTTTTGAGGAAATTGAGAGGGATGGTTTGAAGATTGAAACTTCGGTGGACATTCCACCAACCGATTTGGAGCAAAAGCCACTCCCCGAGCACTTGGAATATGCATTCCTCGAAGCTAAGTCACTCCTTCCCGTTGTCATATCGTCATCACTTTCGGATGATGAAAAAGGTAAGTTAATGACTGTGTTGAAGGCTCATAAAAGAGCCTTTGTTTGGCGTACAACTGACATACCCGGAATTAGCCCTGAATTTTGTAAACATAAGATTAATTTGCATGAAAATTTCAAACCAAGTATTCAAAGACAAAGGAGGCTAAATCCGAATATGAAAGATGTCGTTAAGAAAGAGATAATTAAACTTTTGGATGCTGGAAATATTTATCCTATCTCTAACAGTCTATGGGTAAGTCCGGTCCATTGTGTATCGAAAAAGGGGGGAATGACCATTGTCACTAATGAACATAATGAACTTGTACCTACCAGAACGGTTACCGGGTGGCAGGTGTGTATTGATTATAGAAAGTTAAATGATGCGACCCGTAATGACCACTTTCCTTTACCCTTCATTGACCAAATGCTCGAATGGTTAGCCGGAAACGAGTATTTTTGTTTTCTTGATGGTTTCTCCGGGTACTTTCAAATACCCATTGATACCAACGATCAAGAAAAGACGACCTTTACATGTCCTTTTGGCACATATGCTTATCGTAAGATGCCATTTGGATTGTGTAATGCTCCCGCCACCTTCCAAAGGTGTATGATCGCGATATTCCAAGACATGTTAGAAACATCTATGGAGGTTTTCATGGATGACTTCTCGGTCTTTGGTGACTCTTTTGACAAGTGTCTTTCTAACTTGGATAAGATGCTTGAGTGATGTGAGCGGGCACACCTTGTTCTTAATTGGGAAAAATGTCATTTCATGGTTAGAGAAGGCATTGTGTTAGGTCATAAGGTGTCTAGTGTAGGGATTGAGGTAGATAAGGCTAAAATTGATGTAATTGCTAAATTACCTCCACCGCCTAATGTAAAAGGCGTTAGAAGTTGCGGGATGATTAGAAGATGTGTTGCGGGGGGGGGGGGATGATTAGAACCCTATTTGTTTCGTGTTTGTGCAGATGGGATGATTAGAAGATGTGTTGCGGGAGGAGAAACTCGTTTGATCTTGGATGGATGTCACCAAGGGCCAACCGGTGGTCATTATGGACCAACCGTTACTAGTAAGAAAGTGTTTGATGCAGGTTTTTATTGGCCAACAATTTTCAAGGAAGCTCAAACTTTGGTGGATACTTGTGATGCGTGTCAACATCAAGGGAACATCACAAAGAGAATGGAGATGCCTCAAAACTTTATCCAGGTTTGCGAAGTTTTTGATGTTTGGGGTATTGATTTAATGGGACCCTTTTCGCCTTCAAATAAGTGTCTTTACATTTTAGTGGCGGTTAATTATGTGTCTAAATGGGCCGAGGCTAAAGCCTTGCCAACGAATGATGCAAGGGTAGTGATAGATTTCTTGAAACAATTGTTTTGCCGTTTTGGTTGTCCTAAGGTCTTAATAAGTGATCGTGGAACTCATTTTGCGAATCACCAACTTGCTAAGGTGTTGGAGAGATATGGTGTCCATCATCGTGGCATTAAAACGAATTTTAGAGAAAACCATAGGTGATAATCCTAAAAATTGGTCAAAGAAACTAGATGATGCATTGTGGGCTTTTAGGACCGCATTCAAGACTCCACTTGGGACTACACTTTATAGGTTGTTGTATGGGAAAACATGTCATTTACCTTTAGAAATAGAGCATACAGCTTATTGGGCTCTTAGGAATTGTAATATGGATTTAACTGAAAGTGGTGAATTAAGAATGTTACAATTGAATGAGTTAGATGAGTTTAGGTTGCATGCACATGAAAATTCAAAGCTCTATAAAGAAAGAACAAAGGTTTGGCATGATCACAGGTTGAGAAAGAAAGATTTTAAGGTAGGTGATAAAGTCTTGTTGTTCATTTCAAAGTTTAAATTGAAACAACCTAAATTGACTTCAAGATGGATGGGACCCTATGTCATTAAGCATATTTATCCTTCAGGGTATGTGGAATTGTATAAAGGGAATGGGGAAACATTTATTGTCAATGGCCATAGGTTGAAGATTTTTAATGAAGAAACTTGTGATGAGGGAGTTGAGGTGGATCAACTCTCGTTTTATGAAATTGATAAGTAGTTGAGGATGTGAGTCTAGCTAACGACTCCTTAATAAATTAAGTGCTTCTCGGGAGGCAACCCGTGTGTTTTTAATTTTAGTTTATTTCATTTTTTATTCTTTATATTGAAAAAATCCAAAAACATTTGAAAAATCGGAAAAATCAAAAAGATTTTTGTTTTGTTAGTCTAGTTATGTTTATTTTTCATTTTTATAGCTTTTAGTTGAGATGTGCAGGTTCCGAAGTGCCAAGGTAAGTGCGAAAGGTAAGTTTGGCTAGTGGTGCGCCGCACCAGAAGGCAGGTGCGTCGCACCTGAAGATGAATCAGGAGAAGGGAGTTTTCTGATGTGGAAATGCAATGCACCAAGTAAGGGGGTGCGCCGCACCACCTATGTTTTTGACCAATTGACCCAGTTTGACTTGCATTGACTTTTTGGATTGGGTTAGGATTCTTGTAGGGCCGAAAATCTGGGGAATAAGGCTAACAATTTGTTCTTTTCTCTTCTCCTGGCACGACACAAAACACACACATATTCATAGTATTTGTTTTCTTTGCTTCTAAAAACTTTCAATTCTTAAAAGCAAATTCCAATTTCTCTTGACTACTTCATTATTCTTCAAGATGGTTAGGAGATTATTCTCAAGGGTAAGTGTTCTTCCATTGTTCTCCATTGTTCATCTCTAATCCGAAATTAAAAAAAAAAGATTTTCAAAATTAATGAGTTTAAAACGAATTACTTGAATCTTTTGAATGGGTTTTGTGTTTTTCATTTATTACACTATCATTGTATCAATAATTTTGTTTAAATCAAAGAGATTCGCATTAGGGTTCTTGAGAAATTTGGAAATAATTTGGGGTTTTTGATGGTAGATAGGTTAGGATGGTATGTTGATGCTTGAATTAGTGTGTAATCGTTTTAATTTTGATTGATTTCGTGTTGATTGTTTAGATTGTGATTGAGGTTTTTGAAAGTGACATATATTTGAAATAAAGAGGGAAGTTTGTTTGTTTGTTCATTGAAAATTCTGGAATCGATTTGAAAAGAAAAGAAAAATTTTCTGAGGAAGGTGCGCCGCACCATATAGGGGTACGACGCATATCGGGGGGTGCAGGATTTTGAAACTTCAGGAGGTGCGACGCACCAGTATGGGGTGCGCCGCACCTGGTTGTCTGGAAGTTTATTTTTGTTCGTTTTTGTTTCCCGTGACTTATGCTTTCTTGCTTTGTTGTTTTTGTTTATTTTTGCAGAAAGGGAAGCAAGTGGAGGGTTCAAGTAGCAGTGAGGAATTCGTTCCCGGAATAAGGCGTGGGTATGATTTCGGAGAACCCGACCCAAGTGACAACCACCGCTTTAGAGATAGTGCGCTCACCTTGAGTGCTAAGACTCATCCCGCTGAACCACATGAGTGGTTGCGCTTTCCAGGAGTTACAGGGAATGAGCGCATTCATTACATGAACCGTCTTCAGGACCTAAGGTACAAACATGTCATGGAACCCAAAATTGTTAGTTGGGGGGGTTTTGAGAAGCAAAATATAAGAGACCCTGTGATTAAAATGATTACTTGTAAGAGTAGAATTGCAAATCGTGAGATAAAAACATATAGGATGTGGGAAAATGTTTTTAGTTGTGATATGACAACGGTCCGTGAATGGTGTTTTGAGTTTTTGAGTACAATTAGAGTTGATACAAATTTGAAGAGGGAGGAGTTCTATACAAGAAAAGTTATTCATTTTCGGGCAGGGGGGTTCAAAGGCATTGTACGGTGCCTGAATTTGCTTACTTGACTTGGATGGTTTCGGGAGTTGAGTTGAATCATATGGATACTTATGAGTTTTTGAGAAAGGGTGTGTATGACAAAGATGTTACTGGTTTTGATGATTATAAAACAACCAAGGATTTTTGGTTTGAGATTGGTGGTAGTGGTAAGTTAGCCATGACAGTAAGTAAGGTATCGGAAATTAAGGTACCTATTTTGAAGGTTATCCACCGTATGATTACCCATTGTTTTTTGGTTCGAAATGATCACAATGAGAAGGTTTCACCCACTGATGCTTGGCTTATGAGGTTGTTTTATGAAGGTTCCCCTACTACTTTTGCTTGTGCACCTTATGTGTTAGCAAAGTATCTTGCTACACATAAGGATCGTGTGCTTGTTTGTGGGAATTTTATTTGCAAGATTTTTGTGATGTTGGGGTTTGACACAAATAGGAATACAAGGAGTTTGGTGAAGGTTCCATGTAGTCGTTTTGGAATCAATGATTTGATTAGTTTTGGTTTGATTTTTGAGGTAGATGGAAGGGATGTGTTTGTAGGAGATTTACCAGAGGAGCAGCGGCCGGTAGGAAAGAGGCGTAGGGAGGATGGCTCTAGTGCTCCCCAATTTGCAGCCGGTTCTTCTTCATCTTATTTTGACTTATCTTTTTTGTCGGGGGCTGTTTTTGGTTTACAGGGGTCTACGGACATGTTGCTTGATAATGCCCGGACGGCGAATAGTATGCTTCATCGAGTGCTCGGTCAGCAAGAGCACTTCCGTCCAATGTGGGAAAGGCAATATGAGGAATTTCATCGGCAGCAATATAGTCAAGTGGATGAGGATGAGCGCCCAGAGATCCCTACTTATACTCCTCATGAGATAGTGCCTCCTAGTCAAGGTACTTTTGATTATCTCTTTCCTTCGCAGGGCTATCAGCAGGAGACATATTCGTATAGACCTCCCGAGTTTGATTTGGGTACTCAGACTACAGGCTATGGGATGTATACCGGTGCTCCTAGATATGGGGGAGATTTCTTTAGTTATTCCACATCGGGTGGAGATGAGACTAGAGGTCATACGGGTATGGGTACTCCTCATGTTGCTCCAGGAGATGATTGGTTTGCTGCTGAGCGTAATCCTGATGGTGCTAACAGTGTTCCCTCTGTGTTCCCGTGAGCATTAAGTCATCATGGTTATATTTGGTTCACTTTGGTAGATGGTTATTGGAACATTGCACATTTATTTTCGATTTGGTTGTAATGCCCTTTGTTGGCACCATAACATTTTACTTTTTCCGTATTTAGGGTAGTTTATTTGGTTATGTAGGGTAAACACTAAGTATGCGCGGGGGGGGGGGGGGTTGGTTGGTTATTTCATTTGACTAATATTCTAATGCTTACTATGTTTGAGTTTGTTTTGATTGTGGTTTATGCTTTTGGAGAGGAGTAATTCATATGCATATGCTGGCAGTAAGTTCAGCGCCCATTCATTTTCAACAATTCTACCAAGCATACAAACATTTACCAACATCCGGCAAGTTTTCATTTTCTTTTTCTTTTATTTTATTTTTGCTTTTACCTATTTCCCGTTTTATTTTATGTTCATTGTACAATGAGGACATGGTACAACTCAAGTATGGGGGTGGGGTATGTAAATAGGAAAAAGCCGGGTGAAATTGAGACTTTTTGATAAGATTGGGTAGATTTTTAACTTTTGATTACTTCTCCTATACTTTAATTACTTTGTCATTTAAGATTTAATCATATTAGTTAGTAATTGAGCTATATTCCCTTGGTAAAACTATTTTAAATTGTGAAATGTGTTTTGAATGATCGTTAAGGCAAATCCATTCAGATTGATTACATGACTAGCACACTCTACCACAAAACACTCAAATATGTGAGATCTTGATTCATTTAGAGATTTGATAGGTGTTACGGTTTTGGTTTAGTTGCCTTGTAAATTTGTCCCTCTCATAGGCTTTTGGATTTATCCGGAAGTAAAAGTCTCTTTTAGAGCTTTGAACTATGACGTGCAAGTTTGAGGTTAATTTATTCCATTTCCGCATTTCTTTCTTTGATATGAGTGTGCCGGTGATTGCGTTGATTCTAGAACTTGTCTTAGTTGATCGTCCCGTAGTTTGCTAGATGATAAAGAGGTAAAATTTAGGATTAAACCCATTTTCTTTGTTTATTCACCCTTTGTTATGTTTATCATTGTTTAACCATGTTTGTATACATGTGTTTTAGTAGCTAATCACATTGGTTAGTGAATTTCCCTTGTTTAAACCCTTGTTGCACTCATTTTTAGTGCAAGATACACTTAGAAAACATGTTGAGCCTAACCTTTCGTTTGTCTTAAATCCACTTAAATATGCAACCTATCCTCACCATACCGATAGTCGAAATCCTTGGTTGATCATTAGTTGCCTATGCTAGTTGGATGGTTTGGGGTTGTCTTGATTATGTCGGGTTGGTATATTCTCTATTGGGGGTAGATTGATGTCGTCATAATTATTGATTAAGTCTAGATTATTCGGATTAGCATGATGGTTATGATTTGTCAACAAATTTCAAAGTTGTAAAAGGGGGATACCAATTAGACAGGGTAAAGGTAGTTCATTAAAAAGAAAAGAGAATGAAAAGAATGAAAAACATAAAAAATAAAAGAAAAAGAAGAACTTGGACTATCATTTGGTATTTCCCTAATCTTTGGCAAATCAATGTAGAGTTGGTACATAAGTTTAAACCAACAAAGTGTTCTTTGATTGATTATAATCTTCATTAAAAGTTGGTATGTTCGTTAAAACCAACATTGGTATGTTATGGTGGTTAGAAGTCGTTTTGAAGGTCATACACCACAATGGTGTCGGTATTTATCGGTCTATTGGGGGAGTAGAGTCGGGAGAACGTCTTTTGGGTTGTGGATAGATGGCAACTAGTGATATGGGTTGTGTTGGACTAGACTATAATATAAAACCTTGTTAAATGTTGTGTTATTTCTTTTTAACACCAATTATATCCTTAAATTTCCATACACATTGTTAACGACCCTTGTAAGCCTTTGTACATTACAACCATGTTTATTACCTCTTTTTATAGACGTTATATGGTGCTTGCGCCATGGCGACATAGAGACGATTCTATTACAAGCTTATGGTTAAAGTATATGCATCACGACTAGGCTTCGAGTGATTGATACAATATTTCAACCCAATAGTTTGTTAGTTGGAGAAAGTTAGTTGAGATGTTCTTCTTTCATTTGATTAAAAGTTCTTAGTCGTGTTTTCTAGACTTTTGGATCATTCAAGTATTGTCAAACATTTCAAATTTTCATTTAAGATTAAAACTGCTTAACTATTCTTATAGTTTTGCTTCTTTTTGGATTAATGTCATGTTTAACAATTGAGAATCAAGGGAATGGATGTTTTGAAATTTGAATTTGCTTGAGGACAAGCAAGGCTTAAGTATGGGGGGGTTTGATATGTCCATTTATATGCATATTCCCATATCGTTTCTAAGTCGTTTTAAGCTTAATTATGTGCAATTTACATGTATATTCGATGCTTTGATGGTATTGTTAGTAGTGTAGGCTTAGAACAGGTGAAATGGTTAGAAACAGCTTTCGGATGATTAGAAGATGCACTAGGATGGTTCATGGACACATACGAGTGAAGACGGAATGGAAACTACAAGTTTTGGCTGAAAACAGACCAGGTGCGTCGCACCTGGTTAAGTGGTGCGGAGCATTTTCTTCTCAGAAAGTTGAAAGATGTTAGAAAGCAGGGAGGTGCAGCGCACCAACCCTGTGGTGCGTTGCATATCGGGCATGATTATTTTTGGAAACAAGGCCAGGTGCGCCGCACCTGAAGCTTGGTACGTCACACCTGCAGGTCGGTTTGTGAAGACTTTTTGTAAACTCTATAAATACAAGACCATAACCCTCCCATTCGATATACAATCACTTCTAGTCGATTTTAGGGTTCTTTGGGGCTATTCTCAGCAGCTTTTTCGTCCATCAAGGTCTAAGGGTTGTTCGTGAGCTTCAAGGCATTCGGTTATCGATTTTCTTAGCGTTTACTTGTTTTCTACACATTGGTACAATATGTTCTTCTATATTTTTACTCTTTGTGCTTTGTTTATGATTATGAGTAGCTAAATAATTCGTCATCCACTGAGATGAAGTGATACATTGAATAATGGTTGCATAATCTTTTGAATTCAAGTTGATTTGATTTAACGTTGTGTCGTAATTTTAGCTTATTAATTGTTTGTTATTTAACTCTTAATTGCGGATAGTTTTTGCATGATCTCAGTGGTAACTTAGGTTGTGTAGAAGTTATTTTGATTGCTTGGTTAGAAGCAATTGTTTCTCTGACGGGTACGGTAGAAAATAATTAATATAAGGGTTAACGGGTTAATGGTTGGGTATAATCAATAGACACAATTGTTATCTAAATAACCAAAACAATCAGTTGGCTAGGAAAGTTATAAAAGGCGTCTTGGGGTACCGGTCTTAGTAATGGAACTAGTTAATTAAGGGAATTGAATAAAGTAACGAACTTGACGGGTACGGGGTGAGTCTTTGTTTAGTTCCCGGTTATAAAATCAACATATTTGAATTGGTTCTTCAATTATATGCAACCTCAATAATGTGTATCATGGAGTCGAAGTGGATGATCTTCTCATCCTATTTGATTTAAAACAATATTCTTTTCGATAAATTCTTAGGAATTTCTAACTCTTTCAATCAACTAACTTTTAATATAAAAACCAAGATGACGTGGTGTCTTTAAAAAACCAAACTCTTTGTAACTACTTAAAATTCGCTAGCTCTTTATAGTCTCCGTGGAACGAACCTTTACTTACTTTAATCTATATTGCATACGAACGGGTCCACTGCCCGATTGTGTGTGGTATTCGATTCGGAGTATTTTTAAGGATTTTAATTTAACTAGATTTTCACACATCACCACCAGAATAAGTAATCTAGAAAGCAGACCAACCCTTGACCAGACTTCTATTTTCAGCAGTATCAGTAATGCAGTTGTGCAAAGATTTAGAGGTGATATGGTGAAGGAAATCACTTAAGAGATTTCTGGGTCTATTTTGAGAAATCTACAAGATGGGTTGTTGCCATAAGTGGTCAGAATGATCGAAGGAGAGCTGCCCAAAAACTTGCCCCAAGAACTGGAAATTGTTAAGAAAGAAGTTGTGGCTTTACGAAAAACTATCAATACTATAACTCCAGTAGCCGGCAGAACCTTCGGATCTTCAGATAGACATACCATTGACCAGATATGGAATCATCTCTCGTCCCAGACTGGAGATCATTCCAAGGGGGGAAAATCTGGTGATCTTCAAAGAAAAATCGAAGTCTGGAAGAAGGTGGTTGGAACAAATATGCCTGGTATTGATGCTAGTGTACAACAAGCTCAAGAGGTCACTGGTACTGATGCCAGTGTTCAGGTTGAAGAAGAGGTTGCTGGTACTTATGCCAGTGAGCCAATGTTTGAAGAATTCCCAGACATCCCAACCACAATGAAAAAGATCAAAAGAAAGCATGTGGTGTCTAGTGAAGAAACTGAAGAAGCTGAAGCAGAAGAAGAATATGTATCTGCTGATGAGGCCAAGGCAAAAAGACTGGAGCAAGAGTGCATCATGATTGAAATTTTCAAGAAAAATATGAAGGATGACTTAATTGCTCACCAGTTGGATCCAGTCATGGGACTCTGGATTCTTACAATGCTGGCAGGTTGGGCATTCACATTGAAGTATATAAAAAGATGAAGGATGATCCCAGACTCAAGAAATGTTTGGATACCTTGGATGATGTCTATATTCGATCCATGTATGCACAAGAAGAACAAGTATATGATGCTGAAATTTATGGTGTGAGCATACTGGATCTCATTTCCCAGAGAAAACAAGAATTGAAAGAACTCCAGGATCAAGTAAGGAGAAATGCTACTGCTCTGGAAAATGAATATAGAAAGAAAATCAAAGGATTGCCCAAGGCACTAGCCAGGAAGACAAAAGCTGCCAGAGATGCAGATCTTATCACCTTCATTCCCTTGAACACTTCAGAAAGAATTGACAAAGCAAAAATTCAACAAGCTGCTGAGCAAAGAAAGGTGTCCAGGGAAGTTGATGATATTGTTAGGAAGGCTCAGACAAAAGAAAAGTACGAGCATTTGTCAAGATTCAGAGCTGATGTCCGACCAATACTGGGAGTTGAGATCCATCTGGCAGAGAATCATGATAACTTCTCAAAGTTCCATGTCAAACTCTTCAGAGAAGGGAACTTTACTGATGAAAGAAAGAATACGTCAGTCAGGGCATTTGGTCGGTCAGAACTTAGAGAGATTGGCCTTTCCTACAGAGGTAAAGATGTTTCCCAAGATGTAAAATATTTTATGAAGAGGATTGGCAAAGAATGGATGAGGAAGGAACTGATGGAGATGGATTTGGGTCTATGGACTGCACTAACTACACCACCATCTCCAGGTTCAAAGAGGAAGGCCACAGAAGAGCCATCTGGGCATGCTGAAAAGAGAATGGCCTGAATCTTTGTCTTGTACTTGTATTTTGTTTATTTTGATGTAAAGTTGTAACTTTCAACCAGTTGATGTCTGTATATATAAGTTGCAAGCTTTATATTTCACAAGTACTTGAACAAATTAAGTCTAGTAAATTAAAATGTATAATGAGAACACTGATGATCTATAAAGTGGTTCTCCGGTAACTAAAATTTAGACTTAGTCAAAATCTCAAGGATTTTTCAAGTACAAACTTGTATAGATAAAAGCTTAAAAATCCTTACATAATTTCTAAACAAATAGGGGGAATTTGTTAGGTTCTGATTTACTAGATCGCTCTAGACGTGACTACTGGAGCCCTCTGAAGATTTGTCCAGAAATTATGTGAAGACCAGTAAACCATTTACTTGTACAGGAATCTGGATTCCACCAGATTGGTTCACTGGACTTCACTTCAGTCAAGATCTTTCCACTAAAGAACATTCTCACTGAAGTCTGAAGAAAGAAGTCTGACAAATAGTGGAGCTCACTGGCAGACTTACCAGATCTCCTGACTGGAGTCCTTGACAGTATTCTAGACCTTACAAGTCTGAACACTGATTACGAGGAATTGACTTTATGCCTTTACATGCCTTTACCAGGACAATCCAATTTTCCTTTGTTAAAAGCCTTGCACGCATGTAAAGGTGGTTGGTTAATTAGAAGACAAGTCACTATCAAGTGACTTTATTCTTGTACTTTAACCAATGCATTTAAGGAATTAAAGTGGTTTCCTTAAATGCATGCAACCATATTTTGTACGGCAAAAAAAATATTATATTCATTCTTTTTGCCTGTAAATACCAAGTCATTTCCCTCGTCCAAATTACACTTTTTCAATTTGGTGCCTTTGCTCAAATACTCTCGATCTAAACAGTTATACTTCACAACTTTAAGTATTTCGATCAAAAGAGTTTATTTAGCAAATATTAGATCACTTGTAATTCATAAGGCTGTTTAGATACTTACTTTGTAATATCTTAGTTCCGCAACAACCTTGTATTTTATTTAACATCAATAAATAAAATACACTTGAAAATTACATTGTGTCTTACCATTTACTTTACTTGCTTATCTTTATATTGCTTAAGTTACGTATACTTTATATATATTCTTGCATTTATATTTATTGTAATACTAGTCCAATATAGTGCTTACTTGACTTGTTGTATTCTACACTTATGGGTTAAACCATCAAGTGAGGGACTTCACATTTTCATTTTACTAAGTTAATAACAAACTTATTATACTTTTGATAATAATAATAATAATAATAATAATAATAATAATAATAATAATAATAATAATAATAATAATAATAATAAATTATAATAATAATGATGCATACATGATAGTATGATTATACTCTAACCACACAATCTCTACGTCCCACAACACAGACCTAGGGATGAGGACGGGTCGAAACTCGGCCAGACCCCCGACCCGCGAGAGCATGAAAACTTGACCCGTGACCCGACCCGTGAAGGTTGGGGGTCAGTTCGGTTCGGTTTCGGGCGGGTCATAACTTTCCTTCACACTTTTTTGGTTTTTGCCTTCACCCGACCCGGCCCGGCCCGATCCGTCCAACCCGTGACCTGCGAAAACACCAAAAGCTTGACCCATGACCCGAACCGTTAGGGCTTTGGGCCGGTTGGTTCGGGCTGGTTCCGGGTCTGGCGCGGGTCAACGGTTTTTTTGCTCATCCCTACACAGACCTACCCAACCTCACTTTCATTTTCATCCCTTCTATATTTGACCTAACCACTTTTATCCTCTTTTACCAAAAATTGAAAACAAGAGAGAAAAGTTTATCGATACTAATAACAAAATCTTATTCAATTTATCCATTTTCTTTAGCCGTCATTTACATAGATTTATGGTTGATAGTGGTTAATACCTGCGGTGGTTATTAATTTATTATCCGATGATGGTTGATTTCGACGGTGGTTACGATCCGGTGATGACTATATTCCGGTGATGGTAAATATCAGGCAAGAACATCAGATCAGATTATTTCACTTTGGTGTTTTAATTGTTAAAGGGTGTTTTGGTAAACTTGAATGAATTCCTCGGAATGTTTAAACATTCCATTAAGTTTGTGATGGAATGGCAAATTTCATGTATTAAGGAATTTGATGGAATTTTTTGAATTCCAATTCCATACTTTTCTCAACCAAACAAGTGAAAGAAGGGAATTTGGATTCTATTTCCAATGAATTCCAAAGGATTCCAATGAACCAAACACCCTCTTAAGTCATTAGCTTGCTTTGGCTAATGTAATTACAAAAGGAGAAATGGGGAAACGACCTCTCTGTTATCTTGACTTCGATGAGTGAAAAATACTTAGTGTGATTGTAACTTATAATACTGTTTTGTCACAATATGTGCCTTTAATTATGCTTTCAAATATACCACTATAGCTTTTGTATTTCGAGCTCAAGCTAAGTCGTCAAACACATCCACATACCCGGCCGTGTATTGCACGGGTCTTCACTCTAGTCATTAATTAAGAAATAATTGATTCCCCAATAATGAGATAATCGGATAATATGAAAATGTAAATATTTTATTTCAATTATTATCATTGCATGTAATTAACTCAAGAATTTACCGTTTATCGTGAGTTCGTGACAAATTGCCGCCAGTTAATTAGGGTTAATGATCCAAAAAGTAATTTATGCAAAAACTTTTATGATTATTACTTAGATATAGAGATATAAATAGCTAAACATAATGATTCAATAATTAGGGTTAATTATTAGATAATTGTATGACTATGGGAAATTTTCGTGTGATTTTTCTGCTTTGCGACAATTTACTAATAAATTCATATAAAATCAAACGTAATGAATTAGGAGTTATACTTCAGACTGTAGATACCCAACTCATAGGGATACAACTTTGTAGTTCTGGTCGAAGCTTGATTCTGACCAGAAACAGGTCTACACAGGTTGTGAAGCTACTGGAAATTTCCAGTCAGCATGTTTTATGTGAATTACTTGTTAATTAAGTTGTTTTAAGGCGCAATCAAGGTAACTTGATGTATGTGGTACTCTTCTTGGAAGGGGGAGCCGACTTAGACATATACATGAACGATAGTGACCATATTTTGGTGGCCCACTTTAACTCGTTGCATGATTAATTAGTTAATAGTTAGTAAGTTTATTATTTTGCATATTTATTGTGCTATAAATGGTGATGCAAAATTGTTTTAGAGAAAAGAATAAACTTGACTAAGAATTATTGAATCAGAGATTTTTTTAATAAAATTGGAGTCTTACAACCTTGAGATACACCGGCTCACCCATTTAAACAAACTCTAAGAGAGGTATAAGTCGGAGTGCGCTAGCCTTCTAACAGGGCGGGTTTTTAATTGCGTCTATCGCAAACCTTCGCCCTTGCGCTTCTTTGTGCGTTCAAATGGAGCTACCGAGCTTTTTTGTGTTTTTAAGACTATACAAATGATTTTATTAAACATAATGTTATGAAGATTTGCATGAGTCTTCATACATAAACTTTTGATTCACATCAAATGCATTACCATTCAAAGTTAAGTCTTTGCCACCCACTGCTAAGAACACTTGCAAGTTCTTTTTGCTCCTACGTGAGGCCGTAGGCGAATTGTATCTTAAAAGGTAAATTACTACTCCATCGTGAGACTGGTGGTAGACTATTTACATGTTCTTAATTGGGCGACTTAAAGCGAGTTAAGAGGTGAGATCCCTGACCAGTGGCATAAGATGGGTCAAAACATGTTTACAAAACACTTAACACCCCTTTAAAGGGTATTTGTAAGTCCCATAAAATCTAGGAATTGCCCTAGTAATGCAATTATTGCTCGTCGATTACCTTTTGAGTACATCATTTCTAGCAGATCAACTGATGAAATGATAGTATGTCAATTGGATCCTAGCCTTAAAGAAATTAATTGTTAAATGAATTTAACATGGGTAAATTATATTTCTTAAGGATTCATTATCGAAAATACCGATAATTGAACTTGAATCTGTTTTGTAAATGGCAACAGGTCGATCTTATAAAGGGAAATAATTTCCGAAACCAACTTCAATGACTGTTTTTGTCAGCTGAGAATCGTTCTAAGAGCCGAGAAGAAATCTGATGTCCTTGAAACGCAGATGCCCGCTGTTTCGGGTGCCAATGCTACAACTGTAGAGTTGGCTGAATACAATACTAAGTTCGATAGACATAATGAGGTTGCTTGTTTGATGCTGGGTAGCATGACTCCCGAGCTTCAACAATCAATTCGGATTGCATAATCTGTGTAATATGATCAAAGAACTCAAGTCTATCTATGAATAACAAGCTGAAGTGGAATTGTTTGAACTTGTTGAAACACTTCATGACTTGAAAAACGATTATGGAACACCGGTGAGTCCTCATGTACTCAAGTTGAAGTGGTACTTTGAGCAGTTGAAAAGGCAAAATTATGAGTATGAGAAAAAGCTTCCAAGGAAATCTGCTACACCCCAAGTTCTTATGATCAAGGGGGAAAAGGTTCATAAAGCAAAACAACCGTAAGCTAAGGGCAAGAACTTTGGTAAAGGAAAGCAAGGTGCTTTAGTCTCAAAACCTTGAAAGACCCCTTCGGCAAAAGCAACATACGTCTAAAAGACCAGGCTTGTCATCACTGTGCTGAAGTGAGACACTGGAAGAGGAATTTTCCTAAGTATCTAGCTGAGTTAAACAAGAAGAAGCAGCAAGTTGGTTTAACCAGTTCTTCAAGTATCTTCTAAATTGAATTTTAAGTGTTGATGTGATTCAAATGATAATTCAATAGCAAAAGAGTCGAGTCTAACTTGGACTCTACCTATCTTTGACATTGTCGTCTTGTTTTATTTTGTCAAGAAACGCATTGAAAGACTTCAACGTGAAGGGATCTTATAATCAAATGATGAATCATTTGATAAATGCGTGTTTTTTTTGGCATTGTCGTTAGCAAGAAACGCATACTTCAAATGTAAAGGAATCTTAAAATCAAATGATGAATCATTTGACAAAGGATCTTAAATCAAAGGATGAATCATTTGACAAATGCGTGTCTTGTGTTTCCGGCAAGATGACAAGAAAACCTTTCCTGCATAAAACGAAGAAGGCTAAAGATCTATTTAGACTTATGCATACCGATGTATGTAGCCCATTTAGAGATATGTCAAGGAAAGGTGCTAGCTACTTCATCACTATTATGAATGATTTCAGTCATTATGGTTATGTTCACTTGCTTAAACATAAACATGAAGTCTTTGAAACATTCAAAGTATTTAAAAATGAAGTAAGAAATCAACTCGGTAAAACCATCAAGATTCTTCGTTCGAATAGAGGTGGAGAGTACTTAAGCCAAGAGTTAAAGGATTATCTAAAAGCTTGTGGATTTATCCAAAGCTTACTCCTGCATAATGGTATGTTTGAAAGGAGAAATCGATGCTTGTTAAACATGGTTAGATTAAATAATGAACCTTAAGACTCTCCCATTTTCATTTTGGGATTATGCTCTAGAGATTGTTGTATGCATTCTCAATATGGTTCTAAACAAGAAGGTTGACAAAACACCGCATGAATTGTGGCATGGGAGTGTTCCCAGTTTGTCTTACTTGAAGGTCTGGGTTGTGAGGCACTTGTGAAACGAGATATGCCTGACAAACTTGAACCTAGATCTGTTAAGTGCATCTTTGTAGGATACCCAAAGGAAACGATGGGTTACTACTACTACTTTCCTACCGAAAACACTGTAAAAGTATCTCGATATGCCGAGTTCTTTGAAAGGAAACTCATATTTTAAGAAAACAGTGGGAGGATTGTTGAACTTGATGAGGTTAAAGAAGAAGATGTGTCAACTTTTGAAAACACTAGCAATCATCAACTGGGGGGGTGGGGGGATGTTAAAAAGGATGAATCTCATGAACTTCAAGTTGAAGATAATGCGATTCCAATTCGTAGGTCCTCAAGGACAATACGTGCTCGTGAAAGATTAAATCTTATGGTTGAGTCTGAAGAACACGTATTAGGAGACTTAAATGAACCACCTATTTTCAAAGCTGCATTATCAGATCCGGAATCTAACAAATGGGTTGAAGCTGCGAATGTGGAAATGAACTCCATGAAAGATAATGAAGTTTGGTGCTTGGTTGATCTTCCATCTAATGGTAGAATCGTTGGGTGTAAATGGATTTTCAAGAAAAAGACCGACATGGATGAAAATATACACACCTATAAAGCTTGTCTTGTGGCGAAAGGCTATACTCAACTTTATGGAGTTGAATATGAGGAGACCTTTTCTCTCGTTGCGGACATAAGAGCTATTAAGATCATCTTAGTCATATCAGCGTACTCTAACCTTTTTTTTTGGTAAAGGGAAATTGAAACCCCGGTCAGCTTTTATATCACCCAAAAATAGTTATTACAAGTAGAATGACAGTAATGTCAGACTAGTTCATACATAGGACATTCCCATATGTATGTGGAACTCGCTAACAAGCTAAAAAAACAAAACAAGCTTCGAACTCTATACACTGTGTATTAGCTACTCAAAAACTAAGTAATACAAACCAAGACACTAATACACAAGATCGAAAAATGCATGGCTACATCTCTGGTAACTTCCATCCATCAAGGGCACTTAAGCCAGTAGTCTTTTTCTTGAACTTCATGGTGACTAACTTCAGGGGGACAGTGTTGACAATGCAATCTCTCAATTGTTGAACCGGTCTCTCTTGCCGATATAAAGTATGCCGTAGCAGCTACAAGAAGCTTGCCGATAACAGTGCTAGCCAGCTTCGAACCCTTGTTTCTCAGGTAGGATGTGATGTCTTCCCATTTACACGAAACATGATGCATCATAGCCAAGTGTTTAACTTGATTCCACACCTGCAAAGCATACTTACACTTAAAAAATAAATGATCATGAGAATCAGGTCCATGCTTCCAAAGGGAGCAGCAAAGCAAGTTAACATTAGTGGAACCACTAACATCCCATTGCTTGATCTTGTCTTGAGTTTTAAGCTTCTTCTTCATAATCAACCAAACCAAAAAAGAATGTTTAGGAATGATATGTGGAAACCACACCAACGAAACCCAATCCACTTTTTGTTGTCTGAAACGAATAGAGTCCCAAGTAATAGAAGCAGAATAAACAACATCGTTCCCATCACCATCCCTCCAAAAAACCATATCAGATGAACTTGGTTGAAGATTCGGGGGAGTAGTATTAATAAGAACCGAAAAGAAATCATACCATGCACGAGGCCAAGTCCATCTATTATTTTCAACCATGTCACTAACACAAGTATCCAATTTAAATCCAGCCCGAGTAATATGTCGATTCGAGATGTACTTGCATAATGGACCAATAGGCAACCATGAGTCAAACCATGCAGTAGTGGATTTACCATTGCCAATGCGGTGTTTAATACAAGGTCTAATAGAGTCACGCATTAACAACAGCTTTCTCCAACCCCACGTACTTCCAGCACGAATTGGGACATCCCACAAATTTCTACCTTTAAGTTTGGTAGAGTAACCCAATTTACCCAGATAGAGCGACTTTGATGCGTAAAACACGCACTAACTCAAACACAGCGGAATTTAAAACAACTATTTTTGGTATTTTCTGATTTTTTATGAAAACAAACAACAAACAAGACAATAAAAGTAAAAATGATAGATAAAGAATCCACCACCAAGATTCGTAAAGGCCAAGCCACCGGAACCAAGGATAAAGGAAACACTCCAACCCACCACTATGTTTGATAAAGGTCTAGCCACCACAAACACAGATAAAGGAATCGAAGGTTTTGGATCTCACCACAATAATTGATAAAGGACGAACCACCACAATTACAGATAAAGGGATTATTCCAAACCACCAAGATCAAAGATCTATAAAGGTAAATGAAGATTTTTAAGAAATAGAGGCTGCTCTATTAATTTCATTCAACTCAACGTAAATAAGTTCTTACAAGGAAAATGAGCCCCTATTTATAGATAACTACCTGCCTAGGAATCATCGAAATTATAATAAAAATAATAAGGAAATAAAATAAATAAAAGGCTGGCACATGGTGGGGACAACCACTAACAAAATGGACCAATAGAAAGAGCACACATAAAGCTTCTAGAAATATTCCTTTTGTAGCCGGGCCCAAAAACCGTTAGGAATAACGTTGTCACACGCCCCTCTTTTTGTCTTTATCATAGCTGTCATCCACCTTCTCTTATTGGGTCCACCAAACACGTGACTTCAGAACCATTCTATTATTTAGAAACTGGAATATAAATCTGGAGCATTCATTTGGAGTGCTTTAGTGGACTTTACTGGCGCGTCATGGCTTATTCTCACTGGAACTCCCTTCCACTGGAGAAGTGTTATCACTGGCGACTGGACTGGTTCAGTGAAGACTTGTCTAAAATGAGCCACTGCTGGTAGAATCAACATGGCTTGTTTAGATGGCATCACCAGTTCACTTTCCTTCAGATAATTTCTATTCTCCAGTTCACTGGTACCAGTTCATTGAGCCTTGCCATTTCCGCATCAACCTCCTCCTCTAAAAAAGGACTTGTCCTCAAGTCCTCGAGGTACTCATCCTCCAGGTACGACATCAGATCACCCACATTAAAAGTACTTGAAACTGCCATATATCCAGTTAACTCAACTTTATAAGCGTTTTCTCCAAATTTCTCCAAAATTTTGAAGGGTCCTTCAACTCTTGGCGTCAACTTGTTTTTCCGTCTTGATGGAAATCTTACTTTTCTCAGATGCACCCAAACAAGATCACCTGGAGCAAAACTGGGCTGTTTTCTGGAGTTGTTTGCTCTTGCCTTGTATTCTTCATTAGTCTTTTCGATTATAGCCTTCACCTGTTCATGAATTTTCTTAATTTCTTTCGCTCTGGCCTCAACTTCAATACTTGCCATAGGTTCAATCGAAAATGGAATCAATGGGAGTTAAAGGATTGACTCCATAACAAATTTCGAATGTTGATTTCTTAGTAGAATAATTAGGAGTTTTGTTGAAAGCAAATTCTGCATGAGCTAGTTTCAGATTCCAATCTTTTAAAGTTTTCTTCACCTATGTTCTCTGAAACCCTTTTCACTCTATCCTATGGTGATTTTTTACCTGAATTTCGTACCCTTCTTTCGCAATTCTTAATCAGATTTCAATGATTATTCATGATTACTGTATTCTCTTATGCAATAATCTGTGTTTAATTATTTGTTTTCTTGATCGTGTCTTGTGTTTCTAGGGTTTCTTTTCTTTTCGCACAAAACCCTCAGTTTTGTCTTGCTTCTGATTAATTACCTGGTTCGTGATCGCGGCTAACTTGATTAGTCCAGGTAGATCGATTGAACCTGTTAATTGATTAAGGGGATTGATAAATTTCCTAGGGTTTTGCATAGGATTAGGGTTTTTGTTTTGTCCGTTATCGTTCTTTCTGGTTCGTGGTTTTTTGGGTCATTTCGCTGCATGGTAGTTTTTTGTGTATGAAGAGAGATAGTTCCCCTTCTTTTCAAGAAGTTATAGATCGTATTAATAGATTGAAGAGTGTAAACCTTCCGGTGAACACTAGCCCTTCCATGTCTTGTAAGAAAAATAAGGGTGGAAACCCTAAAAAGGGTGGAAGCCCTAAATCGGATAGACCAAAGGCTACTGCTGCTGCAGTCGATGATAATGGAGCGGATTCGTCTTTTGATGATCCTTTACTGAAGAAGACTGCTTCTGAATCTCCCTGTGTTGGGGCTGTAAATAATGCCCCTAGTGCGTCAACTAGTGTCCATTCTCTGGCTAGCCAAGAACTGCCTCATGTTGATACTCAAATGCCACCTGCTCCTGAGCCTTTTGTTGACCCTACTAAGGTTAATATACCTGAGTTTACCTAGAGCATGGATGGTTTCCCTCAAATGGATTCGGTTATCAACGATCAAGGCGATGGGAGAGCTGTTGAAGCTAGTAAATTACCTACAAGGGCTGATATGGAGAAGCCTGTGTCGTATGCAAAAGTTGTGGGTTCTGAGTCTATTAACAAGAAACAGGTGAATTTTCGTTCATTGAAGGTTGATTCGAACGTTGAAGGTATTGATTTGCTTATTCCTAAAGAGGCTATGGTTTCAGCTAATAACAGATATGCAAATACTTTGGTTGGTTATTTCCTTGGAAAACGGCTTGCTTATCCTGTCGTGCAAAATTATGTGAAGAATGCGTGGGCTAGATACGGGTTTCAGCGTATTATTATGAATTCATCTGGCTTTTTCTTCATTAAATTTGAGGAGAAATCAGGGATGGAAAAAGTTTTAGAACTTGGTCCTTGGTTAATCCATTCAGTTCCTCTATTCCTAAATGTCAGAAGTCAAGAAGGTACTTGTATGGGTTAAGTTACATAATGTTCCACTTGTTATCTTTACAGAAGATGGTCTTAGCATGTTAACCAAAATTGGAACGCCAGTTGCTTTGGATGCTTACACGAGCTCCATGTGTACTGAATCTTGGAGACGGAGTAGTTATGCTCAGGCTCCGATTGAATTGGATGCTGATAAGGATATAAAATCTGAGCTGATTGTTGGAATTCCTAATATGGTTGGGGATGGCTTTACGAAGCAAGTTATAAAAATTGAGTATCAATGGATACCTCCTCGGTGTGATACATGTAAGGTGTTTAATCATGCAAGTGATCAATGCCCTAAAGCACCGAAAAAGACAACTCAAGTTGAGATAACTCAAGATGAGGAGGGGTTTGTTACGGTTTTAAGGAAAAAACAAAAAGGTAAGGCTGTTCAACGGGAAAAACAAGTTGAAGGTGTGAAGCTTGGTAAGCCGAAACCACATTTTATTTATAAAGCTAAACCGTCTTTTGTGGCAGGGGATTCATGTAAAAATGTCAAAGGGAATAAGTCATCCACTTCTCATAGAGTGGTTTCGAACTCTCCTTCTACATCCGGGGCATGCGTGGAAATTTCTAATCCTTATGTTGTGCTTTCGGCTAAATATGAGGCAAAAATGGGATGTAGGAAAGCACCATGGGATGATTTTGATTGGGAGAATGATGTGGTGGATGAGCATACTAAGACTTATGAGTTTATGGCTAGTACTGAGGGGGCAAGCACTCCCGGACAAACGGTTCCTCATGTATAGTATTTCATCCTGGAATATAAGGGGACTGAATCTATCCCCAAAACAAAATGAAGCTCGTCGTGTCATTAATGAAAATAAATTATGTAAATGCTCTATCTTAGAGTCACATGTTAGTGTGTCTCATATCAATAAAGTGTGTGATAAGGTGTTTCGAAATTGGTCGGGGGTATTTAATGCTAGCTGGTGCGATAAAGGAGTTCGAATCATTTTAGGTTGGGATCATGATGTTGTCGATGTTATGGTGTTGGCTCAAACTGATCAAGTGATTCATACTCAAGTTGTTTGCAAGCAGGATCGTTAAATGATGTTTTGTTCCTTTATTTATGCACATAACTCATATATACAGAGAAGGGAGTTATGGAACAATCTACTTGTTCACAAAACGCTTGTTAAAGATAAGCCTTGGAGTTTGCTAGGAGATTTTAATGTTGCACTTTTCTTGGATGATAAAGCTATGGGATCTTCTAAGATTGATACAGCCATGAACGAGTTTAGAGAGTGCGTTGATGATTTAGAACTTACTGATGTGAACAGTAGGGCCTACAATATACCTGGACCCAAAAACCTAGGGGTTTGAATGGCGTTTTAAAGAAGCTGGACAGGGTAATGGCGAATCAAGAATTCTTTCAGATATGTATAGGTGTACATGCACAATTCCATCCGTACCGTATATCTGATCATGCACCGGCTATTTTAAGCTTCCCTAGAACTGTGAAGTTTAAACTGAAGCCTTTCAAGTTTTCGAATGTTCTTACCCATCATGAAAAATTTAAGGTGGTTATGGCTACATGGAATTCACAGGTGGAGGGTTTCCCGATGTTTAAAGTTGTTAAGAATCTAAAGGCTTTAAAAAGTCCATTTCGTAAACTGCTTTTTGACAAGGGTAATCTTCATAAGAAAGTACAACGATTAAGGGAGGAATTGGATGAGGTTCAATCTCAGTTGGATAAGGATCCAACAAATGCTATGCTTCGTAAGGAACAAGTTGCTTATTTACAAGCTTATAATGAAGCTTTTATTGATGAAGAAAGATTTTTAAAACAAAAGGCTAAGATTGAATGGTTACGAGTTGGTGATTCTAATACAACTTACTTTCACAAAGTTGTTATGGCTGATAAGGCTAGGAACCGAATTGATTTGGTGATGAATGAAGTGGGAAGCAGCTTTGTAGGGGATGGGGTGGCTACGGCTTTTGTGAATCATTATAAGCAATTTTTGGGTACTCCTGATTTAGTTTTACCTCTTAATACTTCCAATTTATTTACTAAACGGCTCTCTGCTGATCAAGCTAATAGGATGATCCAAGTTGTGTCTACTGATGAAATCAAAAGGGCTGTATTTGAAATGGGGGATGATAAAGCACCAGGCCCTGATGGGTATACAGTTGGTTTTTTCAAAGCAGCATGGGATGTGATTGGTGATAGTATTGTTGATGCTGTGAAGGATTTCTTTGTCAGTGGGAAGCTCCTTAAAGAGGTTAATCATAGGGTTATCTCGTTGATCCCTAAGGTTACTTCTCTTACTCGTATTAATGATTTTAGACCAATTTCACTATGCAATGTCATCTTTAAATGTATCACGAAAATCATTGCAAATAGAATGAAGGGCTACCTAGCTGATTCGGTTACTTCAAATCAATCAGCTTTTATACCTGGTAGGAGTATTTCAGACAATATTTTGCTTACTCAAGAGTTAATGCATAATTATCATCTGGATAGAGGAATACAAAGATGTACGTTTAAGGTTGATATTCAAAAGGCTTATGACATGGTGGATTGGGTTTTCCTTAAAAAAAACCCTTATTCAGTTTGGATTTCATAGAACAATGGTGCATTGGATTATGACTTGTGTGGCTACTTCATCTTTTTTGCTTAGTATAAATGGTTCACTTCATGGATTTTTCACTGGAAAAAGAGGTCTGAGGCAAGGGGATCCTTTATCCCCGTACCTGTTTACCTTAGTTATGGAGGTGTTAACACTTACGCTAAGGCGCAGGATTCATGAGTCTGTTGATTTCACTTTTCACCCTAAATGTGAAGGTTTGGATATTCTCAATCTTTGCTTTGCGGATGATTTACTTATATTTTTACTTGCTGATGTGAATTCTGCAATTGTGATCATGGAGACTCTTGAGGAATTCAAAAATGCATCAGGTTTGGCTCCTAGTATCCCTAAGAGCACAGCTTTTTTCTGTAACGTTCTTAATCATGTCAAGCTGTCTATCCTTACAGTTTTACCATTTGAGGAAGGCACACTTCTTGTTAAATATTTAGGAGTTCCTTTGGTGTCGTCTAGACTTGTTTATAGAGATTGCCGTGGTTTGATTGAAAGGGTTAGAAATCGTGTGTCTGATTGGAAAAATAAATTTTTATCATTTGCAGGAAGACTCCAACTTGTTCAATCTGTCTTGTCATCCATGCATGTGTACTAGGCTACAATGTTTATGTTACCTGAAGGGGTGATTAAGGAAATTGAACAGGTTTTAAGAAATTTTCTTTGGTCTCAAGGTTCGTTGCAAAAAGGAAAATCTAAGGTTGCTTGGGATGTTGTGTGTTTCCCGAAAAATGAAGGAGGATTAGGTATCCGTAGTTTGCATGATTTTAATATTGCTCTTCTTTCGGTACATGTGTGGAACTTGTTGACTTGTAAGGAGTCTTTATGGGTCAATTGATTCAAATGTATAAAATCAAAGGAAAGAACTTTTGGGAAATCCCATGTCAAGGCAATATGACTTGGAGTTGGCGTAAAATTTTACAAGTGAGACCTGTCTTACGAAGCTTTTTCTCGGTTCAGGTAGGTAATGGACTCTCAACTTCGGCTTGGTATGATAATTGGTGCGACTATAGTTCGTTAATTACATCCCTTTCGTCTCGGATGATTACTAATGCTGGTTTTACTTTGAATACTTGCGTTGGGAATATCGTCTCTAATGAAGCATGGACTTGGCCAACCGAATGGAACAATAAATTTCCTAACTTAACTGTTCCTTGTTTGGTTAATAGTGTAGCTGATCAATGGGTTTGAAAGGATAGGGATGGCCATTTTACTGAGTTTACTGTGGCAAATTCTTGGGAGGCTATTCGGCCAAGAAGTGCGGAAGTTCCATGTTTTTTTGTGGTTTGGTTTCCATCTTGTATTCCAAGACATGCTTTTCACCTTTGGCTTGTTGTAAAGCGAAAGCTTAGGACGCAAGATCTGATTAGCTCATGGGATACAAATTCGAATGAACCTCTTTTGTGTTCACTTTGCTATCAACAAAGTGACTCCCATAACCATTTATTTTTTGAATGTTCTTATGCATCGCAAGTGTGGAGAGATGTGTGTGGATTCATGGGTATTCAACAAGCCCTTATTGATTGGGAATCTATACTTGCAACCATCATTCCAGAACCAAAGAAAAAGACTATTGATATTATTGTTCTGAAGCTGATATTTGCGGCCACCTCTTATTTTATTTGGCAGGAACGAAATGCAAGATTGTTCAAACAGGAGAAAAGATCTGCTCACAAAGTTACTAAAATCATAATTGCGACTGTTTGTTTGAAGTTTATCTCGATGAAATTTAAGAAGAATAGCAGAGTTATGAAGTGCTTGGAAACTTGGAAGATACCTTTGGGGATGTCGAATTTAGCATAATTGTGTATTTTTATTTGGTTTCCGGTTAGCTAAACTAGTGAGTATTTTGTCTTTGTGTGGTTTTTGAGGCTTTTGTTAATGCCTCTAGGGTGTTTATGGTTAGTAGTTGATAGGGTCTACATATTTATGCATGGTCTTGTAAACTGTCGCATTAACACTCAGTTAATGTGCTTGAGCTTTCCATGGTATTTATAAATCTAACAAGGGGTGACGGCCTTTTTACCGAAATGTTCTCAACAGCATACCAATGGTTCTGTTAGTAACTTCAGTTTCTCCATCAGTCTGAGGATGATGAGACGTACTGAACATCAATCTGGTACCCATCAGTCTCCATAGTGTCTTCCAGAAATAACTCAGAAACTTGACATCTCTATCTGAAATAATTGTTTTTGAAATCCCGTGTAAACGAACAATTTCTTTGAAAAATAAGTTTGCCACTGCTGAAGCATCATTTGTAGTATTGCAAGGAACAAATTGGGCCATTTTCGAAAATCGATCAACAACCACCATTATTGATGCGTAAATCACGTGAAAAAACTAAGCACAACGAAATTTAAAACAACTATTTTTGGTATTTTCTGATTTTATATGAAAACAAACAACAAACAAGACAATAAAAGTAAAAATGATTGATAAAGAATCCACCACCAAGACTCGTAAAGGCTAAGCCACCGGAATCAAGGATAAAGGAAACACTCCAACCCACCACTATATTTGATAAAGGTCTAGCCACCACAAACACATATAAAGGAATCGAATTATAAAGAAATCGAAGATTTAAGACCTCACCACTATATTTGATAAAGAACAAGTCACCACAAATATGGATAAAGGGGTCACTCCAAACCACCAAGATCAAAGATCCATAAAGGTAACTGAAGATTTTGTAAGAAATAGAGGCTGCTTTATTAATTTCATTCAATTCAACATAACTTAAGTTCTTACAAGTAAAATGAGCCCCTATTTATAGATAACTACCTGTCTAAGAATCATTGAAATATTATAACAAAAATAATAAAGAAATAAAATAAATAAATGGCTGGCACATGGTAGGGACAACCTCTAACAAAATGGACCAATAGAAAGAGCACACATATAGCTTCTAGAAATATTCCTTTTGCAACCGGGCCCACAAACCGTTAGGAATAATGTTGTCACACGCCCCTCTTTTTGTCTTTATCACAGCTGTCATCCACCTTCTCTTATTGGGTCCACCAGACACGTGACTTCAGAACCATTCTATTATTTGGAAGCCGGAATATAAATCTGGAGCATTCATCTGGAGTGCTTCAGTACCACTGGGGTGCTTCAGTGGACTTTACTAGCGCGTCACGGCTTATTGTCACTGGAACTCCCTTCCACTGGAGAAGTGTTATCACTGGCCACTGGACTGGTATAGTGAAGACTTGTCTAAAATGAGCCACTGCTGGTAGAATCAACATGGCTAGTTCAGATGGCATCACCAGTTCAATTTCCTTCAGTTCATTTCTATTCTCCAGTTCACTGGTGCCTACCGGTTCATTGAGCCTTGCCATTTCCGCATCAATCTCCTCCTCTGAAAAAGGACTTGTTCTCAAGTCCTCGAGGTACTCATCCTCCAGGTATGACATCAAATCACCCACATTAAAAATACTTGAAACTGCCATATCCCCAGGTAACTCAACTTTATAAGCGTTTTCACCAAATTTCTCCAAAATTTTGAATGGTCCTTCAGCTCTTGGCATCAACTTGTTTTTCCGTCTTGATGTAAATCTTTCTTTTCTCATTTGCACCCATTCAAGATCACCTAGAGCAAAACTGGGCTATTTTCTGGACTTGTTTGCTCTTGCCTTGTATTCTTCATTAGTCTTTTCAATTTTAGCCTTCACCTGTTCATGAATTTTCTTAATTTCTTTCGCTCTGGCCTCAGCTTCAATACTTGCCTTAAGTTCAATCGAAAATGGGATCAGATCAATGGGAGTTAAAGGATTGACTCCATAACAAATTTCGAATGGTGATTTCTTAGTAGAATAATTAGGAGCTCTGTTGAAAGCAAATTCTGCATGAACTAGTTTCAGATCCCAATCTTTTAAAGTTTTCTTCACCAATGTTCTCAACAGCATACCAATGGTTCTGGTAGTAACTTCAGTTTGTCCATCAGTCTGTGGATGATGAGACGTACTGAAAATCAATCTGGTACCCATCAGTCTCCATAGTGTCTTCCAGAAATAACTCAAAAACTTGACATCTCTATCTGAAACAATTGTTTTTGGAATCCCATGTAAACGAACAATTTCTTTGAATAATAAGTTTGCCACTGATGAAGCATCATTTGTAGTATTGCAAGGAACAAAATGGGCCATTTTCGAAAATTGATCAACAACCACCATTATAGAATCTTTTCCCCTTTGGGTTCTGGGCAGTGCAACGATGAAATCCATACTAAGATCTTCCCATGGCTGACTTGGAATTGGAAAAGGAGTATACAATCCTTTGTGAAAAGTAGTCTTTGCTTGATGACAAGTTGGGCAGCGACCGATAATATTCTGAACATCCTTCAGCAAACTTGGCCAGTAAAAGTGTTTAGTCAGAATCTCTCCAGTCTTGTTAATGCCAAAATGACCAGCTAAACCTCCTCCATGTGCTTCCCATATCAGTAAATCTCTAATAGAACCCCTTGGGATACACAACTTTCCATTTTTAAACAAGAAACCATCTTGAACAAGAAATGGTCCTTTCTGGTTAGCTTCAGTGAGACGATCAGAAAAGTCTGGATCAGCAGCATATAATTCTTTTATGAAAGAAAATCCAAGAACTCTTGCTTCCAAAATTGACAACAATGAATATCTTCAAGATAGTGCATCAGCAACAACATTAGCTATTCCAGCTTTGTGTTTAGAAACAAAAGAATAAGACTGCAAATACTCTACCCATTTTGCATGTCTAGCATTAAGCTTGTGCTGACCGTCAATGTACTTCAGTGCTTCATGGTCAGAAAATAAAACAAACTGTTTTGGCTTCAAATAATGTGACCAATGATTGATAGCACGAATAATTGCATAAAACTCTTTGTCATAGGTGCTATATTTTAGTTTGGAGCCATTAAGCTTTTCACTAAAATAAGCAACTGGACGTCCTGCCTGCACCAAAACTGCACCAACACCTACCCCACTGGCGTCACATTCTAACTCGAACAACTGATCAAAATTTGGCAAAGATAGAACTTGAGCTGAACTGGGCTTCTCCTTCAGTGATTCGAATGCTAGTTGGGCTGACTTAAACCAGTCAAATATACCTCTCTTCAGACAATCAGTAATAGGAGCCACAACTGTACAGAAATGCTTAATAAACCTTCTATAAAATGATGCCAGTCCATGAAAACTTCTTACTTTTGTGATAGTAGTAGGAACTGGCCATGATCTGATGGCTTCCACTTTAGAAGGATCCATGGAAATACCTTCTTTTGATACCACATAACCAAGAAATATTACACTTTCCACCATGTAATCACATTTTTCTAATTTGCCATACAACTGGTATTTTCTCAGTAATTCATACACACTTCTTAAATGATCAACATGTTCAGTTTCAGATTTTGAGTATACCATAATGTCATCAAAATAAACAACAAATTTTCCAATAAGTGGCCTGAGAACTTCATTCATTAACCTCATAAAAGTACTGGGAGCATTAGATAAACCAAAAGGCATTACTAACCATTCATAAAGGCCTCCTTTGATTTTGAAAGCAGTCTTCCATTCATCTCCATCTCTCATTCGAATCTGGTGATAGCCATTTCTGAGATCAACTTTAGAAAATACACTGGAACCATGTAATTCATCAAGCATATTATCTAATCTGGGAATGGGATATCTATACTTAATTGTTATATTATTTATGGCCTTGCTATCAACACACATTTTCATCGAACCATCTTTCTTGGGAACCAGAAGAGCTGGGACTAAACAAGGACTCATATCAACACACATTTTCATCGAACCATCTTTCTTGGGAACCAGAAGAGCTGGGACTAAACAAGGACTCATACTTGCTCTCACATACCCTTTAACAACCAACTCATCCACCTGCTTTTGCAACTCCTTTGCTTTAGTTAGTGAATATCTGTAAGCAGCTTTATTTGGGAGGACTGAACCAGGAACCAGGTCAATCTGGTGTTCAATACCTCTTACTGGCGGTAAACCTTCAGGTAGGTCTTCAAGAAAGACACCAGTGAATTCTTTCAGTAGAGACTTCAGAAGATTGGGGACTCTAGTGAACTCCTTGTCTGTACGCTCAAGCACCAGTAACATCATGACTGAAGTACCTCCAGTGAGTTCTTCTTCAACTTCAGTTTGTGACATAAATAAAGACTTACTGGGCTGGTCCTTCTTATTAACTTTTAATAACTCATTGGGTTTCAGGAAGTCAAAGTGATTTTCTTACCACTTACAAATAATGAATAAGAATTCATGCGACCATTATGAAACACATAATTATCAAACCATGGTCTACCCAACAAAATATGACAAGCATCCATAAGAACAACATCACAAACAACTTTATCTTGATAAATAGATCCAATGGAAAAAGGAATAGTAACTTGTCGACTAACTTCTACCTCAGATCCTTCACTAAGCCATTGCAACTTGTAAGGACGGGGATGCTTAACTGTAGGCAATTCCAGTTTTTCCACCATATAAGTTGAAGCAGCATTAGCATAACTCCCACCGTCAATGATCAAACTACACACCTTGCCTTTAACAGTACATCTGGAATGGAAAAAATTTTCTCTTTGGGCAGTGTCAGCTACAACTTCATCAGTATGCATTACCCTTCTTACCGCTAGCATCTCTCCAACATCTGCACCTATGCATGTCTCTTTAGTTTCATCTTCATCATACACTGGTTCGTCTTCTTCAGTGTCAACATCTGGTAAGCTTTCAATCTCTTTAGCAGTGAGTGCTTGCTGGTTAGGACACTGTGCCTGGAAGTGACCAAAACCATGACACTTAAAACATTTTTTTCCAACTGGCTCCTTGAATCCTCCAGTTTCCTTTTCTTTGCCCCTGAAGGACTGTTGACCAGTTCTACTGGGCTTCAGAACTGGTTGACTAACTGGTTGACTAGAACTTGAATAAGTCTTAGTAAAAGACTTGTATTGGACCTTCTTCTTTAGTTGCTTCTCAATCTGGAGAGCCAATTTGCAAGCACCTTCATATGTCCAGATGGGCTGCAATTCTATCTTCTCAGTAATAGATGCATTCAACCCACCAAGGAATCTAGCAATAGTATGTTCTTCAGCTTCTTTCACACCAGTTCGAGTCTTCAGTTGCTCGAATTCCCTGATATACTCCACAACTTCTTTTGAGCCTTGCTTCAGATTGTTCATCTGAAGATATTGATCTTGCTTGTACGACTAAGGAACAAATCTCTTCTGCATAACTTCCTTCAGTTTGGACCAAGTCTTGATTCTGCTTTTCCCTTTATAATTTCTTTCATCTTTCATATTATCATGGCAACCTAATAATGGCATACTTTTTCAACCTAATAATGGCAACCTTAAAACTTTTCTTATCATCATACCCTTTTATCTCCATTATTCTATCCATCACCTGAACCCATTCAAAATAATCTTTAGGATTTGAAGAACCAATAAAATCTGGTGGATCTATTTTAATATCTTTAGTATGATCCTTATGTCTCCTATGCCTTCTTCTAGACTGATTAGACCCATCATCAGAATCACTAGAGGATCTATGAATACTATCTGATCTATCACTAGGGTCTAGAGATTCATCATCCCTTTAACCTATAACACGTTCCCTATTGAACCTTAAACCACCATCTTCTAACAGATTAACAACCCTACCAAGTGTTTCTTGTAGATGTTCAATCTGCCTATCTCTCCTAGCATTATGAGCTTCTTCTAATGTCATATTTCTTCTATAAGACATTAATACTTAACAATCAAACTCAATACTAACAGATCTAAACAACAGACAACCAAACAGCAAAACCCACGGGAAAAAGATTAAGAAACCTTTTTTCAAACCTGACTCTGAAACCAATTTGATGCGTAAATCACGTGAAAAAACTAAGCACATTGGAATTTAAAACAACTATTTTTGGTATTTTCTGATTTTATATGAAAACAAACAACATTTTTTTTTGGGTAAGAGAGCAAAATTATGCCCCGGTTAGCTGTATTATACCCAAAAACAAAAAAGTTCAGGCAATGTGACTTAAATATCACATTGACTATTACACGTACATGCTAAAAGCAACAACCAATCAAAACTAATAGGAAGTGACATACCACTTCTGAAACTAGCCTATCTAGTAAACACCCAAAATAATACATACAGAATATGGAGACTAGATAGACCAACACCAACTCTACGTCTTGATTAAAGAAACTGGAAGCTTCCAAAACAGCAGAGCATCTTCAATGCGCTTATTTCTTTTAAACCGCAATGTCATTAATTTGAGTCGAACCGTAGAAACTACCACTTGTACAAGCTGACTTGCTGATCGAATTTTATGAGCAAACAATCATGAATTACGTTCTTGCCAAATTGCGTAAACCGTACCAGCTAAAACTAACTTTGAAACTACACTTTGAAATGAGTTCTTATGAGCAACCGGAAGCAAATCATGCACGATATCATCCCACTTCCCCACAGTCATATTCGTACCAGCAATCCTATTCACTTCTTGCCAAATTCTCATAGAAAAAACACAATCAAAGAACAAGTGATCATGCGAATCTAGTTGAGAGCTACACAAAGGACATACCAGGGAAACAGCACTATAATTAACATCCCATTGACGAAGTAGATCCTAAGTCTTCAGTTTTCTTCTAAACACTAGCCATAGGAGGAACGAGTATTTAGGGATACACTGTTTGTACCAAACAAACGGATACCATTCAACAATTGGAGCCCGATCGCGCAAATCATTCCATGCTAAAGAAACAGCAAAATTATCTAAAGAACCAGCATTAGATCGCCATTTTACTACATCCTGAACATTATCCTGCAACAAGGGGATATTAGTAATTAAAATCTGTTGATCCCAATCAGAAGGAAGACGCCATGCTCCACCATCAACAATATCAGAAACAGAAGCATTAAGATCATAACCAGCCGAATTAATCATCCTATGAGTCGTCCTATCAATAATCGGACAAAAATCTGCCCAAGCATCAAACCAAGCCGAAGTCTTCCTACCATTACCTATAATATACCAAAAATGCTTACGCAAAATAGGCCGAATATGAAGTAACTTCCTCCAACTCCAAGATAAATTCCCCCTAATTGGGATATCCCAAAAATTCCTACCTCTCAAGCGATGGGTATGAATCCATTTAACCCAAAGAGATTCTTTTGACGTTAACAAATTCCAAATATGAGTAGCCATAAGAACAACATTAAAAGTCTCTAAACGCCGGATACCCAACCCTCCTTCTTGCTTAGGAAGACAAACAATATCCCAAGCCACCTTAGCTTTACCTTTTTCCAACACACCTTGACTCCATAAGAAACCCCTCAACATTCGTTCAATTTCAGCCGTTACTCTAGAAGGCAATATAAAGACCGACGACCAGTATACATGCATAGAAGATAAAACAGACTGAACAAGTTGAAGGCGACCAGCAAAAGATAAAAACTTACTCTTCCAATTATTAAGTCGGTTATGAATTCTTTCAAGTAACTCCTTGCAATCCCTATACGCCAACCTTGAAGACACCAAAGGAACACCCAAATATTTAACCGGCAGCTTTCCCTCCTCAAAAGGTAAAATTGAGAGAATATCTAGCTTAACATGATAGATAAAGAATCCACCACCAAGACTCGTAAAGGCTAAGCCACCGGAATCAAGGATAAAGGAAACACTCCAACCCACCACTATGTTTGATAAAGGTCTAGCCACCACAAACACAGATAAAGGAATCAAAGATTTAAGACCTCACCACTATATTTGATAAAGAACAAGTCACCACAAATATAGATAAAGGGGCCACTCCAAACCACCAAAATTAAAGATCCATAAAAGTAAATGAAGATTTTGTAAGAAATAGAGGCTGCTCTATTAATTTCATTCAATTCAACATAAATTAAGTTCTTACAAGGAAAATGAGCCCCTATTTATAGATAACTACCTGTCTAGGAATCATCGAAGTATTATAATAAAAATAATAAGGAAATAAAATAAATAAAAGGCTGGCACATGGTGGGGACAACCACTAAAAAAATGGACCAATAGAAAGAGCACACATAAAGCTTCTAGAAATATTCCTTTTGCAGCCGGGCCCACAAACCATTAGGAATAACATTGTCAGACGCCCCTCTTTTTGTCTTTATCACAGCTGTCATCCACCTTCTCTTACTGGGTCCACCAGACACGTGACTTCAGAACCATTCTATTATTTGGAAACTGGAATATAAATCTGGAGCATTCATCTGGAGTGCTTCAGTACCAATGGAGTGCTTCAGTGGACTTTACTGGCGCGTCACAGCTTATTGTCACTGGAACTCCCTTCCACTGGAGAAGTGTTATCACTGGCGATTGGACTGGTTCAGTGAAGACTTGTCTAAAATGAGCCACTGTTGGTAGAATCAACATGGCTTGTTCAGATGGCATCACCAGTTCACTTTCCTTCAGTTCATCTCTATTCTCCAGTTCACTGGTGCCTACCAGTTTATTGAGCCTTGCCATTTCTGCATCAGTCTTCTATTTAAAATACTCCAAAGATGAGAAGTCATAAGAGGTTTGTTAACATCCCTGATACGTCGAATGCCAAGCCCCCCTTCATATTTAGGAAGACAATAATCCTTCCATGAGACTTTTGCTTTACCATTAGCTATGGGACCCTGACACCAAAGAAAGCCCCGCATCTTTTTCTCCAACTCCTTAATAATACTAATAGGAAGAATGAAAACTGAAGCCCAATAAATATGCATAAAAGATAAAACATAATTAATGAGTTGTAACCTCCCCGCAAACGATAAAGACTTATTCTTCCAATCATTAATCTGGCCTTCCTTTCTTTCAACAATCCTGATGAAATAATCTGGTCGAAATAAGAGGAACTCCCAGATAGCGATCTGGCAGCTGTCCTTCATCAAAAGGAATGATACTGGCAATAACTTGCTTAACCTGCTCAGGAACATGGCAAAAGAAAGCAGTACTCTTGGCTATACTAGGCTGAAGTCCCGAAGCTTTAGCAAAGGAATCTAAACCCTCTATGAGGATTTTAGCCGACACAATATCACCTCTTGCAAAAAGAAACAGGTCATCTGCAAAACAAAGATTAATAATATGCTCCTTCGTGCAAAGATTATGAAACCTGAAATTAGGAGATTCCTTAACCAATTTATGTAAAATTAGTGAGAGGACCTCCATGACAAGAGTAAAAAGATATGTTGACATAGGATCTCCTTGTCTAAGGCCTTTCTTGCCCTAGAAGTACCCATGAATATATCCATTAATACTAAGGGAGAATGAAACACTAGTAACACAAGTCATGATCCAATGAACCATTATGCTATGAAATCCAAAACCCTCCAGGATGGACTGTAGAAATTTCAATCAACCGTATCATACACTTTTTGGATATCTACCATTAAAGCACATCTTGGGGGGCCTCTGTCACGATGATAGTTGTGCATTAACTCTTGGGTAAGCAAGATGTTATTAAAGATACGCCTGCTAGGAATAAAATCCGATTGGTTGATGCCAACTAGATCATCTAATCCATCCTTAATCCTGTCTGTTATGATTTTGCTGATACATTTGTATTAAACATTAAAACACGAGATAGGTCTGTAATCAGTAACAGAAGCAGGAGTAGGGATCTTTGGAATGAGAGCTAAGAATGTATGATTGATCTCCTTTAAAATGCGACCAGATTTAAAAAAAAAATCATGAATGGCATTGCATACCTTCTTCCCAATAATGTCCCATGACTTTTTGAAGAACAAAGAGGAGAAACCATCAGGTCCAGGAGCTTTATTGTCACCAATGGAAAACATAGCTGCCTTTCTTTCTTCATCCGTGACTGGTTCTATCATCTTCAATGCTTTCTGATTAGTAAGTTTATGGATAAACACCCCTTCAGGATCGAACACAGATTCAGGCCCTTCTTTTCCCAGAAAATGTTCATAATGATTAACAAGGGCCTTAGACACACCACTACCTTCATAGGCAGCACCATTCAAATCAGAGATTCTAACAATCCTAGATCTGTGTTGTTTTACCTTCAAAAAGTTATAAAAGTATTTAGTGTTCGAATCACCAACCTCAAGCCATTCAATTTTAGATTTTTGCTTGAGGAATCTCTCTTCATCGAGAGTTGCATCTTTGAATCTATAATGACATCAGATTCCTGTTTTCTAAAATTCTCATCTACTGGATTGCGGTCGATATCTTTTTGTAAGCGGTGTAACTTGTCACGCAGTCAGGAAACACGAGCCTGAACGTTACCCAGTTTGAACAAAAGACCACGCATAGGGTGTTTCAGATTACAAAGTTTTTGGACCACTCTATACATTTTGCAACCCGTAACTCTCTCATTCCAATACGTTTAAACAATACTTCCAAACTCTTCCTTATGAACCAGAAAACTAGCAAACTTGAATGGTTTAGGCCGATTTTAGATACATTAGGAAGTTTCAGTACACATGGGGAGTGATCAGAATTTCTGTATGGGTGAAATATAGCATAGGCAGATTGAAACTCACGACAAAACTGAATATTCCGCATAATTCTATCAATCTTTTTCAATATTCCAATCCCTTTCTTTGGTTTTTGAGTCCATGTAAAATGCATACCCGAGGCATTTACGTCCACTACCTAAATCTTTTCGGCACATTCCTTGAAATCATGCATCCCAATACATTGCTAGAAAACCCAAAACAGGAATCCTCTAAATTAAGTACCGAATTAAAGTCTCCAAGGAGAACCCATGGCTTATCTTTTACAAACACATTATGTAAACAAAGGTTCTCCCATAACTCTCGCCTTCTTTTATAATAATTATCAGCAGAAGTAAAAGAACAGAAAAGAGACTTATGTAGAACTTTCCCATAACTCTTGCATATGTAGAACTTGATCCATTTGCGCAAGCACCATAACATCCATTACCTCAGCATCACATCCATAACATCCAGTTCCCTTATGACAAGTGTTACCATTCGATGTCCAAGCCCAAAATTTGAAGACTTTTTTACAAACATCAAATAACTTAGCAATCTCAACATGTGATTGTAAGATAACACACATATTTAGAATATTTTCTTGAACAACTAGACGAACCTCCTTCTGTTTGAGGGGTCGGTTCAAACCTCTTATATTCCAAGAGGCGATACCCATTGGAAACAGTAGGACCGGGAGTGCTTGCCCCCTCAGATGTTTCGTTAGGATGAGTACCAGCTGCCATAAAGTGATCAATTTCAGCATAAACATCTTTGACCTCATCATCATCATTAGTGTCGAGTTCATCCAAGAAGGTATTTTTCTTTCCATGATTTCTCTCAGTCTTACTAACCTCCTGAAGTAATGGTTCGCTAGGCATCGTCCCATAATCAGTCAATGGATCATATGGAGCTTTAGCAGCCTCATTGACTTTATTTCCATCTTTATCATCATCCTTTGCATCCAAAGCGCCAAAAGAATTATTAAGGCTAATACTCGATTTATTTGTTGCAGAAGAAGTACTAGTAGTATTCGAATTGTCCTTGGTTTTAACAATCAGACGATACTCAAATTTTGGGTTTTGCTTGTTGATATGAATACCCGGTTTATTATTGGCTTTCTTTTTCCGATTCACCTCAATAAAACCCTCCTCATCAGGTTTTGCTATAGATTTTGTAGTAATACGAATCTGTTTCGGGCAACTTTCATTTAGATGTCTAAATACACAACACGTTGAGCACCTAGGGGGGTGCCATTCATATTCAACTTTAATAACACCTTTTGTGAAACCCTCCCCATCTAAATTAGGGATTGCAACAAGCAATTGATTTTTCATATCTTTTTTTTCATCCAATTCAACAATAGCACGAGCACATAGCATTTGTGTAGTTGTCTAGTTTAATTGGTGTACCCAATTTGGAGGCAATTAAACTTAAGCCATCATCAGTATATGCTGCCAGCGGTACATCATGAAATTTCACCCAAAAAACAATCTTTTTAATATCTTCTTTTTTCAAAACAACATTTGGGGTCCATATATTAAGGAAAATAGGGGCATTACGTATTAACCAGGGACCCTCAGCCAACACTGCTTCCATACCTTTTTTAGTAGAGAATTTAAAGAAGAAAAATTCATTTTCATTCATCATGACTTTAATAAGTCTATGTTTTGCCCACAAATTCTTCACAGAGTACTCCACTACAGGATATGCTAAGCGTTCACCCAAAAATAACCATAAAGAACATTATCAAATCGATTTTGCACCTGCTTAACTGATTCTTTTGGAATGACTGCGTCAACATCATCAACAACTTTTGTAGACTGAAGCAACCTAAAATTTACCTTCCTTTCTTCTTGACCTGCTTGCACTTTTGAAGCATACGAAGGTTTAACAATATCATCAGGTTTCAGAGTCTCTTTATCCTGTTCCATTGCAGTTGGAATAGTTAGAGAAGGCAGGGTACCAAAGTAAATATCGTCAACAAGGGGATCAGGTTGATTAGGGGCAAAGGAAAACTCAGTGATCTTCCTTTTCTCATTATTAATACTCGATCTCATCTCCCTATCCCTATCCCTATCAGCAGCCTTGGAGCTATCATCACCCGTAGCAAACCCATCAGAATTAAGTTTTTCCTTAGACATTCCATCACAATCAGACTTTGGCTTTATATTCGATACATCAACATCACTGGAATCACTAGGAGTTTTACCAGTGGGATTACCACCACCTAATGACCCATCATCTGCAAGCCCAGTTGCATGATCGTGTTTGACAATTGAAGGCGAGTTCTTCACAACATCAGCATGATTGTTCTTATTAAGATTTCCATTCTCGCCACCTTTATTAGGACTATTATTTTTTTTTCTTTTTGCCAGTCATATTAGTATGACCTTCCCTCAGTTTCTGGAAACGTTCTTCAAGAGCATCAAGATCAAAAGCATAATCTCTCTTCATACATTAGTAAAAACACATGAACTCTAACCCCAGAAACACTCGATACCAACAAACGAAAAAGATAGAAACAAAACCCTAACCCTATAAAAACCCTAACCCTATAAAAACCCTAACTTGTAAATCAATCACCTTAACCTCTTAACAGGTCCGAATTAATCTAGCTAAACTACACAAGGTAGCCACGATTACAGACATGGTAAGAAATCAGGAAGAGAGAAATAGCAAACTAGGGTTTGAACGAAAAAGAAACTGAAAAACCCTATTTTACGAGAACCCTAGACTAAAAAAGCAAATCGAATGTGATCAGATCACTAAAATGATCACAAAATAACCTTAATTAGCTAGAAGGACACGAAATTAGGGGCAGAAAAAAGAAAGGACAGGTTTCAAAATCGCCATAAAGGGATAGGGCGACAACCAACCATAATGATCTTTGTTTCATTCAAAAGATAGCGTACTCTGACTTTGAGATGGGTTTTGCTCAAAATCCTGATAAGCCATGTGTATATCGCAAAGCTAGTAGGATAGTTACTTCAGTAAAGCAGCATTCATACTTGGAATTAAGATCTATAGAGATAGAAGTAAACGGTTGATTGGATTAAGTCAAAGTGTTTATATTGATAAGATCTTAAAGCGGTTCAAAATGGAGAATTCTAAGCGGGGTTTCGTACCGATGCAAGAAGGACTTAATTTATCTAGCAAGAATGGTGCCTCTACACCTGAGTAGGTGGAGCGTATGCAAAGAGTTCCTTATGCTTCGGCTGTAGGATCTATTATGTATGCGATGAGATGCACTTGACTTGAAATTGCGTTCGTGCAAAATATAGTTAGCCACTATCAACAGAATCCGGGTGAGGATCACTAGATTGCTGGGAAGAATATTCTTAAGTACATGTGTGCTACTAAAGATTTTCTGGTGTATGGAGGAAATCCCAATCCAGAATTCTGAGTGAATAGATACTGTGATGTTGGATTTCAGACTGATAAGAATGATATAAAATATCAGTCACGATACGACTTTGTTTTAAATGAAGGCACGGTGGAATGCAAGAGCTAGACGCAAATCAAAGTTGCTATGTATGTGACAGAGTCTGAGTATATTGCCGCCTCAAGAAGCCGTCACGAAAGTTGTCTGGATTAGGAAGTTTATTTTTGGGTTTTAACGTGATGCACTCAAATAACACACCTATGGATTTGTACTGTGATAATATGGGAGCTATTATCATTGCAAATGAACCTGGAGTTCAGAAAGGTGCCAGACATTATCCTATAGGATATCACTTTGCACGTGAACAAATCGAACTAGGAGAAATTAAGATACTCAAAGTTCACATATGTTAGGTCCAGTTTCGCTGAAAACTTGAACTCTCCAGCTGCATTTGGAGAACAAAAGAATTGTCCAAAATATTTGAAGTCCAGTTGCAATGTACAGTTTATGCAACTGATAACTTCCTCCAGTTGAGATCTGAAGAGAGCATCTGAAGACCTTCCAGTTGAAGTCGAAGACAACAAGTGGAAGATAGAGAATGTCAATGGCAGCGAAGCCCAGTTGACCTTCTAATCAGATATACAAACTGGAGACCTTCAGTGTATCAGCTCTTACAAAGCTTTACACTGATTACGAGGAGGACCTTTTACACTACATCCTCTTACCCGGATAATAATCTTGTCTGTGGATAAAAGTGCAAAGATGTAAAATGGTTGAATAATGTAACCTTTTGTCTTACTTTATTTAGCAACACACAAAGAATTATTTACTAATACTTTTGTGTACTGTCAACCATATTTGTACATCGAAGTTGAGATCCTAATGCTCAATCTTCGACTATAAATAGAGGTCCTTGCACATGCATTTAAAACAACTTTGCAAACACACATACCTGCAATATCTTTGGTGAACTTGTGCAATATTCTCTCAATCGCTAAAAGGAACATTTCACAACTTTAAGTCTTTCGATTGTAGAAGAGAATTTCCATGTATAGATCAATTGTATTTCATAGGTTGTTAGGATATTTACATTAGTGTATTATCTTGGTTCTGCAACAAACTTGTATTTTATTTACAATCAATAAATAAAATAAACTTGGAAAAAAAATTACATATTGTCTCACCAATTTATTGCATCGTTTTTACATTACTTGTACTTACTTTATTCCATCGTTTTTACTTATTCACATCGTCACCTTAATAAGTAACTTCCAGTTAACCTGGTACACTGTTCACTGCAACTGGACACGTCCAAATAAAGTGAACGTGTTGCAAAGTAAACTCACCATCGACATAGAGGTGTCTTCAGTACTCATCTATTATATAGTTGGGATTTACAAGTGGTATCAGAGCAGGCAGGTTGAATTGTTTCAATTCTATAACCTAGGTCTGCTTAGATGTCTACTGAAAGTGAGAATGGTTCTGGTCCTCAAAATGAAACTAATCCTAATAATACAATACATGTTAGTCCTTTAAATACCAACCCCCCTCCTCCTCCTCTTACACCTGGAGCCAGCCACGTCCATGTACACTATTCCAATACTCCTGTTCCCAAGTTCGATGGGAGCAGTGAGACCTTTGGTATATGGAAGGCCAGAATGCTCTTGCATTTTGGTGGGATAGAGAGGTATATGTTGAAAATCCTTAAGGATGGACCATATATACTCATGTCCAGTGGGGTAAGTCCTCTTCTAGACCCAACTGGAAGAAGAGGTACCAGGGAGAAAGCAGAAGAACATTGGTCCTTGCTGCTTTCCCTGAGGAACTAATTCCAAACTGAAAAACATGATCCTCGCTGCTATCCCTGAGGAACTAATTCCAACACTTGTGTTGTTCCCCAGTGCCAAGTCAATGTGGGATGAACTAGTTCTCCAGTTTGAAGGAGGAAATGACACCATTGCCACCAGAAAGGTTGCTTTAAACAAGAAGTGTGAATCCTTCTTTGCTCTACCCAATGAAAGTTTAACTGGTATCTACACCAGATTTACTAGCCTCATCAATCAACTGAGAGGCTTGGGTGTTAAGAAGGATAAGGATATTCTTATCGAAAAGTTTTGTGATATTTTACCATCCAAATGGGCACACATGGTTCTTGTCCTAAGACTAGTAAGACCTTGCACAACCATACTCTTGCTTCTCTCTATGGAGCCTTCAGATTCACTGAAGATAATAATGCTGCAATATTACTGGCTGAGCAAGAGGCTTTAAACCATGCTCAGAGTTCCAAGGTTGCCAGCTTAACTGGGCAACCTTGTGCTACTTTAATGTTTGCTAAGAATGTCCAGCCACATTATATGAAGGAGATGTTAAACAACTTTTTGAACTTTGGCCCGACCACTAAATTTAGTGATGGTTGTGATGAGAATGACGATGATGATGTAGTCGCCATGATTGCTAAAACCTTTAATAGGTTTAAGCATAAATCAAATAGATTTAATGGGTCCAATAATGCTTCCAGATCCAACTTTCTGGATAAAGCCAATCTTACCTTCTATAAGTGTGGTAAGAAATGTCACTTTATGAAGGAATGCAGATCTAGTCAGTCAAACAACCAAACTGGTCCCTCTGTCCCAAATTTTGTTAAATCTGATGATTACAAGGCCAAATACAAGAAGCTTAAGGCCCAAATTGCCCTCATGTCTCTTGAGCAAGAAAAGGAAAAAGAAAAGAACAAGTGCATGTTGGCTCAAACTGAATGGAAATGGGAACTCTCTGATGACTTATCAGATGATGATGAAGAGATTAGGGATGTGTGTTTTATGGCTCTGGAAAATCAACAACCAATGGTGAAAGATGATGTCATTTCTGGAAGATGGGTGAACATCATTTTAAAGAAGGTAAGGGATTATGATGATGAAATGGATACAGAACTAAAACTGCACATTGCTGAATCACTTAATGATGATTTGTTATTTGTTGAAACAATGAGAACTGATTGTGAAAGATATGTTGAAACAGTTTTAACTAAGCTGAACAATGTTAAACCTCAATTAAATGATTTACAAAGTGTCCAGTTGGCTCTCAAAGAGTCATTTGTGAAAAATGAGGCATTAGAAAAAGATAACCAAAATTAAAATATGATCTGGAAAAGGAACACATGGTTATCAAATCTTGGGTACAAGCATCTGGTAAAAATTATGATGCATTTTCTAAAACCATCGATGCTCAAGAAACTGCCTGGAAATCTGGTGATCTCCAGATGGTAGTTGTTTTACCCTCAATCCATCAGATGCCTGATTCAGTTAGAATTGAGACTCCTTATGACTCTTCCAACATTGCCAAAACTGAATCTGTTGAGACCACCCCTTTTGAGGCCAAAACTGGAGCCCAAAAGGATAAAGCTCCAGTTAACAAGGAAGCTGGTGATATTCCTTTGCCTCAAAAGTCCAAAGAGCCCAAGACTCCCAAGACTAAAAACTCCGCTGAACCCAAGTCCAAGGATCAGCAGCTTGATGAGAACAACTTTTTGAAATTGGAAAGTCAACTCCAAAATTTGTCAAGGCGGGTACAAAGTTGTACTGCCAGAATTAAAAATCTGGAAGGAGCCTCGACTCCTTTAGTTGAAAAAAAAGTTGTTAAAACCCCTTCTTCAAAACAAACTGCTCAAAAAAGAGCAAAATCTGATAAAGAGAAGGAGGTTGTTTCCCTCAAACCAATTATTTTTACTCATGAAACTGGAAATAATCCTCCAGTTTCAGCCTCCAGTTCCACCCCAAGTCAATCTACTAAGACTTCTCAGGAGAAGTCTGGTGGACCCATCAAGAAAAGATGGGTTCACAAAAATAACTGATAATTTACTTGGGTGCAGGGCGATCGAAAAAAGAATACCTGGTATTTGGACAGCGCAACTAGCCGGACTATGACCCGATGTAAGCCCCTGCTGGAAGAGTTCACTGTCCAAGATGGACCGACAGTGACATTTGGTAATGATGGAAGGGAAAACTGAAGGATATGGAATAATCAATAATAGACAGATCTAGTTCACTAAAGTTGCATTTGTTAATGGTTTAAAATACAACCTGATAAGTGTCAGTCAACTTTGTGATGACAGATATCAGGTACTGTTTGATATGGCTCAAGGTACCATATTAAACAAGGATTGGAAGGTGGTGATGATTGCACCAAGAAAAGAAAATGTGTACGTGATGACAGTGCATTGTTTCCATGTCAAAGCTGATGAGGACACCAACTGGCTGTGGCACAAAAGATTATCCCATCTAAATTTTTAAAATATAAATAAGTTGTCTCAAAAACAACTGGCAGATGGGATACCTCCAATTTCCTTTAAAAAGGAAAAGCCATGTCCAGGGTGTGAGATGGGCAAGTAGAAAAGAGCCAGTTTCAAGACTAGGCAAAACTTCAGCATCACTGAACCTCTTCACAAGCTTCATCTGGATCTCTTTGGTCCAGTGAATGTTCAAACTAAAGCTGGTAAGCGATACACTTTAGTTGTTGTTGATTAATACACCAGATTTTGTTGGGTGGTATTCATCAGATCAAAAAGTGATGCACCTGGTGAAATCATCTTTCTCATCAAGAAAATTGAACTCAAGTAAACCAAGAAAGTGTGTCAGTTGCGAAGTGATAATGGCACAGAATTTCAAAATAAAGAATTTGAATCATTTTGCAATGACACTGGCATTTCTCAGAACTTCTCTTCAGCTCATTCTCCAGAGCAAAATGATGTGGTTGAAAGAAAGAATCGCACATTAATTGAAGCTGCTAGAAGTATGTTATCTGAATAAGGTCTTCCCACCTGTTTTTGGGCTGAAGCTGTGGCAACTGCTTGCTAAACCCAAAATCGGTCAGTTTATGTCAAGAGACATAGGAAGACTGCCTATGAAGTCCTCAGGAATCGTAAACCAAATATTGGGTATTTTCATGTATTTGGTTGTCCAGTTTATATCTTAAACGATTCTAGTCAAGTGGGAAAGTTTGATGCAAAGGCTGATGAGGGTGTTTTTGTGGGATATTCAGATATAAGAAAAGCCTATCGAGTTTACAATTATAGACTCCAAAAGGTACATGAGTCAATTCATGTCACATTCGATGAATCAAATGAAGCAATCAATAAAACACCAAGCCTTCATTTATCTCCAATTGTCCCAGTTGATTTTGGTGTATCTGATCAAGTTCATCAATCAGTTAACACACCAAAAGTTTTTTCCAGTCACTAAGACTTGGAACCAGTTGTAAAGTAGAAAAGCTCCAGTGACATTCCATTTTATCCCTCCATCACTTTTAATTTACCACAAAAAGTGGTGATTGGATCAGATGTACGTGCCATGACAACATCGGATGCAGTTCAAACCTCTCCAGTTCTTCAAGACCTGCCTTTATTTGAAGAAACTCAAACTATCAATCCAATTGACTCTGATGAGGAAATTGAAGTAGTTTGGGCTGATCCCTCTCCAGTTGCTACAACTGTTGAGGATCCCTAGGTGACTTGCACTGATGTTGTGCTATATCAACCTAGTCAATACACTAAATGGACAGCTGCTCATCCAATTGAACAAATTATTGGAGATCCGGATAGTGGGGTTCAGACTAGAAGAGTCACAAGTGAACAATGCTTGAACGTCACCTTCTTATCACTGATTGAACCGAAGAAGATTGACGAGGCTATGGCAGATCCAAGCTGGGTTGAGGCTATGCAAGAAGAGCTCAACCAGTTCGAAAGGAACAATGTTTGGGAACTTGTTCCTTGTCCTTCAGGTTAAAGAAAGAACCCATTGGTACGAGGTGGGTCTACCGAAACAAGAGGGATGAAGATGGCAACGTGGTAAGGAACAAAGCTAGATTGGTTGCCAAGGGTTATTGTCAAGTAGAGGGTGTTGATTTTGATTAAACTTTTGCTCCAGTTGCAAGACTTGAAGTCATTAGAATATTTTTGGCTTATGCAGCCCATCTGCAGTTCAAGGTCTTCCAGATGGATGTCAAAAGTACGTTCCTGAATGGAACTTTTGAAGAAGAAGTGTATGTTAAGCAGACTCCAGGCTTCATTAATGAGAAGCATCCTCATTGGGTATATAGACTGAACAAAGCTTTGTATGGTCTTCGTCAAGCCCCAAGATCATGGTATGATACTTTAACTAAACTTCTCAATAATGGTTTTCAAAGAGGAGCAACAGATAATACCTTGTTTATCTTGAAAGTAAAAAGTAATATCTTACTGGTACAAATTTATGTTGATGACATTATATTTAGGTCGACTGATGATGCAATGTGTGAAAAGTTTTCGAAAATCATTGCAACAGAGTATGAAATGAGTTTAATGGGTGAATTAACATTTTTCTTAGGTTTACAAATTAAACAAACTATGGATGGTATTTTTATTAACCAGGAAAAATATGTCAGAGATTTATTAAAAAAAATACAAATTTGATTCAATCCCATCGAAAAACACACCCCATTGCAGCACCTTTATATTTTGATTCTGACCCAAATGGAAAACCAGTGGACCAAAAGGAATATCGTGGAATGGTAGGTTCACTGATGTATTTTAACTAGAAGTCGACCAGATATAATGTTTGCAACATGTTTATGTGCCAGATTTTAGACTAACCCAAAAGAATCACATTTTCACGCTGTTAAGCGCATTTTCAGGTACCTGAAAGGGTGCCCTAGCCTTGGTCTTTGATATTCCAAAGGCTCAGTGTTAGATCTAATGGGTTATTCAGATCGTGCAGGTTGTAAGATAGATAGGAAATCTACAACTGGTGGTTGTCACTTCCTAGGGGGAAAACTGGTGAGTTGGACTAGCAAGAAGCAGACGTTGGTCTCAATGTTAACTGCTGAGGCAGAGTACATTTCTGCAGCCAGTTGTTGTGTCCAGATTCTGTGGATCAAAAACCAATTGCTCGATTATGGTATGAAATATACAAGGACCCCAATATTCTGTGATAACACTAGTGCAATTGCTATATCTCACAACCCGGTGATGCACTCTAAGACAAAGCATATTGACATTATCATTTTATAAGAGATCATGTTGTAAAAGGAGATATTGAAATTCATTTCATCCCTACTGATAAGCAACTAGCTGATGTTTTTACCAAACCTCTTGATGAAAAGACTTTTAAACAGCTCATCAGCGAATTGGGAATGCTAAATCCTTAACTGGAGACTTTATTATGAACGCATTAGTGACACTGATGAAGTCCTTCAGTTGAGGTCCAGATCATCTTTGCTCGCCAGGCTATCGAACGCCTTTGTTATACTATCCTGGCACTAATTAATATCTGGATCATCATTCTAGGGGGAAAAAACTCAAAATGTTTTTTTGACTAAAATTCATTTTGCTCAAAAATGCAACTGGAGAGATATCCAGTTGAAACTGACTAAAATTTATTTTTGTTTTAAAATTTGCAACTGGAGAACCCCTCCAGTTGAAACTGAAACTGGACTCTCTTCAGTGTGCTTATTTGGTCTAATCTCAAACTGGCGATCAACCAGATTTTCATAACGGTAAGAATACTTGGTCAATCTTTGTGACACGTGATAGTACTCGTGTGCTTCAACCCACTCCCAACCGTTATATGACGTGTCAAAACCTTTTGGATTAAAAGATGCACTTTTTATGGGGATTGTTGAAGATAGTGGGTGCGTGGGAATACCAGCCGTCGTAGCATTAAATGCTTGACAAGTTGGTATTAAATATTTTTGAATTTCAAATTTTCTAAAAAATAAAAGTAATAAACGATTTCGAAAATTTGGGGATTAAAATACATTTTGGTATATATAGTGGATATTTTATTGCCTATATATACCCCCACCAAACTCATTTTCCATTTACTTCGCACAAATATTCCCCTCATTTACTCTCCAATCATCAAAATCGCTTTCTTTCTCTCTCTTCTCAATAAATCAAGAACCCTAATTCTTAAATTCTCAATTTCAGTTTCCAATCAATCTAAAATGGCTCCTAAATCTTCTTCTTCTTCTCGTTCTCGTGATGTGAACTTGCTCACAATTGAGTATGTTCCATCAGAGGCAGTTAAACATGCCATTGGTGTCCCTATCAATTCTAAGCCAACAAAATTAAATCCAAACAACCACTTGGCAAGGTTAAAAGGGCAACAGGCCGCTGATAGTCTTATCGGGAGAATCTAATCCTTTCTTCGTGATTCTCCCCTCGGTGAGTCCTTTTCTCTGAACCCACACAAGATGTATCATGACTACTTGCGTGAGTTCTGGTACACGACCACAAATTCTGATAACGGCTCATCCATCTCCTTCACCTTAAAGGATGGGTCTGTCCCGTGTATCATTACTGCAGATACGCTGAGGGATGCCCTTCACCTCAACTACTGGAGACAAGGTGAATCTCCAGTTGTAATCTCCCAAAATATCAATTTTTGCCAGGCGCTTCTAGATATGGGCAATGAAGAAGTGCTTGAAAATGGAGTATTACAGACCAAGGGACCCATGACAATGAAAGGTCTTTCACCATCTCAGAAGTACTTTTTCATCCACTTGGTTGAAAGTCTAGGTGGGAGTTCTGGTGGATTGGACTAGATAAACTCCTTTCAAGCCTTGTTTCTTGCTTGAATCGATCTAATAATCTTGCTAATGTGTCCCTCTCACTAGTTTAGAATTTGTTAGGGTTCTGAATTAGTTGAAGTGCATGTTAGAGGTTTTATTTTGGTTTAAGTAGGGTTCTTTCGTTTCGATTCTGATCGTTGGAGCCTGAATTCGTTTTGTTCTTTCTGATTGATTAGCGGATTAGGTTTTTTTGGATATTCTAAGTAATATTCCTTGAATTAACCGGGTTCTCTAATTGATTAAGGGTTCATCTTGTTTTAGGGTTTCTTTAGGGTTAGGGTTTTTTCATGCATGTTTTTTCACTGCGTGCACGTGTTTAATTTGTGCTGATCTAATTGCATGGTTTTTTTGTGTTATGGAGAGATCGAAACTTGGTAAGGGTATTGATCCTAGTGGAATCGCTGCTAAGATCAAGCATATTGATGGTAAGAGGCTCCCGGTTAGGGGTGTGTTGAAAAACCCTAATAAGGAAGCATCCCCGTCGGTTCAAGGTAAGGTTTCTTTTGCGGATGTAAAGGATGTTTCATCAGGTGGTGGTGACGTTGCCATTCAAAAAACTCCTGGTGGGCAGAATGTGGCGGAGAAGGATGTTTCATCAGGTGGTGGTGACGTTGCCACTCAAAAAACTCCTGGTGGGCAGAATGTGGAGGAGACGCATGCTTCTCCTACTAAAGCTGATGAGTTGTTTAATGCGGCAACTGGTAAACAATCTGAAAATTTTGATGAGTTTGGTTTTGTTAAAGGAATGCCTGTAACAGCGGATGATATTGTTAATGGATCAAATGCGGATACAGTGGCTAGCAAGGGGGGTAATCCTAAGGTGGGGGTTGTGGTGAATGATGACGCAGATGTAACGAAGCCTAATGTGGCTAGTCAACAACCTCTTTCTTATGGAAAGGCTGTTCAATAGGATCAGAAGTCGGTTAAAAAAGCTAATTTTCGTTCTTTAGTGGTAGATTTTGGTATGGAAGGTGTTGATGTTCTTATTCCTACAAAAATCGGTTAGGGCTGTGCATAACAAGTTTGATAACACGCTTGTTGGTTATTTTTTGGGAAAAAGGTTAGCGTATCCGGTTGTTGAATCGTATGTGAAGAATGCATGGGCTCAATATGGTATTAAGCGTGTTATGATGAATTCTAAGGGTTTTTTCTTCTTTAAGTTTGAAACAAAGGATGGAATGGATAAAGTGTTACAGCAAGGTCCATGGTTAATTCGGTGAGTTCCTTTATTTTTAACTGTATGGTCGCATGCTTCCAGCTTGAATATTGCTGACGTCACTAAGGTTCCTATTTGGATTCAGTTACATAATGTTCCATTAGATGCGTTTACGGAATATGGACTTAGTATGTTGGCTACTAAACTAGGTAAGCCGATTGCTTTGCATCAGTACACAAGCTCTATGTGTACTGAGTCTTGGGGTCGTAGTAGTTTTGCTCGTGCATTGATTGAATTGGAGGCAAGTAATGAAATTAAGGACGAATTGGTTGTAGGGATTCCTAGTTTGGAAGATGATGGGGTTACTAGAGTGGTTATTAAGGTAGAATATCAATGGAAACCACCGCATTGTGAAACTTGTAAGGTGTTTAATCATTCTAATGATCAATGCCCAATATTGGTGAAAAAGACCCCGCCAGCCGAGCCTAATAAAGACAAGGATGGTTTTATTACTGTCATGCATAAGAAAGGAAAAAGAGTTCAGGAACCACAAGTGGGTGGTGGTTTTAAAGTGCCAAAAAAACCTGTTTTTCAATATAGGCCGAAGCAAGTGAATGTTGGGAATGGGAGAGGATCCCAGGGGGAGGCGCATAAGTCAGCTAAGGTTGTCAATAAAGAAGGTGCTAGTACGTCCAATGCCAACGTTAGTACTAGTAATGTATTCTCTGTATTAGGTGATGGTGAAGGAAGTGATTCGGGAAAGTTGGGGGATCCAGGTGGCCCGATGCAAAGGAAAGCTGCATTATATGATGAGGAGAGTGATGATGATGTTGAGACAATCTATGATGAAACTGTCGAGTTCATGGCATCTGATCAGCAAAAAGGGGCAAGCACTCCTTCTTCATCGGTTAATAATGTATAATATTGGTGCATGGAATATTAGGGGATTAAATCAGTCCCCTAAGCAGAGTGAGGTGCGTCATGTTATTATGGAGAATAAATTGTCGGTTTGTGCTATTTTGGAGTCGCATGTGTCTGTTTGTAATTTGGAGTCTTTATGTAGAAAAGTTTTTCGTCGTTGGGAATGGATTTCTAATGTCAATCTATGTTTGGGTGGGTCGCGTATCTTACTGGGGTGGAATCCGGATGTAGTTGACTTGGGTTTGATTACGCTGACTGACCAAGTTATTCATTCTCATATTTTTTTAAAATCTGTTACAAAAAAGAATTATTGTGTTCCTTTGTTTATGCGCATAATAAGTATGTTGACCGAAGAGTGTTATGGCGGGATCTTTGCATACATAAGGTTTTTGTTAATTCTAAGCCTTGGTGTATGTTAGGAGACTTTAATGCTACGCTTAGTCTTGAAGATAGAGATATTGGAACTTCGGTTGTGGATATTGCTATGCGTTTGTTTCAGGAGTGTGTTAATGATATTGAAATGCTTGACGTCAACAAAATTGGTCTTCATTTTACTTGGAATCAAAAGCCGAAGGGGGGCAAGGTGTTTTGAAAAAGTTAGATCGAATTATGGCTAATATGGCGTTCATGCGAGCATATAAGAAAGCTAGTGCTATTTTTCAGCCTTACCGTAGTTCAGATCATTCCCCTGCAATATTGCGAATTCCTTTGGGTTCCAAATTTGTGCCTAGGTCTTTTAAATTTACTAATCTTCTTATTCATGATGAGCGATTTATGCAGGTGGTTAGTCAGGCGTGGCAGGAAAATGTGGAGGGCTTTCATATGTTTAAAGTGGCGAAAAAATTAAAATTGCTCAAGAAGCCGCTTCGTAAATTGTTGTATGATCATGGGAACCTGCATTCTAACGTCTCTAAGCTGCGACATGAACTCGATGAGGTTCAAAAGGCTATAGATTTAGATCCATCGAATCATATGTTGAGGGAAGAGGAGAGTGCTTATTTGTCTGTGTTTAATGAAGCCATTCTTGCGGAAGAGCGACTTTTAAAGCAAAAAGCGAAGATTCATTGGTTGCGTGTTGGAGATTCTAACACGGCATACTTTCATAACGTAGTTAAAGCCAAGGCAGCAAAGAATAGGATTAACTCTATTGTTACTTCAGAGGGTAATGTCGCTGATGGAGAGGATGTGTCTCAAGCTTTTGTGTCTCATTATATGAATTTTTTAGGTATGCCGAGTCATGTTCAGCCCCTTTTAGACCGTAACTTGTTTGGGAAAAGGTTGACGGAGGACCAGGCTAATGCAATGGTTAATACAGTTACGGAAAATGAGGTTAAGCAAGCTCTTTTTGCTATGGGTGATGATAAAGCGCTGGGTCCGGATGGATTTACTCCAGCTTTTTTCAAAAACGCTTGGAATGTTATTGGAGAGAGTATTGTGGCAGCGGTTCAAGAACTTTTCCAGACGGGTAACCTTCTTAAAGAACTTAATCATACTATCATCTCTTTATTGCCGAAAGTTGCTACACCAACTAGGGTTACTGATTTTCGTCCTATTTCGCTTTTTAATGTTTTATTTAAGTGTATTACGAAGATCATTGCAAATAGAATTAAGGTGTCTTTGGGCTTGTTGGTTAGTGATAATCAATCCGCATTTGTTCCTGGTAGACGTATATCTGATAATATACTTCTTACTCAAGAGCCCTCCTCGATGTGCGCTCAAAGTTGATATTCAGAAAGCATATGATACGGTTGATTGGAAGTTCTTGAAAAGAATATTATTCGGCTTTGGTTTTCATAAGAGGATGATTGATTGGATCGTGGAGTGTGTGACAACGGTGTCCTTTTCTATTTGTGTGAATGGCACGTTGCATGGTTTTTTTCATGGTAAAAGGGGTTTACGACAGGGTGATCCTTTGTCTCTTTATCTGTTCGCTCTTGTTATGGAGGTTTTGACGTTTATTATTTAGAGGAGAGTTAATGCCTCTACCGCATTTGAACTTCATCATAACTGCTCAAAGCTCGATATTGTTAACCTTTGTTTTGCAGATGATTTATTCATATTTTTGTGAGGTAATGTTGAATCAGCGAAAGTAATTATGGAGTCTCTATAAGAATTCAAGAATGTGTCAGGCCTTACAGCGAGTCTCAATAAAAGCACGGCTTATTTCTATAATGTCTCTAACCGTGTGAAGAGTTCTATTTTGGATATTCTGTCTTTTGAGGAAGGAAAGCTACCTGTTAAGTACCTTGGAGTGCCACTAGTGTCTACCCGGCTTATTTATAGAGATTGTAAGGAGCTTGTTGAACGGGTGGAAAAGCGGGTGTTGGATTGGAAAAATAAGTTTCTTTCTTTTACAGGTAGATTGCAACTTATTCAATCTGTTTTATCATCTATGCATGTTTACTGGTCTTCGGTGTTTATTCTGTCTTCACGTGTGGTTTTGGAGATTGAGCAAATAATGCGCAGATTTTTATACCATCAAGGAGATTATAAGCCTCGTAAGTCTAAGGTTGCGTGGGAACAGGTTTGTCTCCCTAAAGAAGAGGGTGGTCTGGCTATTCGTAGATTGCAAGCACTTATTTCGGCCTTGATCACGGCTCACATTTGGAGTATTGTAGCTTGTAAGGAGTCGTTGTGGGTTAAATGGATACGTAGCTATAAGCTGAAAGGAAAAAGTTTCTGGCAAGTCCCCTATAGAGGTAATATGACTTGGTGGTGGCGAAAAGTTCTTCAAGTTCGGTCCCTTGTGCGGCCATTTTTTTGGTACTGTATTGGAAATGGCTACTCAGCATTTGCGTGGCATGATAACTGGAGTTTGGATAGTCCGCTTATATCTCGATTATCGCCTCGCGAAATTACTTCAGCTAGCTTTTCCTTGATAGCGAAGGTTGCTGATGTTGTTCAATAAGGAAGTTGGGTATGGCCAAATGATTGGAATCAAAAATTTCCTAATGTTGGTCTTATGAATTTGGATAACAGGAAACCTGATATTCTTTTATGGAAGGATAGAAATGGAATTAATCATGACTTCTCGGTAGCCTTAGTTTGGGAAGATATTCGTCCTAGGAGTGATCGAGTTCATTGGTTTGATATGGTTTGGTTTACGCATTGTATTCCTAAACACGCGTTCTTCCTTTGGCTTGTGTGTAATAAGAAATTAAAAACACAAGATCAGCTTCGGCAATGGGATGTTATTGGTGCTGTGGATGATCAGTTTGTTTGCCCGTTTTGTGAGCTGTGCCCAGATTCGCATTCCCATCTGTTTTTTGAATGCACGTATGCTAAACAGGTTTGGATTGGTGCGTGTAATGAAGCAGGAATTCAACATGTTGCAGTAAATTGGGATGTCATTCAGCATGTCTTTACTGCATTTGGACGTCGGAAATCTGTTTCTATTATTGTTTCTAAATTGATGCTTGCAGCGACGACTTATTTTATTTGGCAAGAAAGGAACTCGAGGCTGTTTGCAAGGAAGAAAAGATCAGCCGATCAATTGATTGACATGATTGTGCACACGGTTTGATTAAAGCTTATGACGTTTCGTTTCAAGAGATCAAGAGCTGTGGAAGAAGCAATTGCTAAGTGGAATTTGCCTATTTCGTTGATTAGGAGTGCTTAATTGTTCTTGTTATCTATTACTATTGTTAGTAGGTAATAGGTGGTTTGGTTTTGTTCAATTGGTTGTTGCAATGTATTTTGACATTGTATAGTCGAGGTGGCATCTAGCCATTTCGCCTGTGTTTTTTGATTATCATTTATAAAAGTTAACAAGGGGTAACCTTTTACCCAAAAAAAAACTCCTTTCAAGCAGAGATGACATACTGCTTGGGGAATGGACTGAGAGTAGATTTCACCAACATCTTGTTCAGAAGCTTGGTGTTTAAACTGAAAGGTAATTGGGGACCTTGCATCCCATTTTTGCAATTTCTCTCTCTTTGTTTTAAATTAATTCTGGGCAGAGAGGCATACCAAAATACACAATCTTTATACTCTGTGCCAGAATTATTGAGGAATCTGGACAACCTTGTATCCAAAACTAATGAGGTCCAGATTCCCCCAAGAATGTTGTTGGCATTTGCATAAACTGACGCACCATTACCAGGTGGCTCGGAAAGACAACTGGGCGGGCCTCAAAATAATGAGGGACCCACCAGTTCGTCTGCTGGTACAGTGACAGTTGCCGAACCTGGGCAACAGTTATCCCCACCAGCTCCAGCGTGTCAGTCCTTCCAGTTACCTACCCCGGAGACCTCCTAACAAGTATCCGGGCTGTTCCAAAGGCAAAAAGGTCAAAACAACGTCGTCTTAGGAACCAGTCAGAACTTGCCACTGACACTAGTACCCCAGCTAGCCCTTCAGGTACTTCCCAACAAGTACCTGGAGATGGTCAAAGGGATGAACCGCAAGCAACCACCCTCGAAACTTCTTTAGGTGAGGGTGGTGAAGATCCAACTGGGTCAGCCCAACCCAGATTAGAGTCCGTGTCAGCACAAAACTTGCAGAGCCAAACTTCTGACACTCTAATTGCACGAACTGACGAAGTCTCTAGCCAGTCACAGCTAGTGATCGAGGTTCCAGTTTCTTCGGCCCATGATACTGCGACTAAGGATAGAGCAGTAGTAGTTGAGGTACAAGTGACCTCTTTCCAGGAAGAAATTCCACGAATCGATGAAACCATTGAGGAAACTCAAACTGGTCATCAGAAGTCTGAACAACTTGTTCAGCCACCCCCAACATTTATGGATCTTGGCATAAATGAGGGTGAGTTTCAACTTGAATCTTCGGATTCGGATGAGACTGAATCTGACCAGGAAATGGCTGATGCATCTGTACTTGATCAGCTTCCTTCTTTCCTTGGTCAACCCCAAGAACCACAAGTTTCAGTTTCACCAGATATCTCTCAAGATCAGGTGAAAGGGGGAATGTTGATATGGGAAAGGGAATGGCATTTGATGAATATCCAAAGCTGGCCACTGATGTTCCAATGTTGGAAACTGGTAATATTGATCAGCTGCTTCCAGTGACAGAAAGTGAAAGTCAAAAGCTGGCAAGGATTGGGAATATTATCAAGGAAAGGAAGAAACAGATGAAGATAAATCAAGATGAATCAAGAAAAACTCTTCCTCCCACTCTAGTTGATGCCAATGACTCACAACTTCTGGGCATGACACTGATGGAATATAAGAAGGTTAAAGATGATGCAAGAATTGTCAGTGCCCTGAAGGAAATGCTGAAGGTTGAACTGGACCAGCATTATCAAGATGATGAAGCTGGTCACGATGCCAGATGCTTAAATGTATCAATGGAGAAGGCAAAGGAGATTCGTACTGAGGGTATTCTCAAACGAACTGAGGAAGTAAAGAAGGTGGTCAAACAGGTATTGAATCCACCCAAGTCTAAGGGAAGAAAACAGAAAGCCTTGCCAAGAGATGCAAACCTGAGGACTTGGGTAGAACCATCTAAACCCACAAATGATGATATTCGAGCTACTACTCACAAACTGAGCACGAGCCAGATCAAGCTGACCAATGAATCTGAGGCTCGCACATTCTTATCTGATGTACAGCGTCGAAGGCACAATCCAGGGAAAATCATTGTTGTGAAAGTTTCAATCAAACCTGGTGCCAAACACTTTGTGGTGGAGATTCAATATTTTGGTGGACCCAAACGTACAACAGAGAATCCTGATGTTCATCAGTATGGTCATTCAGAGCATGTGGAGATGCTGAGCTTGTTGGAAAAACGGCAACACAAACTGATGGACAAACTAAAGTCACTAATCGTACGATTGGCATGCTGGTGAGAGCACTGGTGAAGAAGACACTGAAGGATTGGGATCTGAAGCTTGCTCATGCTGAATTTGCCTTCAATAGAGCTCCTAATTATTCTACCAGTAAATCCCCATTTGAAATCTTTTATGGTGTCAATCCACTGACTCCCATTGATTTGATTCCATTTTCAATTGAACCAAAAGCAAGTATTGAAGCTGAGGCCAGAGCTAGAGAGATCAAGAAAATTCATCAAGTGAAGGCCAGTATTGAGAAAACAAATGATGAATACAAGGCAAGAGCAAAAAAGTATAGAAAATAGTCCAGGTTTGCTCCAGGTGATTTAGTCTGGGTACATCTGAGAAAAGAAATATTTCCATCAAAAAGAAAAAACAAATTAATGCCCGGAGCTGAAGGACCGTTCAAAATCTTGGAAAAGTATTGTGAAAATGCTTATAAGGTTCAGTTACTTGGAGATACATCAGTTTCAAGTACTTTTTATGTCGGAGATCTGATGCCTTATCTAGAGGATGAGTACCTCCATGACTTGAGGGAGTCCTTTTTCAGAAGGGGAGATTGATGCAGAAATGTCCAGGTTCACTGAATTGGAGAAGTCTAGTGAACTGGAGAAACCAACCTATCTGAAGAAGTTAACTGCACTGAAGGAAACTGGCCAGATTACGCCGCCAAAACAAGCAATGTTGATTCTACCAGTTGTGGCCCATTTCAGGCAAGCTTTTACTGAATAAGTCCAATCGCCTGTAGTAACACTTCTCCAGTGGCATATTGCTCCAGATGTTACCAGTAGTAGTCAACTGGTGAAGTTCCCCACTGAAGCACTCTAGTGACCAGATCCAGTCAAGTGCGCAAATGGATGCTCCAGATGTACGTCTTTAGTGGAAGTCCAGATTTTAGTTTTCCCAGTTGCCTTAATAAAATTTGTTCTGACGCATGTGGGGTCCAATAAAGGAAGGATGACAGGTGTCCAAAGAAGATGACAACAAAGGAATGAGTGCCCACGTTATTTGTAACGGTTTGTGGGCCCTCTTGCAAAATGAAATCTTTCTAGAAGCTTTATCTGTCCATTTCCCATTGGCTAATAAATTAGTGGTTGTCCTTTGCAAATGACAACTTTTAGATAGAAAACCCTAAAATGCTCTCTAACCTAGGCAATTTGGCGACCTGCTTCTTTTTTCTTCCTTATATCAATCTGTTTTTTTTCTCTTTGATTCGGATATAATCTGATCATTCTTGATCTTGTTATCTTCGGTCCTAGGGTTTTTTGAACGATTGAGTTAGGGTTTTTTTCGTTTTTGTGTCGCTTGAAATTCTTTTCTTGATCTTTTATCCTGATTGTTTAGTGTTGCGGGTTGATCGGACCTGCGAGAATATACCTAGAATCGTACCTGCAACCCTAAGCGATTTCGGTTAATTGTCTAATTAGGGTTTCTTCTAGGTTTAGGGTTTTTGTTTGTGTGCTTCTCACGTTTATTTTCAGGTTTTTTCTTAGCCGTGCATGGTTTATTGGTGATATGATTTACAAAAAAGTCGGTTGAGTGGTACTAACCCTATTGATCTTGGTCGTGAACGATTGAGCTGATTCTATTGATCTTGATACTGTTGCTGCTAGTTTACAAAAAATTCGGAATTTTCAGAAAAAAGGTATGAGTGGTACTAACCCTAAACCGGCTGTGAGGGTTCCTCCGGCTGGTAGGGTTCTTGCTAATAAATCGACTGATTCTCCTTCAGTGGAGGAGGTGAAAGTTGATAATAAGGGTTTGAATGAGGGCGAAAAGGAACAAGGTAATAATTTTGGGGTTAATGAGACGATTCCAATAAACCCTAATCTTGAGTTGAAGGAGCCGATTTCTTCAGTTCATAATACTAATAATGATGTAAATCAGGCTAGGAAAGAAGGAGGACCAACATAAGCATTTTCTTATGCGTCTGTTTTGAAGAAAGGCAAGGTTCAAAAGAAAGTTAATTTCAGGAAAATGGATGTTGCATCAGATATTGTTGGTGTTGACTTGGTTATTCCTCTTGCTTCTGTGGTGGAGGTAAATAACAGATTTCTTAACTCTTTGTATGGTTATTTTCTCGGAGATCGCTTGGCATATCCGGTTGTTGAAGCATATGTTAAGAATGCTTGGGCGAAGTTTGGGTTGAAAAAAGTGATGATGAATGGTGCAGGATTTTTCTTTTTCCAATTCGAGTCTAAAATTGGCATGAATCAAGTGTTAGCCTTGGATGATTAGGTCGACTCCCATATTTGTTAGAAATTCAAAAGTAGTGATACACTGTAATTTAAGTTATGGACTTACTTGTTGTTAAGTCATGAGTTGATGATTTCTAAGGTTGAGGGGCTAATTGTGATAATTAGCATAGTTGGTTTGTTTAGACTATAAATAGCCCTCAATCTCTTAGAAATCAACAACACTTGGCATAACTTTTGATATTCCATACCATTACACCTGAATAACACACAAAAACACCAAGAACACACACACTAACCAAACGCCATTGTTGATGTGAATTCAAATGATAAAATCGTGTTGTTACATGTGGTATCAGAGAAAACCATCATTTTGATCTCGATCCGTAACTGAATTCAATCACAATTCATCAAACAATCACCTTATAATTCGGTTTTTAATCCTGTTTTTGTTCGTTTTTTTTTTTCACTGAAAAAATTCAAAAATAACCTCTCAAATCACATAAAATCACAAATGTTTGTTCACCGTTCGATTCCTCATAGTTAAATATGTAATCCTCTCAAGTTTCGTGTTCTAATTCGATCTGGATCAAAAGTTCAGATTTTGAGTTTTTGGCGCTAAAATTTGGGATTTGATTCTGTTGTGTTATAAGCTAAAGTGTGTTAATCGGATCGTTGCTGAGGTGAAAACAAACTGTTTGCAAGTGGTTGCATGTTCCAATTCACAGAAAATCAAAAGATATTGAAGCTTTAAAAATTGTCAATGGAGTTGTTCATGTTCAGAGGTTGAAGACGATAGTGTAAAGCTAAAACGATCTTATTTAGATCGTTTCAGTTTTTTGTTCCTTGGTACTTTCATTTGAGTGTTGTGGCTTGTAAAACGATTCAAATTTGATCGTTTTGACAAGTGTGGTTGTAGTGTGAAGAGTTGATTGTGGCTAACTGATCCTTTGGATTGGTTCTGGTCAATTCAATTTCTTGAAAATAATCAAGTTGTTGAGAAATCCTGATAAAGAAACCAAAACGATCTCTTTTAGATCGTTTCAGTTTTTTTGTGAAACCAGAACGAACTCTTTTAGATCGTTTCAAGTTTTACTTAAACATTCTCTGGTTTGAGTAATTCGTGAAGAGTTGTGTTTGGGAATCATAATATTCTTGGGTAACTGATCTTCGGGATTGGTTTTGCTCAATTCATTTCATTCCAATTCATACCAAAACTCTACCCAAATCATTTCAGAATACTTAGAATTTTTTCTTCAAATTCTCAAGATCGTTTCAATTTTAAATCGTTTCATTCCTAGTTCAATTTAGATCATTTCATTTCTGCACATTTAGATCGTTTCATTCTCACTTCTTCTAAATCGTTTCTTACACTTTCTTAAAACGATTTCAATTTAGATCGTTTCATTTAATTCTTATTTAGATCGTTTCATTTCATTCCAAATTAGATCGTTTCACTCCTTCTTCAAAAATCAATTCAATTCTCAATTCAAATCAATTTCTAATGACTACTCGTGAAGCGTTGGCTCTGGGTACTGATACAAGACCTCCAGTTCTTTATCGTGGTAATTATGGACTTTGGAAGAAAAGGTTCATGGATTATGTGGAACGTCAGACTAATGGTCACATGCTTAAGGATTCAATCATGAATGGACTTGCTATGCATCGTCATCCTACTACAGGTGCTATTTTGACTCCTGATCTTTTGAACGCCGAACAAAGAGATCGTACTGCTGCTGACAACAGAGCTAGGTCATGCTTGTACCAAGCACTTCCTGATGAGATCTATGGCTCAGTTGATTCTTATGACATAGCAAAGGAGATTTGGGATGAAGTTGCTAGACAAATGGAAGGTGCTGATGTAACCTCAACAATCCGACTGACAAATGTCTTAACTGAGTTTGACAATTTTCAGAAATCACCAAATGAATCTCTCGAGTCCGTGTACTACAGATTTTGCAATGTGATCAATGAACTGAGAAAGAACAAGGTCAAGAAATCTGAAATTGAGCTAAACATCAAATTTATCAAAGCACTTGGTCCCGAGTGGGAAGATTATGGAACTCAAATCAAGCAACATCAAGCTCTGACCAAATTCACCATTCATACTGTTTATGAATCTTTCAAGTTGAATGAGCATCAAGTTCTAAGCAAATATTCATTCAACAAAGTGCCAGAAGTTATATCTACTGATCCTTTGGCATTGGTTGTTGAAAGAAAGGTTTCTGAGGCTCTTAAAAGACAAATGACTGTTGTTTCTTCGTCTGATAAGGAGGGAGAAGATTACTTGGCTCCAAGAGATGGTGTTCCTGATGAATTCTACCAAGCTCTTGCCGCTGTGACTAAGCATTTCAAGAAAAAGTATTTCAAAGCGAGGCCAACTAACAACAATCTTCGTACTTCGTCAACAAGTGCATTTCCAAGGAAGGAACAGTATCATCACAAGAGTTTTGAACAAGGTGAAACAACTGGTTCCAAGAACGGAGATAAGAAAGTAGAAACTGAGAAACAAATCGTGGAAAGAGGAAAAACATCTGACAAAAAGTGTTACAACTGTGGAATTCCTGGTCATTTTGCTGTGGATTGCAAGCTTCCTCGCAAAAAGAATTATGAATACTACAAGCAGAAGATGCTCTTGGCAAAGCAAGTTGAAGCCGGTCAAGCCTTGATTGCTGAAGATGACAAGTGGCTTTTACTAACTGATGATGAAGATGAAGATCTGTCTGCAAATGTATGTTTCATGGCAACGTTGAGCAAAGACAAAGTGTTGGAGGCTGACAACATTAACGAGGAATATCCTGATGATGAGGTAAATCTCGACTCTACTTTTTCATCAATTAAGGATAAAGAGTCTTGTAGAATTGCCTTATCAAACTTGACGAATCATTACACTTCTTTAGCCAACAAAAACAAGAAATTGGAAAATAGCATTTTATTTTCAAAAGGGGAGTACAAAAAACTTCTTGAAGAAAATTCTAAACTACTTTTTGAGTATGATGCTATGAAACAAGAATTTCAAAACTATAAAGAACAAATGTTGGTTAAAGAATGTGAAATGAATGCGTCTCCTGACTCTAAGTTATTGGAAAAGTGTCATAATTTAGAAAAGACCATTCTTGATCTTGAAAAAGCCAATCAAGATCTTGAAGTTCAAAAGACAAATGAATGGCTTCGTGCGAATGCGAGACAAATGGATGTTGATATTCTGAATAAGAAGCTTCAAGAAGCTGCACCAAAAACAGTTGAACTCGAAAGAAAAGTTTCTGATTTAAATCATAACTGTTTTTTAAAAGGCATTGAGATTGAAAACCATGAAAGACAAATTGAGGAACATAAAAAGTATATACTTTTCTATCAAGAAAAGTTGTACAAAGTTGAACAAAATCCTCTTTTGGATTTCACTGCCTATTTCAATAAATCAAAGATTGATAGATCAGAACTTCTTCTTGGGTTGGGATTTGAGAATATCACTCCATTTCAAAAAGCCAAAGGCAAGATTGAACCCTTGTATGATGAAAAGTTTTTGAGACTTGGTATGGTTCAACAATTCATTCGTCCATTGGATGACGAATTTGAGACTGATGAAGTTGAGAAAATTCAAAACAATAAATTTTTGGTTAATTATGATGCCATCAATACTTCTTACGAAACGAAAAAGTCATTAATTTTTGAAATAGAAGAGATTGCGTCTAATTTTCAAAACCAAGAATCTGTCGTTTCCCCACCTAAACCAACTAAATTGTATGTTCCATCCACTATTTTGGAAAAACAAATAGAAGGTTTACAACAAAAGATGGAATCTCAACAAAATCTTATTAATAGACTACAGTCTCAAAGTCCGAATTCAAAGAATGAATCAATTGTTGTTGATATCAATTAAGTTTGTGTGAATGTTTCTACCCAAACTTATTTCAGTCTCTTAGTAGACCATTTCACTCAGACTACTTGTGATTCATCTACAAATTCATCCACCAAGACTATGACTGACTGTTCCGCATGTACTTGTCAAACTACTGCTACTTCTTTAGCTGCAAATTATGTGCAATCTGATTTATCTGATGAAGATCTTGCGCATAACTTAGTTTTGATATGGTACTTTTATAGATTCTTCACATGCGAAAATCTTGATGAGCTAGTTGTTCACCCTAAGCTTTGTGCTAGTATAGGTGTTGATACTTCTACTCAATTTTCTTGTGAAACCAAGGATGTTTCAGTCCAAGTCGACCTTATTTCTGAGACTACCCGTGGTATGATGTTGGACAACAAGATTCCTGATATTTCTACATTTTCGAATGAATTCACCAAAGATGATTTTGATAAATTCATGGAGGGAGAATATGTTTTTGACTCAGAAACTGAGAAAAAGATTGAATCTATCAAAATCATAAATTTTCAAAAAAAAATAAAAAGAGAATCTCAAAAACAAAAATCAGTGTCCAAAGCTCCAACATCATATTACTTCCAAGAACGAGTTAAACCCAAACTCGTCAAGGCTGAACAAAAGAGTCCTAACCCTCCAAAACCTGACAAACATGTTAAAAAGAAACAAGCTGAGACCTCACCAAAACCAAGGTATCACAAAGTGAAACTTCCAAATGACAATCCAAATGCTTCTTTGTCTAACTCTCAATCTAGTTCAATTTCTAAAGTGCCTAAGTCTAGCTCCGTTTTGCTAACTAAGGATACTTTAAATGGTGTAACTAGATATAGGGATAGATATGGATGGTTTTCAATTGCCAAACCTAAGAAGCAAGAAGTTTCCTCAATCCCAAAAGAGACAAAAAGGATGAATAAGTTTAAAATCCCTCGTTCTAATCTTTTTAGTGTCAATTCAACAGGTGGAAAGACCAAATGGGTTCCTAAGTCATTAGAACCTAAGATCAATTTTAAGCAATTGTCTGTTGAGGAAAAGAAGAAGAGGAGGAGGAGAAAGAGTGTTGATAACAGAAAGGATAAAATTTCTGTTGATTTAAACATATCATCTTTAGTGAACAATGTTAATAAATCCAAGGCTATGCCTTGTGGGGCTGTAAACAATGATAATGGTCGTGCTTGTTTGAATGCTGTTAAACATGTTACTTTTAACTCGAATGTGAATGTGCGTACTTTTTATACGAATGTGCTTATTGATGGTGTGCTTGTTAATGCTCATATTGATTCTAAAGCATGTTTGTATGCATATCCTAAGTTATACCCCCTGCTTGTGTTAACTAACCACAAAGGACCCGTCTTTAAGTGGGTACCTAAAGTCGGTTAAAATTTTTGATTGCAGGAAATAACCATCTGTGTATGGATACTCGATCCCGGGTGTTCAAAACACATGACTGGCAATAAATCATTGCTCAAGAATTTTGTTGAAAGATTCATGGGAACTGTTCGTTTCGGAGAAAACAATTTCGCTCCAATTCTAGGTTATGGAGATATTGAAAGATACGGAATTGTCATTAAGAAAGTCCATTATGTTGAAGGTCTGAGTCATAACTTGTTCAGTGTTGGACAGTTCTGTGACAACAACCTTCAAGTTCTTTTTCGACAATCTCTGTGCAAAGTCCAAACTCTAGATGGAATTGATATCCTATGCGGAGACCGTGAAGACAATCCTTTCACAGCTAATCTTGATGATAACCAACCAACTGATAATATCTGTCTTGTTTCAAAAGCTACTTTGAAAAATTCTTGGTTGTGGCATAGAAGGCTTTCTCACTTGAATTATCAAACCATCAATGCTTTAGTCAACAAGCAACTTGTTGTAGGCTTGCCTGACTACAAGTATGAGAGTGAGCATGTCTGTCCTTCTTGTGCAGTTGGGAAGATTAAGAGAACTTCTCATAAACCAAAGAAAATCCCACATACTTTGGCACCTCTTCATTTGCTTCACATGGATCTTTGTGGGCCTATGAAAGTACAAAGCAGAAACGGGAAGAGATATATTCTGGTTATCGTTGATGATTATTCAAGATACACTTGGGTCAAGTTCCTTGCTTCAAAAGATGAAACAACTCAAATTTTGATCGATTTCATCAGTTCCACTCAAGTGAATCTTCAACTTCCAGTCCGCTATATTCGTTCGGATAACGGTACTGAGTTCAAAAATGCCATCTTCGATAAATTTTGCAAATCAAAGGCATTACTCACCAATTCTCTGCTGCTCGTACCCCGCAACAAAATGGTGTCGTTGAAAGGAGAAACCGTACGCTGGTGGAAGCAGCAAGGACAATGTTTGCTTATTCCAAGTTACCATCAAGTATGTGGGCTGAAGCTATTGACACTACCTGTCACACTCAAAATCGGTCCATTATCAATCAGCGTCATGAGAAGACTCCTTATGAGGTTATTAACAAACGCAAACCCAACATCAAGTACTTCCATATTTTTGGGTGTGTTTGTTATACCTTGAATGATCGGGAAAATGTTGGAAAGTTTGAAAGGAAAGGTGACGAAGGTTACTTTGTTGGTTACTCAAAGACATCGATTGCATATCGCATCTTTAATCGTCTAACAAACACGATTCAAGAAACCATGAATGTTTGGTTTGACAAGATGTCTAGCATGATATTTGAACAAGAAAGTTTGCTACCAACAATTAGTGATCCAAGTACTTCAAGTGCTTCCTCAAAGACGTCTACCTTAGCTTCAAAGTTCAAGAAATTTCCAACTACAGCAAGTGAAGAGCTAGATATTCTTTTCGAAGAATTCTACAATTCAAAACCGATTCAAGAAAAGGAACCTCAAGTGATCAATGAACCAATTCCGAACAATGATCCTATTCAAACAAATGAACCAGTTCCAGACAACAATCGTGAATCATCTTCAAATTCTTCAGAGCAAGAAGAATCATCTTCAAGAGATATTTATTCTCAAAAGAATGTTCAAGAACAACCATCTCAAATCACCCAAACAACAAATCCATCAAATACTCCAAATGTGTATGTACCACTAGATTTTGATCATCCAAATTTTGAGGAAAGAGTTCTTCCGAGCTATGATTCCATTTCTCCACAGAACTCTGGATTCATAGATGGTAATGTTGACATTCATCAACAAGATCCTCTTCCTCATGACAACAAGTGGTCGCGTATGCGCAAAGATCATCCTACAGAACAGATCATCGGAGATCCACAAGCTGGTGTTTCTACCTGTACTACAGTCAATGAGTGTCTTGTTGCACTTTCACTGAGTGACATCGAACCCAAAACAGTCTCTGAAGCTCCCTATGATCCAGAGTGGGTTAAAGCAATGCAAGATGAATTAGCTCAGTTTGAGAGACTGAAGGTATGGAGATTGGTTCCAAATCCAAGGAAAGAAGAACCAATTCGCACCAAGTGGATTTTCAAGAACAAGAAGGATGAAAAAGGAGTTGTAGTAAGGAACAAAGCTAGATTGGTTGCAAAGGGTTACTGCCAACAACCTGGTGTGGATTTCGACGAAACTTTCGCTCCTGTTGCAAGAATGGAGGCCATTCGTATATTCTTAGCTTACGCTGCATTCAAAAACTTCACTGTGTTTCAAATGGATGTGAAGACAGCGTTCTTGAATGGAGAACTCAAAGAAGAAGTTTACGTGGAGCAACCTGAGGGTTTTGTTGATCCTAAAAAGCCAAACCATGTCTACAAGTTAGACAAGGCTCTGTATGGTTTAAAACAGGCACCCCGAGCATGGTATGATTCCTTATCTACTTTCTTACTCAAAGGAGGCTTTACCAAAGGCACTATTGACCCTACCCTGTTTATTCGTAAGCAAGGTAAGCATGTTTTACTTGTCCAAATATATATTGATGACATTATTTTTGGGTCAACCAGTCAAACTTTTTGCCGAAACTTTTCATCTCTAATGGTCAATCATTTTGAAATGAGCATGATTGGGGAAATGAATTATTTTTTGGGTTTACAAATCAAACAATTACCAACTGGTATTTTTATATCACAAGGTAAGTACATAAAGGATATGTTGAAAAAGTTTGATATGACTACATGTTCTTCAATTTCAACCCCAATGGTTGCTCGTACAAAAATTAATGCTGATAAAAATGGGAAACCATTTGACCAAAAGAGGTATAGAAGCATGATTGGTTCGTTGTTGTATCTTATGGCATCTCGCCCAGATATAATGTTTGCAACATGTATGTGTGCTAGGTATCAAGCCGCTCCAACTGATTTACATTACCAAGCTGTGAAAAGAATTTTTCGTTATCTGAAGGGTACACCCAATCTTGGTCTCTGGTATCCAAGGGATACTGGATTCAATTTAACTGCCTATTCAGATGCAGATCATGCAGGTTGTAAGCTTGATCGCAAGAGCACATCTGGTACTTTACAATTCTTAAAGGATAAGATTGTAAGTTGGTCATCCAAGAAGCAAAATTGTGTATCACTGTCAACAGCAGAGGCTGAATATGTGGCTGCTGCTAGTTGCTGTGCTCAAGTGTTATGGATGAAAACACAACTTACCGATTATGGTCTGAAATATGATCGTGTCCCTATCTATTGTGATTCACAAAGTGCCATTGCAATTGCTGTCAACTCAGTCAACCACTCACGCTCAAAGCACATTGATGTGAGATATCATTTTCTCAAAGATCATGTTGAGAAAGGTGACATCGAACTCTACTTTGTGGGAACTGACTACCAACTCGCTGATTTGTTCACAAAACCACTGGACGAAAAGAGGTTTAATTTCTTAATCTCTAAACTTGGTATGCTAAATCTTGATCCTTGATTCACTTTACCATGGAAGGAATTCTTGATTCATTTTTCAAAAATTATAAAAAGTTGAAAAACAAAAATAAAAATTTTGAAAAATAACAAAAAGATTTTCTTAATTTTCTTTTCTTCTATTTCAAAGTGGGTTGCATATATTCTGTATGCAACCCGTTCTTCATTGAACTATTTATTCTAAAGTAGCTTACATATGCTATGTATGTAACTCGTGCTTAAATGATGTATTTATTACTTCGTGGCTTATGCACACTCAGTGTATAACCCGTGCTTATTTGTGTTATTTATTTCAAAATGGCTTGCATATACTCTTTATGCAACCCGGTTTTAAAAAAAAAATTTATTTATGTTTCAAAATTGGAATTAATTCATGTTGTTATACATATAAATTGATATAAGATAACGCGGAATTGAACGCCTTTGTGTATTTCCAAGTGGTCTTATATGAATGTATATGTGTAATACAAGATGTTGATTGCAATTTTGTTGCACCTGTTTCAAAAACTCTCAATTGTTGATATGAGAAGCAAAGGATTGAACGCCTTTGTGTACTCCTAAGTTGTCTCATCTTGAACAATTGATTGAGTTCACTTTTCATAAAACTTGTTTTGATTTCACACAAATCATTTTTGCTCCACCTTTTCTATGAAAATCTTTTTGATCTATATTTGCATAGATTAAGGGGGAGTTTGTGATTTCAAATCTCTTTCAAACTTCAAATGTGTTGTTTAAAATTTTTTTTCACATTTGATGATTTTTTCCAAAACATTTACTTCAAAGGAAGTTCGGTGTTTAGTTTGCACATGAGCGACTAGGTTTTTCTCAAAATTCTACTCCATGAAATTCATCATCGCCGATGAGTTCTAACCCTGGAGTATTCACTTCTTTCATTAGAAAGTGAGGGTATTTTGAGAGATGATGATTTTGTGCAACTAAGTTGGAGGGAGTACAGTCGAAAAGTGAGAGGTTATGGTGATAATGTTGTGAGAAAAGGGTTACAAGAATTGATACCCTTCCCTTAAATTCTCAAATCGCCGGGTAAAACACATTTCTATCGGATGTCATTTGTTAATATCTCGGTATTGAAGAAGCCTTCATGGACCCAATGAAGCGATGCACATCTTTACCTAACCACTCAAGTGTTTCTTAACAAATGCTTGTTTTACTTCTCACGGAGATTTTCTCATTTCTATTGACTCTTCATTTGGAAGACGTTGATATTGAAAAAGGGTGACACTGTGCTCCAGTCCCCGACTTCATTTGATCACTTTGTGTCTAGAGCTCTCATGATTGATCATTAATTTGATCATTATTCATTCTTTAGGACACATTTGCGTCATATCTTTGTGATATATATGCTTATCTTTGTGATATAGCCGGAACATTTGTAGTGATATCTTAATTGATATTTCATGATGATCAAATGGAAATCCTACCATTGCTAACATCATTTCCAGCTTTGAACGTAGGTCTCATAATTGCATTTTTGTAATTTGAGTTAACAAGAAGTCTATTGTGACCTTGGATTTTTCCTAAAAGTCTTTAAGGATAGTAGAACATGGTTATCGAACGCTTAGGTGACACTGACCATGGTTTACATTCTTTGAAGCAATCTTGAGGTTGGAAAGCCAAAAGACCAAACTATGTTAGAGGTTTGCTTTATGCAATTCTCAATGATACATAGGAAATCCGATAAATGATATACATTTCTTTCGGTCATTTCATTAATCCTTTCGATTTTTGAATGCAAACGGATCATTCTTATCCAGTTTCTTTTCTCATCACCCCAACACAGAAAACACCAACACCATAATAAAATGCTTATACCAACAACTTCAACCTTACATTTTAGTCACCCATAGGGTTATTTGGGTTGGAATAATGGTTTGGGTTAATGAGTTGTTCGTTCAAATCTCTTTGTGTAAACAACATTGAGCTATGGTTCTTTTGATTTCTTTTGACGTTCTTTTCAATCAATGTTTGCATAATGACATTGGTTTTTGTCATTATGAGGGGGAGAAAATAGTATGATTGATATTAATTGAAGAAGAAATTAGAATGATCAAGATCAATAATGAAAGGATGCTCACTCAAGATGTTAAGTTCAAAGATGCTCCAATCAAAGATTGTGATTACTCATGAATTGAGGAGGAGCATGATTACTTTCATAAAAGAATTTCCAAAACCTTATTGAAATGTTTACTCTCAAAAGTGTTCAAGACGATGTGACAAAGATCAAAGCTTCAAAGGACAAAAGGCTGACGATTCAAGACAAAAGAAGAATTGCTTCAAAAAGAGTCTTCATCAAATTAAAGATCTTCAAGTCACACAACAACACTTTACCAAAAGCTACATTGCACACATCAAGGGGGAGAGTACACATCTCTGAAAATTCATTCCAAGACTTCAAAGAAAAGACTTCAAGATTCAAAGATTGAAGAATTCAAGACAAATTCATATCTTCCGCATTTCAAAAGACAATTCTGATCTGTGATTCAATAATCCTCGAAGATTTAATACACACACACACTCATCATTCTCTGTTCAAAAAGAACATTGAGAATCAACAAATGATTTAACTTCAAGAAGTCCAAGACCAATACTGAATCAAGTTCTCCAAAGACAATGAGAAAGCTTTGAAGACTTGTTTCAACTCACCAATTGTCTTCATCACCGGGCTCATCAAATTCATTTCTACAAGACAAAACAACACGTACTTCAGACCTTACAATATATCACTAAGGGGGAGAATGTTAGAAATTCAAAAGTAGTGATACATTGTAATTTAAGTTATGGACTTACTTGTTGTTAAGTCATGAGTTGATGATTTCTAAAGTTGAGGGGCTAATTGTGATAATTAGCATAGTTGGTTTGTTTAGACTATAAATAGCCCTCAATCTCTTAGAAATCAACAACACTTGGCATAACTTTTGATATTCCATACCATTACACCTGAATAATACACAAAAACACCAAGAACACACACACTAACCAAACGCCATTGTTGATGTGAATTCAAATGATAAAATCGTGTTGTTACAGAGTTGGACATCGATTGGGTGTATGTGTATCAAAAGCCCTTAGATTATTATTGGATGGAATCCCAATGATGTTGATCTTATGGTTTTAACTCAGTCTGATCAAGTTATTCATACTCAGATTGTTTTTAAAGCGGATAAGAAAATGTTGTTTTGTTCGTTCATATATGCTCATAATAGATATATTCAAAGAAGAGCATTGTGGAATGATTTATCTATGCATAAGCTGTTTGTGGGTAGTCGTCCTTGGTGCTTAATGGGTGATTTCAATGCTACACTTAGCCTTGAAGATAATGCTAGTGGGACTTTGACTATGGACATCTCTATGCGTGAATTTAATGAGTGTGTCAAGAACATTGAAGTTTCTGATGTAAATCGTGTGGGTTTACAGTTTACATGGAACCAAAAGCCACATGGTGACCATGGACTTTTGAAGAAGCTGGATTGGATTTTAGGAAATGCCCAATTTGAGAGTGGTTTTCCTGGTGCTATTGCTTTGTTTCAACCTTATAGAACTTCGGATCACTCACCTGCGGTTCTTAAGCTGCGAAGGGCTACTAAGTTACGACCAAATCCATTTAAATTTTCTAATCTCCTTGTTCATCATGTAAAGTTTAAAGATGTGGTGTCTGAAGGCTGGTCTTACAATGTTATGGGCCATCCTATGTATTGTGTTGTGCAGAAACTAAAAGCGCTTAAAAAGTCTTTACGGAAATTATTATATGAAAAGGGCAATCTGCATGCTAAGGTTATTAAGTTGAGGGCTGAATTAGATGAAGTGCAGGGTGCTTTGGATCGGGAACCTTTTAATAATCAGATTAGATTGGAAGCGGTTGTGTTCTTTCAGGCGTATAATGAGGCTGTGTTAGATGAGGAAAGATTTCTTAAACAAAAAGCTAAGGTGGAATGGTTGCGAGTTGGTGATTCTAATTCTGCGTTTTTTCATAAGGCGGTAATATCCCGTGCTGCAAGAAGTCGAATTGATATGATCATGGATTCGAATAGACAGATTAGTGATGGTGATCAAGTTATCTCGGCTTTTCTTGGCCATTATCTTCAGGTTCTTGGGCAATCTGATTCGGTTAGTACTCTTAACACTTATGATCTTTATTCTACTAAACTTTCACAGGAACAGGCGCTAGATATGGTTAGTCCGATTTCTGAGAATGAGATTAAGGAGGCTATTTTCGCTATGGGTGATGATAAATCATCGGGACCTGATGCTTATTCTGCATGTTTCTTCAAGAATGTTTGGGATGTTGTTGGATCTGAGGTAATCAGTGTTGTTCAAGACTTTTTTAATAGTGGTAAACTATTAAAAGAAGTAAATCATACTGTTATTGCTCTTATTCCAAAGGTGCCCAATGCTTTGAGAGTTACTGACTATAGACCGATATCTTTATGTAATGTTCTTTTTAAATGTATAACCAAGGTTATTGCGAATAGAATTAAAGGAGCACTCATAAAGATTGTGAGTTCTAATCAATCTGCTTTTGTACCGGGAAGAAGTATTTCGGATAATATACTTTTGACACAGGAATTAATGCACAATTATCATTTAGACAGGGGTCCACCTAGGTGTGCTCTTAAGGTGGACATTCAAAAGGCTTATGATACTGTGAATTGGGATTTTTTAAGAAATATTCTTGTTGGCTTTGGATTTCATGATAAAATGGTTTCTTGGATTATGGAGTGTGTTACGTCTTCTTCGTTTTCTCTCAACATTAATGGAGATCTCCATGGATTCTTTAAAGGTAAGAGAGGACTTCGTCAAGGTGATCCTCTATCCCCGTTTTTATTTACTTTGGTTATGGAGATTCTTACTCTTATTTTGAGAAAGAAAGTTAGAGAATCTGATGCTTTTTCGTACCACCATAATTGTGAAGCTCGTCAGGTGATTAATTTATGTTTTGCTGACGATTTGTTCATCTTTATGAGAGGCGATGTTGGGTCGGTTGAAGTAATTATGGAAGCACTTGAGGAGTTTAAGTAGGTTTCAGGTTTAGCTCCTAGTTTACCTAAAAGTACTGTGTTTTTTTGTAACGTCCTTAATCATGTGAAATTATGTATTCTTGGTGTTTTGCCGTTTGAAGAGGGTACTTTACCGGTCAAGTATCTTGGGGTACCTCTTGTTTCATCGAGGTTAATGATTCGAGATTGCAAAATTCTGGTGGAAAGAGTTAAGAAAAGAGTTAATGACTGGAAAAACAAGTTTTTATCCTTTGTTCACCGACTCCAATTAATTTCGTCAGTATTGTCTTCCATGCATGTTTATTGGTCATCGGTATTTATGCTGCCTGCTAGCACCTTGTTAAATATTGAGCAGATTTTACGTGGGTTCTTGTGGTGTCAAGGAGAATTTCAGAAAGGTAAGGCGAAGGTTGCATGGAATGTTGTTTGTTTACCCAAGGAGGAGGGAGGATTGGGCCTTCGTAGTTAGAGGAATTCAACCATGCGCTCCTGACCACCCATGTTTGTAATTTGATTACAAGGAAGGAATCACTTTGGGTTCAATGGATGCACACTTATAGGATACGAGGTAAGAACTTTTGGGAAATTGCGTGTCAAAGTAATTTGACATGGAGTTGGCGGAAACTTTTGCAATTACGGCCTATTATTAGACAATTTATATGGTATCAGCTTGGGGATGGGAAGACAACTTCAGCCTGGTATGATAATTGGAGTGTTTATGGGCATCTTGCTGCAACTATCACTCATCGAATGATTACAACTTCAGGTTTTGGTCTGAATGCTAAAGTATGTGATATTATAGAGAATAATTTATGGAAGTGGGCTCTTGTATGGAACAATAAGTTTCCTAATCTTGATGTTCCAGCCCTTAACTCTTCTTTGCAAGATAAAGTGTTATGGAAAGATCTCTCCAACAACATACATGAAGTTTCGGTTACTCGAGTTTGGGAGAGTATTCGAACTTCAGTAGCTAAGGTTGAGTGGTATTTGTTGGTGTGGTATAACCATTATATTCCAAAACATGGGTTCATTTTATGGCTTGTGTTTATGAGGAAATTGAAGACACAAGATATTTTGCATACTTGGGATGTACACGATCTGGCATCGACTCCTTTAGTATGTGCCGTTTGTGGAGTGCAGCCCGACTCTCATAATCACTTGTTTTTTGAATGTCCTTTTTCGTTACAGGTGTGGCAACGTATAAGTTCTAAAGCGGGGTTGTCCAGTCATAATGGGAGATGGGATGATATTGTAGGTGAGTAGATTCCTTTTGCTTCGAAAAGATCTTCTTGTTGGGTTGTAGCTAAGCTTCTTCTGGCAGCGTCTGTTTATTACATATGGAAAGAAAGAAACTCGAGACTTTTTAGAAGAACAAGAAGAGGAGTGGAGCAGGTAGGAGATGATATTATATCTACTGTTAGACTTAAATTGGCAACATGCAGATTTAAGAAGACAAGAAAAATGGAGCAGTTCTTGACGTCTTGGGATTTACCGGTGTCTTTAATTAATGTAATGTAGGCGTCATTTGCTGAGTCGTTTATCTGTTATTTCTGTTTTGTTGGAGTGGCATGTCACTCTTACCCTGAACGGTGCATATAATGCATGGGTTGTAAAGTCGACTTGACATTTCTGTCAAGCGCCTGTTTTATTCGTGATTTATAAAATCTAACCAGGGGTGACGACCTTTACCGAAAAATGACAACTTTTAGATTATTTTATTATTATTTCGATAACTCCTAGGAAATAGTTTATACAACTATAAATAGGGGTTGTATTTTTCATTGTAAAAGGCAGTTTTTTATGTTAAATTGAATGAAATTAATAGAGCAGCCTCTATTTCTTAAAAATCTTCATTTACCTTTATAGATCTTTGATCTTGGTGGTTTGGAGTGATCCCTTTATCTATATTTGTGGTTCGTTCTTTATCATATATAGTGGTGAGATCTTAAATCTTCGAATCCATTATCTGTGTTTATGGTGACTCGATCTTTATCAAACATAGTAGTGGGCTGGAGTGTTTCCTTTATCCTTGATTCTGGTAGCTTGGCCTTTACGAATCTTGGTGGTAGATTCTTTTATCTATCCTTTTGTTTTATTGTCTTGTTTCCTGTTTATTTCATAAAATCCAGAAAATACCAAAAATATCAAATTCCATTTTGTTTAATTTCCGTTGTGCTTGAGTTATTGCGTGTTTTACGCATCACAATTTCTGGGTTGTTACTATGAATCAGAACTATAGTTGGGGATGGCGGAAAATATTGCAACTCCGTGACTTGATTAGACCCCATATATGGACACGATTTGGTAATGGGAAGAGTACATCAGTTTGGTTTGATAAATGGGTTGTTGAATGTCCTCTTAGTCATTTTATATCACCCGGAGATATTTTTCGTGCAGGCTATACTCTACAAAGCACGGTTTCGGATTTACTAAGTGAAGGAGTATGGAAATGGCCTATTGCTTGGCTAGATTTGTTTCCTGTCTTAATTAGCATTCCTTATCATCAACTTTCATCGAGTGCTAAGGATGTTTTAGTTTGGAAAGATGGGGATGGGCTCAATCCGTTTTCTGCTAGTATAGTGTGGAATTTATTGCGAAACAAACAGGATGAAGTTGCTTGGCATCGTGCAAGTTTACAAAAATTATTCCAAGGCATTCTTGTTTGATGTGGCTAATTATGTGGTGCAAATTGAGAACTCGGGATCTTATTACGAAATGGTCGTCTGGAGGCAACATGATTCTATGAACTGATGATATTCTGCCCACACCAACTTGCATTCTCATACTCTGTCAACTTTGTATGGAGCCTTCGGATTCACTGAAGAGAATCAAGCCCAGAGGATTGAGGCTGGAAAAGATGCTTTCTATCATGCCTCTAGTAGTTCCTAGTGGTCATTGTAGCTATCTCTCAGGACTGTGATGAATCTGACAATGATGACCTGGTTGCAATGATTGCTAAGACGTTTAACCGTTTCAAAACAAGAGCAAATAGGTCCAGTGGACAACATGCACCGAGTCCCCCTACAGATAAGGCTGGTCATTTCATGAAGGAGTGCAAGTCCAGTTAGTTTGTCTCTCAGCCTGGTCCATCTGTTCCCTATAACAAGCCTGATGATAGCTACAAGTACAAATACAAAAAGCTTAAGGCTCAAATTGCTATCATGTCTGCAGAAAAAGATAATAAATAATAAATGCATGATAGCAAATATTGAAGAAAAAGGGGTTCCCTCTGATGATTCATCAGATGATGAAGAAGAGGAAAGAGATTGTTGTTATATGGCTCTAGCTGATCAAGAGCATTTGGTGAAAGAGGATGTCACATCGGGAAGATGGGTGGACATTGTAATAAAAAAAAAGGTGAGTGAATATGATCTTGAGACTGATCCTGAACTAAAATTGGACATTGTAGAAGCATTAATTATGATTTGATTTTTGTTGAAACTATTAGATTTTATATGACAAAAGGATTTGAAATAGATTTCTCTGAAATATCAATTTTACAATCAAAATTAAAAGAACTTCAAGATATTGAACTGGCTTTTAAAGCACAAGTTTTGGTAACTGAACAACTGGTTCGAGAAAAACAAGACCTAGAAAACATTTTAAAAAAAAGAAAAGCGGGTCATTAAATCATGGCTTGAAACCAAAAAGCCATAAGATGCTGGAAATAATCAATTTCCATCCCAAAAACGTGCTTATCTAGATGGAAATACCCATGTTGCTGCACTAATTCTAGTCATTGATCGTTTACCAGAGGAAGTCAAACCCAGGACCATTTATGATGAACTATCGACCCCCAAAGCAAGTGTTATATCAGTCCAACTATCAGAGGTTAAGACTGGAGCATAACAGATGATTGCTCCAGTTAAGAAGGTTAATGAGAAGAAACCTTTGCCTCAGCCTGCTTCTAAAGAACCTCAGGTTCAAAAGAAAAAGAATATTTCCCTTCCTACGCCTAAAGTCCAGTCATCTGGAAAGGCTTAGGTGTCATCTGAAGAAACAATTTTGTTGAGGTTAGAGAGCCAGTTTCAACTACTGGCTCGTCAAGTTCTACGATATCTGCTAAGGAACAAAGACTGCACATTAACTTATAGAAGAGGTGACAACTTAGAAGTAATAGGATGTTCTGATTTCGATAAGAAAACTATTTCTAAATATACTTCTATGATTAGCTGGCAGACCTAACTCTAGACGAAGTCATAAACAGAAACTGACTACAACGTCCATAATGATTGTTGAATACATTGTCATCTATAATACCATGTCATGGGATGTTGTTAAAGAACATGGTCAGTGGACTCAAAGTCGTCAACTTTATTATTAGACCATTGAAGCTTTACTGTGATAACTCAACTACCGTAACTTTCTTAAATAGTAACAGTTCAACTGGCGCTGAGATGTATCTCTATACAAAGTATCTATTTTTTTACGCAAACGGATTGAGAAAAATGTTCTTTATATTGAGTACATAAGTACGCATAATATTCTAATGGATCCAATGACCGAAGGACTTCCTCCTAAAATCTTCATAGGACACGTGTCGTAGACGAAGCTTATTAAATGACCTATATATTATGATAGCATGTAGTACTTATTGGTCATTATTATTATTGTCTTAATGAAAAAAATTCCTCATTCAAATTTTGTATGTCTATTAGTTACACTTTGAGCTCATAATAGTGTATAGATATTATATAACAAAATTTGTCTTACTCAGTTGATCATTACTTATTAGTTTTAAATTTGAGTCATAGTATGACTATTGGAGATCATGAGTTGATGTTTTTCTCTACGATTGTACTTATTGGCTATGATTTCGGTTTAAAATAAAATGAGTATTATTCCGGCCAGACTTACTGAATATTCGTAGATAAATGATCGCTTAGTCAAGTGGGAGAATGTTGGAACCACGTTAGTGTAACCGTCACTAATCATCTATCTTTCCTGATATGATAATTGATGATAACTGAAATCCTTATGTCTAGTAAATATATGATGGGCGTATCTACTCTTAAAGACATACTATAAGGTTTCCAATTAGGTGATTGTAACTAAGAGAACTTAGAGTGCATACATTAAACACCAAAGAGATTGAATGTGTAAATACTCTCATTATAAATAGAAAGTCATAAACCCTAAATTAAGGTTAATGAGAAACTAATTCCTCACTTAAATTTGTGTGTATTCCTTTCTAATTTGTGTATCATGTTACAGCCGAATTTATCATCCCATTATTACTCAATCATCTTGTTTTGGAAACCTGAAATCAATAGCTATCATCCTAAATGCTCTTACAGGTTCTACAGGACGATCTGAAATGTTTTATCACTCGAATCGAATCATATTTATTCCAAGAGTTATCACACAAAACCCTCTTTGTATGCGATGCCTAATATATCGCGTTTATAAATATGCATTAAAAGACTTGATCAATCCTCACACATAAAGCGACTTCATGGTTTCTTTTCTTTTTGATATCCATTCGACTTATTATTCCAGTTTCAATCCAAACCTTTTTACTAATCCATAATGGCATAAAAGACTCGTGTAACTATTTTTTATATATATACATTTTCCAATAAGATAAAAGTTAACATCAAACTAACACAATACCCACACAATGCAACGGTGATTACAACAGTGTAATGATAGTGGCACCGTCAAATGGTATAAGTAATTAATGTAAAGGTTTTCTTTATTTAAACGGTTAGTAAATATATTTTATAATATAATTAAGGAGTTGATGGTGTAACTTAATATTAAGGGTTGGTGATAATTTATTTTATTTAGGGTAACTTAATCAATTCGCATATCCCATTTTACTTAACTTTCAACATGAGAATACAATTTTTATATAGTATTATAGATAACTATATTCATATAAAAGAAAATATGACAAATTAATTTAAACATTATTCTAGCTAGTTATTTCATGAATTTCTAAGAGAAAATTACATTTTTCGTTCCTGAACTTGGCAGTTTTGCAAATAATGTACTAAAATGAAGAAATTACACTCTATGTTTCTAAGAGAAAAACCTATGCACTCATCTCATTGTCCCCACCATGTGCCAGCCTTTTACTTATTTTATTTCCTTATTATTTTTATTATAATTTTGATGATTCCTAGGCAGGTAGTTATCTATAAATAGGGACTCATTTTCCTTGTAAGAAAAAAAAAGTTATGTTGAATTGAATGAAATTAATAGAGCAGCCTCTATTTCTTACAAAATCTTCATTTACCTTTATAGATTTTTGATCTTGGAGGTTTGGAGTGACCCCTTTATCTATATTTGTGGTGACTTGTTCTTTATCAAATATAGTGGTGAGGTCTTAAATCTTTGATTCCTTTATCTGTGTTTGTAGTGGCTGGACTTTTATCAAACATAGTGGTGGGTTGGAGTGTTTCCTTTATCATTGGTTCCGGTGGCTTAGCCTTTACGAGTCTTGGTGGTGGATTCTTTATATATCATTTTTTTTTTCTTTTATTGTCTTGTTTGTTGTCTGTTTTCATAAAAAATCAGAAAATACCAAAAATAGTTATTTTAAATTCCGCTATGCTTAGTTTTTCGCGTGATTTATGCATCAGGTGAATGTCTAAATGCAACACGTATGCTCATAAAAACGGATTTAATAAAAATCTCTTTTTTTTGAAAAGGAATCCTTTTGAACATAAGTCCATGTGGCCGTTTGAGTTTTACATGGTTCTCTCATAATTAAACATATATTCATGACTCTATCTTTAACTAGGGTCCTACCATGTAAAGCTCAAATTAATCCACTTAACCTTCTGCTCGACTTGACTATAAAAATCGTTTTGAAAAGTGGCTATAGTTTTGAAAAGTGGCTATGTTCTCTATAACCTTGGGCTCTGATACCATTTTCTGTAACACCCCAACTAAGGCGGAACAATGAGATGTACAGAAAGTCGAGTATTCAAAACAAAGGATTATAAATAACATTCACCATAGCTTTATTTGATAAAAAGAATTTACAATGTACAAACATGAGAACCAATTTCCAAGTACAAATGCGTCCACCATACTTGGATATTAAGTCCACGAACCAAATAACAAGCACATGAAATAGTAAATTACAATGATCAAGGTGGATTCTATTGCCTATCACAAAGTTTGATCTTTCACTCCAAAGTGCAATGCAAATAATCATGAAACATATAAATCCTCAATGCTTAAGCTTATTTCCTGAAAAGCATGAAGAAAAAGTGTCAACTACGAAAACGTAGTTGGTGAGTGCATAGGTTTTTATATAAATCTTGGTACATGCCCATTTTTACCCCATTTTAACACTTAGAAAGTATATTATTGTTACATTTTGAAATTCCCAAACCATAAGACCGACAAAATTCTCATATCAAACCATCAAGCTTTCCAAATACTATAATGTCATTTCAAGACTTGGAAGAATCCATGGTAACTTATAAAGTTCTCATTTATCAAAATCATTATGAGAGAAAATATATCAATCGATTTATCGTATATCATACCCAAAATCATTCGGTTATCAATATTCCATTTATACCAAATTCAACAGCTTCCAAGACTCCATATTGGGTCCAATACCCAAACCGTATGTTCAATTCATAATATTCAACAGAATAATATCAATTTCATTTAGCCACATGGGCATAATTCAAGTATACTTTGATGAGTAAATGCTTGAGCCACTACTACTACCATTTTATCAAGTCCAAAATATATATATATATAATTCATTTTATTACACAAGCTGTCAATCAAGTGCTTTATTCATAAATAATAGGGTCGTGCCATGGAGACGACCATTCAAATTTAAAGTAGCTAGAGCACCACTATGGTCGGACTGGAAGTGAGGGTCATCACAAAGGCAACCAACCTTCCACCGTTACACTTATGGGTGGGTGGACGAAACCTAGTTGCGCAACTCTCTAACTACAGGCCTCCACTTTCGGAGTAAAGAGTAGTGTACCGAAAGAAAACGGGTTGACAGAACTCAAGCTCATAAAACATTTATCACCTTGAACATACGAAACAATTTCATTTCATAATCATTATATCAAGAGTCATTTCATATATATATATATAAAAGCAATTTAATTTATATATCATGTTTTTCACCCCGATAGTTAAACACATAATATAGTTTGAAAGGGGGCTATGACTCACCTTGATATGTCGCATATTATACTCATCTATCCAAAATAGGTACTTCCCATCTATAGCTTCCTTGACCATATATCCTTTATGTTCCTCCATCATATTTCAAGCCAAGGCTATCCCTACGATAGGACTAATATATGTAAGTTCCTATCTTAAGCCATCACTTAGAAATGCCATTTTCATTATGTCGCTATCAATTGTGGGATCCAAGTATATTGGTAACACTCGCATCGTTTTAGTTGTAGAGATTGATGGTGTAAAAGGTCACTTTCATTACATGCGTAGTTATAAGTTGTTAGGTTCTCGGTAACTTGGATTCATTTGTGGTTTCACTTGGCATATTAGGTTATCATATAGAAATGCCATATTAAGTTATGTTATCCTTATTTATCATTTGTTGCGTAACCGATTTTTAGCGCGAATTAGTATTTGTGATATCAATATATAGCTTGATTAACATAATTACTTATGTCTATCTCACTTAATTATCTTTGTTTTATTTTGATTACACTTATCTCATGAAATTCGTTTAAGTGTTATGGGTCATTATCAATTGGGCCAAAATGTGATGGGTTTTTAAGTGACTTGGGCTTAATTTAGTTATTGGGCTTAACCTTATTTGGGTTATGTGATTAATGGATCATAGTGGTTATTGGGCCAAGTGGGCCTACACTAATGATTAGCTTCTTTCAAAATTTTCTGTTTTTACTTCACATTTTTATGAAATTTGGCTACTATTTTGGGGTCAAGCTGAATTATTTGGACCTTCATGATTTTTACACAGAGACTTATATGTATCTAGTATTTTTGTAAATTTTTGATGAATTTTTAGATAATGTATGGTATCCTTAAAAATTATCCAAACACAAACTGTCACGAATGGGCACTGCTTGCGACATCAGAAGTTTTATAAAAGTTCTTGATGTTCTGATTGTTAGAAAAATCTCATGATTTTATTTTAAGTTCAAGACACATTGAAAGTTTTCTCATGAATCATCACTTTTGGTTCTTAAACTTGTTGAATCCTTGAATCTTCCCTCTAGATCTCGACATGCAATAGCATGAAGGAAAAGATTCTATCAACATGCCCTCATTAAGTGTATTTTAAAGAAGAAAATCAAGAAAGAACATGGTTTTTGATAAATATCTTTTAGCATATACAAAAACAAGATAGATTAAATAAAGAGATAATGAGTTATACCCTTGATGAACTCAAAATGGAGGCTGTTTTGGACAGCCAAACCCACGACCATATTGTGAAGTCCCTCACTCGATGGTTTAACCCCCAAGTGTAGAATACAACAAGTCAGGTAATCACTAGATAAGACTAATATGAAACATCAAGTAAGTACTAGATAGGACTAGTATTACAAAAAATATAAATGCAATAATATATATAAAGTAATACGTACTTAAGCAATATAAAGATAAGCAAGTAAAGTAAATGGTGAGACACTATGTAATTTTCAAGTGTATTTTATTTATTGATGTTAAATAAAATACAAGGTTGTTGCGGAACAAGATATTACAAAGTAAGTATCTAAACAACCTATGAATTACAAGTGATCTAAATTTGCTAAATAAACTCCTTGATCGAAATACTTAAAGTTGTGAAGTATAACTATTTAGATCGAGAGTATTTGAGTAAAGGCACCAAATTGCAAAAGTATGTAATTTGGACGAGGAAGTGACTTGGTTTTATAGGCAAAAAGAATAAATATAATATTCTTTTTGCCGTACAAATATGGTTACATGCATTTAAGGAAATTACTTTAATCCCTTAAATGCATTGATTAAAGTACAAGAATAAAGTCACATGATAGTGACTTGTCTTCTAATTAACCAACCACCTTTACATGCGTGTAAGGCTTTTAACAAAGGACAAATGGATTGTCCGGGTAAAGGCATGTAAAGGCATAAAGTCAATTCCTCGTAATCAGTGTTTAGACTTGTAAGGTCTAGAACACTGACAAGGACTCCAGTCAGGAGATCTGGTAAGTCTTCCAGTGAGCTCCGCTATTTGTTAGACTTCTTTCTTCAACTTCAGTCTTCGACTTAAGTGAGAATGTTCTTCAGTGGAAAGATCTTGACTGGAATGAAGTCCAGTGAACAAATCTGGTGGAATCCAGATTCCTGTACAAGTAAGTTATTCACTGGTCTTCACATAATTTCTGGACAAATTTTTAGAGGGCTCCAGTTATTACGTCTGGAGCGAGTCCAGTAAATCTGGACCTAACAAATTCCCCCTATTTGTTTAGAAATTATGCAAGGATTTTCAAGCTTTTATCTATACAAGTTTGTGCTTGAAAAATCCTTGAAAAATTTGACTAAGTCTAATTTTGAATTACTGGAGAACCACTTTATAGATCATTAGTGTTCCCAGTTTATACAATTTAATTTCTAGACTTAATCTTGATAAGTACTTGTGAAAAAAAAAAAGAAAAAGAAATTGCAACTTATATTTACAGACATCAACTGGAGGAAAGTTACAATTTTATCAACATAAAAAAAATACAAGTACAATATCAGATTCAGGCCATTTTCTTTTCAGCATGCCCAGATGGCTCTTCTGTGGCCTTCCTCTTTACACCTGGAGATGATGAAGTAGTAAGAGAAGTCCTTAAGCCCAGCTCCATCTTCATCAGTTCCTTCCTCATCCATTCCTTGCCAATCCTCTTCATAAAATACATAACATCCTGGGAAACATCTTTACCTCTGAAGGAAAGGCCAGTCTCTCTAAGTTCTGACCATCCGAATGCCCTGATTGACGTGTCATTTCTTTCATCAGTAAACTTCCCTTCTCTGAAGAGTTTAACATGGAACTTTGAGAAGTTATCATGGTTTTCTGCCAGATGGATCTCAGCACCCAGTATAGATCGGACATCAATTCTAAATTGTGTCAAATGTTCATACTTTTCTTTTGTCTGAGCCCTTTTTACCATTTCATCCACTTCCCTGGACACCTTTCTCTGTTCAGCAGCTTGTTGAAATTTTTCTTTATTGATTCTTTCTGTAGTGTTCAAGGGAATGAATGTGCTAAGATCTGCATCTCTGGCAGCTTTGGATTTTCTGGCTGGTGCCTTGGGCAAACCCTTGATCTTCTTTCTATATTCATGCTCTAGAGCAGTAGCATTACTCCTTACTTGTTGCTGGAGATTTTTCAACTCTTCTCTTCTCCGGGCAATGAGATACAGTATGCTCACACCATAGATTTCACAATCATAGACTTGTTCATCCTGAGCATACATGGATCGAATATAGACATCATCCAAGGCATCCAGACATTTCTTAAGCCTGGGATCATCCTTCATCTTTTTATATACTTCAATTTGTACGCCCAACCTGCCAGCGTTGTAATAATCCAGAGTCCCATTCCTGGCCCTATCTAACTGGTGAGCAATCAAGTCATCCTTCAGATTCTTCTTGAAAATTTCAATCAAGATGCACTCTTGCTCCAGTCTCTGTGCCTTGGCCTCATCAGTAGAAACATATTCCTCTTCTGCTTCATCTGTTGGTTCACCAGACACCACTTTCTTTCTCTTGATATTTTTCATTGTGGTTGGGATGTCTGGGAACTCTTCTAACACTGGCTCACTGGCATCAGTACCAGCAGCCTCTTCTTCAATCTATCCACTGGCTTCAGTACCAGTGACATCCTTTCCAATCACCTTCTTCTAGACTTCGATCTTCTTCTGAAGATCACCAACCTTTTCTATTCCTGAACCTTCCCCCTTGGAAGCATCTCCAGATTGAAGATGATTCCACACAGGATCCAGCTTATGTCTGTTAGCAGAATCAAAGGTTCGACCAGACACTGGAGCAATATTGTTCACAGTTCCTTTTTAATAATTTGAAGATCCTGAGGAAAGTGGTGAGGCAACTGGGTGTCAATCATCTTCATTACTTCAGGCAATAACCCATCACGAAGATTTCTAAGGAGAGTTTCAGACACCTCCTCAGTGATTTCTTTCAACATATCTCCCCTGAACTTTCGAACAACTTCATCACTGGGGTGCTGACAACTGAGTTTTTCTCGAGGGTTGGCCAGCTCTCCAGAGAGCTTATTCTGGTGGTCAAATTCTAAACCTCACCAGTCAGACTTGCCAGAGGTTGAGCAACTTCAGCTTTAATGGCAGTCTGAACAGGTGTCACCATATCCTCCTTGATACCCTGGACTGCAACTTGTATAGATTCAGAGTTTTTATTTGTTGCCACGACAAGTTCATCCAGCTTCTCAAAGACCATCTTCTCATTTCCAGCAAATATGTTCATTTCTGACTTAAGATTTTTAGAAATTAGAGATTTGAAGTCAGAAATAACCTGAGAAGAAGCCTGAAGTGATCTCTCCAGATCCGCCACCTTATCAAAAAGGCCTTGGACCTCGGTTGAAGAAGAAGTGGAGAGACCATTGGAAGGATAGGTGATTCTGGTGATGGATGATACTGGCAACACCCTTGTGATATTTTCAGTTGGATGGGTGACTGCCAGTGTTTCAGAAGTTTGAGAAGGTTGAATTTCTGGTGCAGTTGGTGATTCAAAAGTTGTTAGATTTGATAGTTGTTCTGGAAGAGGTGTTGCTATATTTTCTGGGGGAGGAGGAGGCATATCAGAAAGAATTGACTGGGAGACATAATGGATGGTGCGATCAACTTCTTCTTCTCCCAGAAAACTCATATTTACATCAAAATCATTGTCTTCAGACAGTGGAGAATCAACCATATCCCAATCTGGGCCGGTTCCACCTGCCTGGTCCTCTACTTGTACATTCTCCACCCTTACATTCAAATCAACCTAAGCCCCTTGCTCCAGATTATCTCCTTCAGTCTGCCCAACTAGTTCCCCCTCAACCTCTTCAACTATTAAGGACCCATCAACAGCCATGATGTCCCCACTTCCAACAGTTGAGACTGGTAAAACAAAAGGTGAGTCAGACCCTCTTTCTTCTTCATCACTTCCTTCTACTGGTACTGAGGAAGTGGTTGCCAGGGCAATCTCCTGAACTAGATCTCCAGAATCCATATGAGAGGATTCTAGAAGAGATGATACCAAAACTCCGACTCTCCTAAGACGACGAGTTCTGTTCCTTGGCCTGGTGGGATTAGGTGGAATTTCAACAATATTTTCAGCATGCTGCTGAGGATCAGGGGCTATCTGGGAAATAGGTTGCACCCTTTCAGCAGTAACAACTTCATAATTTTCTTCATTGTTTTGAGGCTCACCAGCAACCTCTTCATCTGGTGATGATGCATTTGCCTCTTCTTGAATTCTGAATTGATATAGCATCACCGATGGAATGTTGACCTCAGTTGGAGATGAGGTCAACTGGTTGAGGTCCCTCAGATATTCACATAATGAAAAATGAGTTGTATTTACAGAGTACTCATTTTTCAAGACCCTTTTGAATATAATGGACAGAAATCGAATGAAGGGAATGAAGGCTTTCCTGCTCTTGACCTTCAATCTGTCCACCAGATCATTAAAGAAAATTTGGGCAAAGTCCACCCTATACCCATGCCATAAACAATAGGCAATCTGGAGCTGTGTCTGGTTTAACTGATCTTAACCTCCAGAACTACCACCCAAGCACTCAACAAGATGAGTGAAGAAATATCTCCATGAATCTGTCAGCCTGCTCATATATACAGTGCCCTTCCTGAGCAGCTGACCATTTTCATCCACAATCTCAGTGTGCCCCATCAGCCTGCACACTTCCCTGGTATTGATGCCAGAGGGAATTTCAACGGGCATCTTATTTTCATCAAAATAGTTCCTCAGGGCATCTCTGAGGGAATCAACAGTAATTGTAAAGCTCTTGGTGTCTTATTTTAGTGTGTAGTGGATGGATTCATCACTTTCCACATACACTGCAGTATACCAAAACTTACATAGATAATCGTGGAACATTTTGCCCGGATTTAAGGTTAGGGCACCATATAGTGGACTACTCAAGAAGAAGGTATTCAACCTTCCAATAATGGATGTTGCAGAGTGATTGGTTGAGAGTTTGGCCATCCAGTTATTCATATTTATTTTGATGGCATTGGCAGAAAGAGATATGTGATTTGCCTTTTTAACATTATCAGCAGGAGCATAATTAGCAGCTAGAAGATTTTTAGGAGAAGGTTTGGGAGCCATTTGAGATATATGAAGATGAAACTGAAGGAATTAAAGATTGATAAAAGAAATTTAAGAAGAGGGATGATGATGATTGGAGAGTAAATGAAGAATGAGATAAATGAAGGAATTTGAAGATTTGGGAGTAAATGATTTTCGAGATAAAACTGAAAGTGAAGGTAAATATGGGTATTTATGGAGGAAAGGGAAATGGAATTCAAAATGGTAAGTTTGAAAATTTTCAGAACAGTTTTGATCGGTTTTGACATCCGCATTTGATGTTTCCCATCACACATAAATGTATGACGGTTCAGAGCCCACAAAAATTACCAACTTGCACTTTTGGTCTTCCCAAGGTAACAAAACCATCATTTAAATTGAAAAAGTTATGCCACGTAAGTTGAACAGTAACTGTCCAGATGAAAAATTGTAAGGTTGGCATGCACTAGCATCAAGTATTAAAAAAATAATGATTTGACACATAAAGACTCATTTTAATGCATCTGGAGGTTGACTGGACACTCCAGTTTCACTGGTGGATTAGGCCAGTAGAATATGCATTAATGGTACACTAGAGGGACACTCTAGTAAGTACCTAGATTGGACCATTCTGGTAAACCTCAAACACGCACATCAACTAATATAAACAAATGAGAGGGACACATTTACAAAGCGACTGAAGTCACTTCAAACATGCACATCAACTTATCCAGTATTAATGAGAGGGACACATTTACAAGGTACTAGAAACATTTTTCAGAAAAATTTGTCCAGTGAGAAAATAAATTAATAAATTCCCCCTGAAACATAGATATAAAAAAAATTATGGTCTGAGTCTTTCCCCCTGGAATGGTGATCCATAAATCTATCAATGTAAAGATAGTATCACAAAGGCGTTCGATAGCTTTACTGGTATAGATTTCTAAATCTGGAATCAAAGAACCCTGCCAGTGTCACAAAGGCAGATTAAGGGTTCAACATTCCCAACTCACTAACAAGATTTTGAAAAGTTTTCTCATCCAAAGGTTTTGTAAATATGTCAGCAAGTTGTTTGTCAGTGGGAATAAAGTGGATTTCAACATCATTTTTCATTACATGATCGCAAATAAAATGATACCTATCATCAATGTGTTTCATCTTGGAGTGCATGACTGGATTGTTTGAGATAGCAATGGCACTGGTATTATCACAAAATATAGGGGTCTTTGAATACTTAATACCATAATCAAGCTAACTGGTGCTTCATCCAGAGTATCTGAGCACAACAACTGGCTGCAGACACATATTCTGCTTCGGCAGTGGATAAAGAAACTGAAGTTTGTTTCTTACTGGTCCAGCTCACCAGTTTGCCACCAAGGAAGTGACATCCACAGTAGCGGATTTCCTGTCTATCTTACAACCTGCATGATCTGAATCTGAATAACCCATTAGATCTGATCCTGAGCCTTTGGGATACCAAAGATCCAAACTGGGGGTACCCTTAAAGTACTTCAAAATGCGCTTTACAGCCGCCAAATGAGATTCTTTTGGGTTAGACTGATATCTGGCACAAAGACATGTTGCAAACATTATATCTGGTCTACTGGCAGTTAAATACATTAGTGAACCAATCATGCCTCTATAGGCAGTGGTGTTCACTGGCTTCCCATCAGGGTCTGAATCTATTGTTAAAGGTGCAGAAATTGGAGTTGATTTTGAAGGTGAAGAATTCATATCAAATTTTCTTAAAATATCTCTAACATATTTTTCTTGATTAATAAAAATACCATCACTGGTTTGTATAATCTGGAGTCCAAGAAAAAATGTTAATTCACCCATCAAACTCATTTCAATTTTTGAAGACATGATTTTAGAAAATTTCTTGCACAAAGATTCATCAGTAGATCCAAAAATAATATCATCAACATAAACTTGTACCAACAGAAGATTACCTCTTTCACGAAGAATAAATAAGGTATTGTCAATTGCACCTCTTTTGAAACCATTTTCTGATAAATGTTTGGTCAGAGTATCATACCAGGCTCGGGGGGCTTGTCTGAGGCCATACAGTGCCTTTTCCAGACGATATACCCAATGTGGATGCTTTCCATCAATAAAGCCTGGAGGTTGCTTGACAAATTTCTTCTTCTAATTCTCCATTCAAAAATGCACTTTTTACATCCATTTGGTAGACCTTGAACTTATGATGAGCAGCAAAGGCTAAAAACATTCTGATGGCTTCTAACCTTGCTACTGGTGCAAAAGATTCTTCAAAGTCAAGGTCTGTCTGAACGTACCCTTGTGCCACCAATCTGGCCTTATTTTTGATCACATGACCATCTTCATCAACCTTATTCCTAAAGACCTATCTGGTTCCAATTAGTTCTATCTTGCCAATTGGAGGAGGAACCAGATTCCAAACTTTATTTCGTTCGAACTGGTGAAGCTCTTCTTGCATAGCTATCACCTAGCTTGGGTTATTCATTGCCTCGTCAATCTTCTTCGGTTCAATCAGTGATAAGATGCTGACATATAAACATTGTTCACTGGAGGCACTTCTGGTCTGAACCCCTCTACTGGAGTCACTGATAATCTGGTTGATTGGGTGAACCTTTGTCCACTTAGAGTATTGACTTGGATTGTTTCTGACAACAATATTAGTGCAAGAATTCAATTGATTTTCTGGAATGGGATCTTGCCAAACAACTTCAGTATCTTCATCAGAATCTGTAAGATCACGATTTACATCATGAAATTCTTCATTTAAAGGCATTTCTTGGATTACTGGCTCAAAATCAATTGAATCTGATACTGGTGGTGTAGTACGAACATCTGATCCAATAACAAGTCCAGAGGGTAGTTTGAAACTTATTGAAGGATAAAATGAAGTATTACTGGAAGGTTTTTCGATTTGCACTGGTTCCAAGTCAAGATGACTGGAAATATCTTCAGATGAATCTTTATTGTAGTTGGGTGTCTGTCAGACAACCATGTAGCCATGCCAGGACCCATAAGATGGGCTGGCAACGATCCTCTACTGAGACATGGTCAAGACCATGATGCTCGGTTAATCACGCTTTGGCTACATGGTTCTGTTTCATCAACCAGACATGGGTTTCTGTCTTGATAGGAATCAAGGATACAGAGGTACGAGCCTATAGAACAGATCCTGTTCAAGTAAGGTCGTATCTTTATTGTAGTTGATAGGATCAAATTCACAAAAGATAATTGGACTTTCTTTGGGAGAATTAAGGGTTGGCTTTTTATTGATTGCTTCATTTGACTCATCAAATGTGACATGAATTGATTCGTGTACCTTTTCCAGTCTCTTGTTGTAGACTCTGAAGGCCTTTCGAATGGTTGAATATCCTAAGAAATATCCTTCATCGGCTTTGGCATTGAATTTGCCTAACTGACTAGAGTCGTTCAGGATGTATACTGGACATCCAAAAACGTGAAAATAACCAATATTTGGTTTTCTATTTCTTAATATTTCATAGGATGTCTTCTTGTGTCTCTTCACGTATACTGAGCGATTCTGTGTGTGGCAAGCAGTTGCAATTGCTTCAGCCCAGTACATTTTGGGAAGACCAAATTCAGCAAGCATACTCCTGGCAGCTTCTATCAGCGTTCTGTTCTTTCTTTCTATAACTCCATTCTGCTCTGGAGTGTGTGCTGATGAGAAATTCTGGGAGATGCCAGTGTCAGTGCAGAATTTCTCCAGATTTGCATTCTGGAATTCTGTTCCATTATCACTTATTAACTAACACACCTTTCGCTTATATGTGAGTTCAATTTGCTTGATAAGAGCGATGACTTCAGCAGCAGTTTCATTCTTTGATCTAAGAAATATTACCCAACAATATCTGGAGTATTCATCAACAACTACCAGGGTATATTTCTTACCAGCAGGAGTCTGAACATTCACTGGACCAAAAAGGTCCATATGAAGCGTATGAAGAGGTTCAGATATGCTAAAATTCTGTTTCGTCTTGAAACTGGTGCGTTTCTGCTTACCCATCTCACATCCTGGACATGGCCTTTCCATTTTGAAGGAGACAGAAGGTATCCCATCTGCAAGTTGTTTTCTGGACAACTTGTTAATATTTTTGAAATTTAAATGGGATAACCTTTTATGCCATAGCCAGTTTGTGTCTTCATCAGCCTTGGTATAGAAACACTGCTCTGAAGGAGAGCTTTCCATATCCATCACGTACACATTCCCTTTTCTGGGAGCAATCAGTACTACCTTCCAATCCTTATTAAATACAATGCCTTGAGAGATGTTAAATAACACCTGGTAGCCATCATCACACAACTGGCTCACACTTATGAGGTTATATTTCAAACCATTTACATAAGCCACCCGTCTGAATTTGACTTGACCATTATTCAAAACACCATATCCATCAGTCTTTCCAAAACTATCATTTCCAAAAGTAATAGAGGGTCCGTCTGAAACTACGAACTCCTCTAGTAGGGTCTTACATCCGGTCATTGTCCTACCAGCAGCGCTGTCAAGATACCAAATATATTTCTTTCGATCGCCCTGCACATCCACCAGATTATTAGTTTAAAGGTTTGCGAACCCATCAACTGATGGGTTCTCTGGATCCACAAGGATGGATCCCGGCTGGTATCTGGTTGATTTCACTTTCAAAAATAGTGGATTTCTCAGTAAACACCACTGGAACTGACAGTTTTGAAACCTTTTTCTTTTTCTTATCAACAGGTGTGCTCGTTTTTCTTTCTTGGAAAAAGGATTTGTATTTTGTTTAGGGCCAGATGAAGTACCCTCAAAATTGTTAATTCTTGCATTGCAACTTTGAACTTGACGAGCCAGTAGTTGAAACTGACTCTCCAGCCTTAACAAAATAGTTTCTTCAGATGACACCATAGCCTTTCCAGATGACTGTACTTTTGGCTTAGGTGGAGGAACAACATTCTTCTTTTTATGAACCTGAGGTTCTTTAGAAGATAATTGAGGCAAAGGTTTATTCTGCTTAACCTTCTTGACTGGAGCATTCATCTGGGGAGCTCCAGTCTTAACCTCAGACAATTGAACAGGAGGAATAATACAAGTTTTGGGTGTTGTTGGTTCATCATAGATAGTGCTAGGTTTTAACACTTCAGGCAGTAGGTCAACAACAGGTATTAATGCAGCAGCATTAACATCACCCCCCAGATATGCACGTTTTTGGGAGGGGTACTGGTTACGTGAAGCATCATATGGTTTCTTGGTCTCAAGCCATGACTGGATAACAAGTTTTTCTTTTGATAAAATTTTTTCCAATTCTTCCTTTTCTTGGACCAGTTGTTCAGTAACCAAAACTTGTGCTTTGAAAGCTAGTTCAATATCTTGCAATTCTTTTAACTTAGATTGTAAGTTTGTCATTTCAGAAAAATCTGTTTCAAAATTATTTGACATTTCTGAACGAACAGTTTCCACAAACATTAAATCAGAGTTTAAAGCTTCAGCAATGTCCAATTTTAACTCAGGATCAGTTTCTTTGTCATAATCTATTACCTTCTTAATGACAATGTCCACCCATCTTCCAGATGTGACATCTTCTTTCACCAGATGCTCTTCATCAGCTAGAGCCATATAACAACAATCTCTTTCCTCTTCATCTTTTTCGCAGACATAAGAGCAATTTGAGCCTTAAGCTTTTTGTATCTTAATCTGTAGCTATCATCAGGCTTGTTATAAGAAGTTGATGGACCAGATTGTGAGACAAACTGATTGGATTTGCACTCTTTCATGAAATGACCTTTTCTGCCACACTTAAAGCATGTTAGATTGGTCTTGTCAGTGGAAGAACTGGGTGCATTGTGCCCAGTGGGTCTGTTAGCTCTAGCTTTGAAACGGTTAAACGTTTTAGCCATCATAGCCATCAGATCATCAGTATCAGTTTCATCATAATCTGGAGAGATATTATTCATGACTCCAGAATCCATTAATTCAGACATCATCATCTTCATCGAAAATACATTCTCGGAAGAAATTAATGCTGTGGTGGTTCAGTATGACTAACCACAGGGGAACTACTGGAAGCATGATTAATAGCATCTTTTTCTGCCTCAATTCTCTGGGCTTGATTCTCTTCAGTGAATCTGAAGGCTCCATACAATGTTGAAAGAGTATGAGAGTGCAAGGTTTTACCTTGTCTCAAGACCACCATCATATGAGACCATTTAGATGGAAGAATGTCACAAAATTTTTCAAGAAGTCTTTTTCTACCCCAAGCCCTCTCAACTGGTTTATGATAGACATAAATCTGGTGTGGGTACCAGTTAATGATTCATTGGGTAGGGCAAAAAATGACTCGTACTTCTTATTTAAAGCCATTTTCCTGGTAACAATAGTATCACCACCACCTTCATATTGGTTCACTAGTTCATCCCACATGCTTTTAGCACTGGGATAAAGCACTAGTGTGGGAACAAGAGCTTCAGGAACGGCCCCGAGGATCATGACTTTTAAGGTAGTGTCAATATTGACTAGTCTCCTTTCCTTTTCATATGTATTTGTTTGTTTATATAAGTTGGTTAGTTATTCTAATATGTGTATATATATGTGGCCGTGTATATATATATATATGTATGTATACATTTTTGTGTTTTTAGTTTGTTACATGGCTCATTGGTTGTATCCTTGTATTTTTATTTGACATATAAACATTTACTTATTATTATTTAAACTCTTTTATGTACTTTATGAGTTATAAATATTTTTATGATGTTCATGGCATTTCCATGACCAATTATTATTTTGTTGGCTTGATGGTTTAAATTGTTGAACATTTATGAGAATTCTTGATTGCTAGTCCAACTTGTGAACCAACTTCCAAGTACAAATGCGTCCACCATACTTGGATATTAAGTCCACGAACCAAATAACAAGCACATGAAATAGTAAACTACAATGATCAAGGCGGATTCCATTGCCTATCACAAGGTTTGATCTTTCACTCTATAGTGCAATGCAAATAATCATGAAGCATATAAATCCTCAATGCTTAAGCTTTATTTCCTGAAAAGCATGAAGAAAAAGTGTCAACTACGAAAACGTAGTTGGTGAGTGCATAGGTTTTGTTAGAAATATAAAATAGTGCTTAGTTGTATTTAAAAACAATGTACTTTTGTATATTAATTGTAAGGTTGAGGGGGAGCTTGTGTAAAATGCTTAGTGTATAAATACCCCTCAAGCCTTCAATCCTTGTAACACTTTGAAAGCTTTTCTCATACTTTTGATCAATATATGAAATCAGATCTTCCACACACATACCTTTCTCTCTCAAGAACACACACATTCCATCATTGTTGAATACCTATCTTCCGCATCAAAACACGAATTAATTGTAATTTCACATGTGGTATCAGAGCAAAACAACAATCTGTTGAAGATCTAGAAAACTTTCAAACAGATTTGAGCTAGTTTTGTTGAAATTAGAGAATTCGTGTTCATAACCAAAACCGTCTTTGTACTTCATCATTTCACCATCAATTTTCATTCATTTTTCCTGTTTTTGTTCACAAATACATTCTAATTCACCTCTAAAAACATCCTGTTAAATTTCAGATTTCAATTCACAGTTTTGAGTATAATCCGAAATTTGTGGAAAGTTCACTAGATTTTGATTGTCGAGTTTGAGTTGATTTGAGCTATGAATTTGTTGCTACGGTTGTGCGCGATCGAATTTTGATCATTTTTGTGTTTGAATCAAGTTCTAATTCTCAAAATTGAGTGAGAAAAGAGCAAAATAGTGATTTAGTCGACTATTTTGTCGTTTCTGGTGTTCTTGAAGATAACATATTAAGACGATATCCAAATAGATATTCTTCAATAATTGTCTCTAAGACGATCTCCCAAGATCGTCCTAGTGTTTTTCTTACTTTTGTGTTAAGACGATCTTGCCAAGATCGTCCTAGCATTCTGATTCTGTGTGAACTGTGTGTGGTGATTTGAACAAATTGAAGTTGTTGTGATTGGGAATCACACACTTCCTTGGGTAACTAATCTCTTTGAGATTGGTTTTGCTCAACAATTTTGATGTAATACCGTTATTCTGTCCAAATTTCCTGATTTTCTACATTGAGAATATTTTTCACCCAAGTTTTCCAGGACGATCTTCCCCAAGACCGTCTTACCTTTCTTAAACAAGTTTTCCAAGACGATCTCCTCCAAGACTGTACTAACTTTCTTTCTTCCATACTTAGAAAATTTTCAAGTCATTTGTCAAGACGATCTTCTTTAAAACCGTCCTACTTTTCTTTCTTTAGGACGATCTCCTCAATAATCGTTCTAGTTCCAATTTCATTTTCTTAAGACGATCTCCTCAAGATCGTTTTTCCTTCCAAAAATCAAAAACAACAAAAACAATTTCCAAATCTTTGTTCGTTCATTTCAATGTCAACAACCAACATTGATCCAATGATGTCAATCATCAGGCCCCCAATTCTTCATAAAGATTCTTTTGTCAAGTGGCAAAATGAATTCATGGATTTTCTTGCTACCAAACCAAATGGTGTTTTCATTAGAGAATCAATTCTTGAAGGTCCAATTCAGTTCAAAGATCCCAATGGAGTTCTTCTTCCAACTAAGCAAATGACTGATGTTCAAAAAGCAAGAATTCAAGTTGACAAGCAAGCTAAATCCTATATCTATCAATCTCTTCCTGATGAGATTTTCTCTGCTGTTAATCATGATCATAATGCCAAAGAGATATGGGATGATTTAACGAAGTTTGCTGATTCTGAAGATTTCACATGCTTGATGACATTAACAACCATTTCTTTACAAACTACTTCACAAGCAACAAGTGTGGTAGAATTCATTTCCAAAGATGATTTCTTGTCTGTCCAAACAACTGCTGATACTTTGACAAAGCAAAATCTTACTTTGAAAAACAATTTGAAAATGGCTAAACAAGAGTTTGATAAAATCAATGAAAATTTTTCAGAACTCTCAATAGCTCATGAAGCACTCAAAGTGAATTATGATTCTTTAAAAGAAATGCATTTGTCAAGTAACAGTTCTCAAGTTGTTTCTCCCAACGCTCATTTGACTAACAAATGTCAAGATCTTGAAGAGACTGTCCATTCTCTCAAGCAAACCATAGAGACTTTAAATCTTTAGAAAACCAATGAGTGGATAAGAGCAAATGCAAGACAAGCTGATGTTGAGTTTCTCACAGATAGAATGAAAGATTTTAGACCCAACTGTGAAAAACATGAAACATAGATTTCTGATTTAAACAGTACTTGTTTTCTCAAAGGAGTTGAAATTGAGACTCTTCAAAAACAAGTTGACGATTTGAAAGCAAACATCTTGTTTTATCAAGAAAAAATCTATAAAATGGAACAAAATCCTCTTCTGAATTTCACTGCTTTTTACAATAAATCAAAGATTAATAGCAGAACTTCTTCTTGGGTTAGGTTATGAGAATCCAACACACTTGGAAAAAGTCCAAAAAGAAGACCTTGGTCCACTTTATGATGAAAAGTTTCTTAGACTTGGCATGATTCAAGATTTCATCAGACCATCTGAGGATGATTTTGAGTCAAATGATGTTGAAAGACCAAAACCAAATCAGATTAATATTGATTATGTTGCTATTAATGACACTTACAAGAAAACTCACAAAAGATCCATCTATGAGTTAGAAGAAATAGACAGCATTTCAATTCCTGAAAATGGTTCTCAAAAAGATTGTTTAAAACAAGTTTCCCAAAGATTTTACATTCCAACTACCATATTGGAAAAGGAAATTGAAGGTTTAAAACAAAAAATTGAGTCTCAACAAAAAGTCATTGAACATCTGAAAACTTAAGATCATTCTCCAAAGGTAAGTGAGACCACCCCTACCAAAATGTTGCATGATCTAACTTCTGCCGATTGCTCCACTCCATCCAATGGGAGTGAGAATTCAAACAAAGATAAGCAGTTTGATAGCATCTCTCCTTAAGAGATTCATGATATGTCCATCTCAATGCTATCATCATTCTTCCTGATTGAAGAGAAAGTTTAAGCCCTGAAAGCTAAACATTCTGCTTCTGTCAAGAAGATACTTTCTTTTGATACCCCTGTGATAACCCCTGTTGACCAAAATAAAGTGAACTTAGAGCACAAGATTGAGATTCCTAAAGATCTTAAGGCTAAAGCAAAAGCATTAGTTGATAAGTTCACTAACAAAACTGTTTTCAACCCAGAAGTTCAAACAAAAGATGTAAAGTCTACTTATCCAGATTTTTCTGTTGAAGAATTTGATAAGTTTTTGGAAACTGATCATGTTTTTGCAACAGAAGTTGAAAAAGAACTTGCAAAACTTTCACCCAAAAAGCCTAAAGTTGAACCAAAGAAGGAATCTAAGTCTAAGATTGCTCCAACTTCATTTTATTCACCCAAAGGTTAGCATGCTCCAGCTGTCAAAGGTAAAAAGACCATTCCTTCTACCTCAAAGTTCAAGGTTGATATTTCATCTATTTCTAGAACCTTTGCTCCTAAAGCTATCTCTCAATCTAGTTTTTCACCTAAGATGTCTAAGTCTAGTCAAGCTTTGCTAACAAAAGATACGTCTAATGGTATAACTAGATATAAAGATCAGTATGCTTGGTTCACTGCTGCAACTCCAAAGAAACATAACATCAAATCTTCAAACAAGCAAAGCAAAAATCAGAATATGTTTTTAACTCCTCGAACTAATTCCACAAATTTATTTGATACAAGAGAGAAGAGCTTAGCTAGTAACTATAAGTGGATTTCTAACTCATCATTGATAAAATCTACTAGCTATGCTAAAACACAAGGGTATGCTAAATCATCAGTTAGAAGAAGTTGGATAGCTAATAATTACAAGAAGAAAGTTCCTAATAGGAAAGTTGATTCAAATTTGTATAATTTAGCTAAACCATGTTCTATAATAAATTCTAAATCTTCTACTGTGATTTCTAAACCTCTGATTATTGATGCTAATGGTATTGTGATGAATCTTAAGAATAAACCTCTTGTTCGAAAACCTCATTTGTATACCTTTCTTGATTCCACTAACCCAAAAGGACCCATTCAAAGGTGGATACCTAAGAAGACTTGATTGTGTTTTGCAGGTAATAAAGGTCTGTGTTTAGCATTCCAACCTTGGATGCTGTTCAACACATGATCCTGGAATAAGTTTCTTTTCAAGAAACAATTTCGAATAAGTGCTCATTACCAATGCACTTACTTGCCTCTGCATGTTTTGTACAAATCCTTCATCTCTTTCTCTTTTATTCATTATCTGTCAAACATTGATGCTATGCTTATGTGCAATGTGTTTATATATCATGCAATGTTTGAGGGGGAGAAAATGGATAATTCATGAATTTAGGGGGAGTTTGTGTATTTGCACTATTTGAAGTAAACTTATTGCTAAATTTAGAAAAACAAATAAAAATTTGAAAAGATGAAAAATGCATAAAAAATGATAAAATCAAAAATCATTAACAAAAATATTTTTTTCTCTTTTAATAAAGGTTTTTTTTTATGTTTTGTTTGTTTATTATTAATTAAAAAATCCAAGCCCATTTTCTATTCTTCATGATAAAACCTCGAGCCCAATTTCAAAAAGCCCAATTTCAGGAAGCCCAAAATCTTTTGATCCGGGTCATGACCCGATCCGAACGATTTCTTCTTCCATAAGGAGGAGGGAAAATTTATTTTATCCCATTTCATTTTTCCATAAAAACACACACAAACACACAGTCAGTCCCACGAAATCATAGCAAATCACATCTGAATTGATCATTGAAACAAGATAAGGGTTTTGTTGCTATTTTCTTGCTGAGCATTTCTTTCCATAACACTATTGTCGTCTAATCTCTTCTTCAAGTAAGATTTCAAGCTTGAATATAGATCTCATTTTTTTCTTTATTTCTCAAAATTCTTACGTCTGTTAATGATTCTGTGTTATTGGAAAGATTTAGAAGCATATTTAGGTTATGTGTGTATGATTTTTATATGTTTAAATGCCTAAATCTGTGATTTTGAAAATTCAAAAACTTGTAACCCCTGTTCTTGTGAAGAAGATAACCTAGGACGATCTTAAAATGTATCTAGGTTATTTTTGTTGATTTATGTGATTTGAATAGTGAAATCTTGCTTACAACGATTCAAATAAGTGTTTATGTTATGCTTTGATGTTAATATGAATCATTCTGTGTTTATGTTTGAGATTTGTGATTGGATTTAAGACGATTCTACAAAATCTTCTTAGATTCAAGTTGGTTTGGTTCTGAGACGATCTTCTCCAAGATCGTCTTGGTTCCAAAACGACTTGGAAATGAGACGATCTTGCCAAGACCGTCTTAGTTCCACATATGTGTTTTCCTTATAACCCCTGAGACCGAGACCAAGACGATTTTGTCAGGATCGTCTTAGGGTCTGTACGCTGTGGTTGATAAACTTTTTTTGAAAAACAATTTGATGGGTAACTGAACTCGTAAGAGATCGGTTTTTGCTCAAAACTAATACCTTCAAATATAAGGGGAAATTATGCTCATTTTTTTTAAAAAAATTTTTGACTTAATTTCAATTTATATTTCTAAGTATTAGAAATTTCTCAAAAGGGAAGTGAAGTCTTTTATCACTTGTTTCCAAGACGATCTTATCAAAATCGTCTCAATTTTTACTTCACTTCAAAATATTTCAAGAGACGATCTTAACAAGATCGTCCCACCTTTTATTTCCAATACTTAAAACTTTTTCACCATATCAACTGATCAGATGATCTTCTCCAAAGTCGTCTTATTTTTTCCAAACCTGAGTTCAACCTCAGGACGATCTCATCAAGATCGTCCTGGCTTTCTATACTTAGAAAAAAAAATTTAAATTTTTTTTTTTTTCAAAAATTTTTTTTCCTTCTTTCTTTGTGTGGTATGACAAAGTGCTTTGTATTGTCATATAACTGCAATATATTTGAAATACGAGGAATTGAACGCCTTTGTGTACTTCCTTACTATTCTCGAATATCTTGTACTTATATGATTCTACTTTATTTTCAAAGTTATTTATATATGAAAATATATAAAAATGCAATGAATTGATCGCCTTTGTGAACTTCTGTGTAAGTTTATATATGGAAATATGTATCTAACTATTTTGTGTTTATTTTCTCATATCAAGTTATTTATATAGAATACACTGAGTTGATCGCCTTTGTGAATCTCTTTGTATCTTATATAAATCACTTGTATGAAATTTGTTATTTGCTGTTTAAACATTGTTTTATGTGTGCGTTAAACTGTTTTATGTTTTAAAATCAGAAAAATAACAAAAATGGAACATCAAGAAGAAATTGAGCATGATGAAGAAATTGCTCTAAATGCATCAATTGAAGAAATGCTTGTTATCGGCAACTCAAGAAACATGAGAAATAATAGAGCATTATCTGATCCTTTTGTTGCTCCCGGATTCCCAATTGTTCCAAGAATTCTTCATAATCATCCACTCTCATATGTACTTACTGTTGAAAGAGATTTAGCTGAAGTCTATCTCTTTGAGATGTGGAGAACCATTAATTTTATTCAGCCTCGAGACCCAACAAGTTCAAGATCCAAAGCCAAACATAAATCACCTGAACTTCGTCGCCAAAGCTACTTCCAATACCAGTTAACTTCTGGAGATAGAACATATGAATTTGAATGCAATCTTGATGACTTTAGAAGAATTCTGATGCTCCCTGAAGCAAATTCAAATGGACATGCTGATTTTGATACATTTGAGTCCAATGAAGTGATGTTTGCTGCTTTGATTTCTCTTGGGTATGAAGGTCCTTTGACCAAGACAAAAGACTTCAAGTTGAAGAATCTACCCAAGATTTGGTACTATGTGTATTCCATCCTCAGCAACTGCTTGACTCCATACACAAGAGGGGTGGACAATCTGACTCAGCCTATGCTGCACATTTTCTATAGTGTTGTCTTTGATAGACATTATGACATTGCTCAACTTCTGTGGGACCAATTGATTGTGTTGGTTAATGGCAAAGCCTCTGCTCCCAAGAAGTATATTCCATTTATACGATTTCTCACAGCAATTGTCTACAATGCAGTTAGACATGAAAAGAGCATTCCGAGACTTCAAGATGATACTCAAGTATCCATCTATCAGTACAAATATGTTAGAGATTCCGGAATTGCTAGTTATACATTCCTGATTCCATCACATTTGCTTGATATGGTTTCTGATTCTGATGAGGATAAGATTGCTTATCTAGACTGGATTAGAACAGCTCTGGGACCGGAAAGCCTCCCGGTTCTACCCAAGCTGTACATAGGACACCAAGTGAGGGGTCAAAGAGAAAAAGAAAAGAGCGTGAGGGTGTATCCAGTTCCAATGAGCCAAAGAGAAAGAAACTAAAGAGTAAAAGATTTGTGTTGAAGTTGAGTCAAAAAGTGTTTCAAAAGAAGAAGAAAGGGAGTTCATCGAAGAAACTCAAGAGAAAAGCTCCAGCTGAACCTTCTTCTCCCGCATCTTCTGAGGAGACGATATCTGTTTCTGGGTCTCCAAAGCCAATTCGATCACCACCTCCTAAAACAACCAACTTAAGACGATCACCATCACCCAAAACACCATCACCACAAAGACCGTCATCTCCATCTTCACCTAAATCACCTCAAACACCTCAAACATCAATTCATCAATCCTCACCACTTCTTGAATTTACATCTCCTGTACCACCAAGCATGGAACAATCTAAACCTCAAACTGTTTTATCACAAATTCCATCATCATCATCATTTCCTCGATCTCCTCAACCGACATATCTTCAAGGCAGAATGAAATCATTTCCTGTAAATATTCGAAAAACATTCAAAAAATCTCGCTTTGAGTATGATCGATTTCAAACAACCAAACCAGAAGATTTGAGTAAATCAAGTGTTGATGCATCTTATTCTAATGATGCAAAATCAGTTTGCTGATGTCATGGACATCCCGGAGGAATAAGGAGGGAATGAGGGAGGGGTTGAAAATACCAGAGAGGATGAGAGGTCAGGGCTAGGAGAAAGGCAAAAAGAAAACGTTGGCCTCCATTTAGTTATAAACGTCTTTCAACGCCGGGTTCGCCAAGGGGTAGAAGACGAGAGCTCCCAACTCTCGCATGAACAAAACTCCGTAAGCCATTCGGAAGTCTCTCAACAGACTGACGTCTCATTTTCGCACAGGCAAAAACTACGTACTCCATTCCATTCTCCTTCAGAGTCTGTGAATGTTGAAGCAAAAGAGACACCTGCCCCTCTCTTGAATTTCGTTTCTACACGTGTGTCTAGTACCTTTAGGACACCGATTGTGATACCTTTTGCACATCTACGTGATGGTGCCGGAACAAACATAGAGAGATTGGCTATTGTGCCCTCTCGAGGATTGTTTGGAAGTCCTTCCATTGCTAACATCACGCCAACTTTGAATGAAGGTGCCTTAGTAGCTAGATCAGTTGTGCGACAGTCTGAGTTCTTACGAGCTCAATCTGTTGCGTCAGCTCTTCGTGCTTTAGGCTTAACGGTAAGTCTAAGTGACTCCAGTGTTATTTTCCTTCATTTCCCAAAGGATTCTGGTTGGAAAGCCGAATCATCAACTGTTGTTTATACTTCTGAACCAACTAAAAATCCTGAGACAGTCATGATGTCTTCAGGTTACTCAGTAGAATCACTTGAGACTACTAATGTGCCAGTTTCTGATATTCAATTACCACCTGAGGCTCAAACTTTATTAAATCAATTTGTTGAAGGTATTGTAGAAGGACAAAGGAGTGAGTTAATTATTTCAAGAAACATTATAACCGGTAAACTTCCCGTGTCACAAACAAATTCACCATCACTGAGATTGCGTACTGGAGGTACTTTACGTATTGGTACTCCAGTAGCTTCTTCAATTCCATCTCGAATAACACCTACACCCCCAATCATTCTAACAATTCCAACAACAACAACAACACCCCCTATTGTTCCAATAACAACAACATCAACACCAATAACTCAATCATTCCCTGATCCAAGTTCATCACATCATTCTTCCAGTTCTTCTTCCGAATCATCTGATTCAGCAGAACACTTAAGTGATTGTTCACCAAAAAGAATTGCCACCAGTGGTTTATCAACCGACACTCTTATTGTTGCACTCATGCATCGGTTGAGATCTGAAGAACCACATCTCACTTGTCACAAAAGATCCATTTTTCAATCACTCCTAGCATATATGTCATTTCAAGGTACTCTACAAGAAAATCGAGCTGAAGTTGAAGCTCTTCAGAAAAGAATCCGAGAACTTGACCAACAATGTAGACTGGCTGATATCTCAAGGAGTCGGGATGATCAAGATCCTGATGATCAACCCGAGGGGGAGAATATTAGAGATATCAGAGAGGGTCATGAGACACAAGATCAAGTTGGTCAAGAAGAAACTGTTCAAGATATGATTCAAGATCAAACCAATCAAAGTCAAACTCAAGCTTCATCATCTCATGTTCATGAATCAGATTCGGATGAATTACCTCCACTTGTCAGACACATTTCACACTATTATTCCACAACTTCAAGTTCTGATGAGTCAAGTGATCCTGATCCGTTTTTACCAGAAGGTGCTACTAATGATGAGTCTGATTCTTCTGATTCTGATGATCCTGATTATGCTCCAACAAGTGAAGCTATTCCACAATCTCAGCAAGAAAAATATGGAAAAGATATCTTTGAAGAGATAGTCTATCATCTCAAAAACCCGGAAAATCTTGAGACTCCTATGGAACTTGGACAAGGAGTTAGACATTCAAGAATCTTAAGAAATAGAATTTGGCAGATCAATGAGGGTTATTTTGTTGAGAACTATAAGCAGATTCTGGATTTGAGTACCAAACCTGAAGAGATTGTGTGCAAAGCAAGATACCTTGAAGAAAGAGCTTTTCAAATTTATTGCTCACCAGATGAAAGACTCAATATGAACCTGAACCGATTAAAAGCATTCTTTATGTTCAGACATCAAGGTCAAAGAGATGCATATATGGAATTGATGAATGCAGACAACACTGTGAGAGCTGAATGGTGGTATCAGCAATTTGAAAGACCGATCACTGAAGTTATTGAGTTGTTTGTTCCTCTTATAAACAACAATCTCAGGCTTGTTAGATTCAAAGTTCGTCGTGCTGATGGCAAGATTTATGTTGTTCGAGAAGAATCATTTCAACACATGAAGAACTCAGACATTCTTTTCCTCTACAATCGATATGCTTACCTGATAATCAAGACTCCAGATCAACTCCAAGCATATGAAGCATTGAAAAGCCATATTCAAGCCTTGATCAGATTTTATGAATTCAATGACTTTCAGATTGGCTTAGAAAGGAGAACTAGCAGGATTAATCTCACAAGACCAAATCAAAGAGCCGGAGGTTATGATCTGGATTCTTTTCAGATTGGAGATTCAATTGAAGACTTGGATGGGTTTATCTTTATCAATCGACTAAAGAGAAAGATCTTCATTCGTGCCTCAGATTTTCCCAAGTATTCTGATGGTACTTTGAATTATTGTTTATCTATTCTGAGTGCATTAGATGAAGATTCTGACAATGAAGAAGAGGAAAGCATCAAGTCTCAGAGAGGAGACCATATAAGACGTATCAAAGCTACTCTTGAGATGCGTCAAAGAATAAGAGATCTCATTGTTGCAAGAACTCCCAAGGCTCAAGAAGGAATTATTCATACTGAGACTGGTTCATGGGTTCTTTGGAATCCTAGCCACAAACTTGGTCCTCATAACATTCCACCTGTGAATTTCCAAGATAACATTAGGTTGCCAGATGAACGTCCTGAAGGTGATAACTGGCATTTTATCCCCAAGAAGTATTGGAAAGACACATGGAACAATTATAAGCATAGAGTCTTCTGGAGTTCAAAGATTGACAAGCCAACAACATCAAATGCTGCTCAAAAACACAAGAAAAAGAACAAGCAAAGGCGAGCAAGCAAAAGAAGAAGACAACAAAGGAAGTGATGATGGACAACCAAGCACTAAGGGGGAGAATGTTAGAAATATAAAATAGTGCTTAGTTGTATTTAAAAACAATGTACTTTTGTGTATTAATTGGAAGGTTGAGGGAGAGCTTGTGTAAAATGCTTAGTGTATAAATACCCCTCAAGCCTTCAATCCTTGTAACACTTTGAAAGCTTTTCTCACACTTTTGATCAATATATGAAATCAGATCTTCCACACACACACCTTTCTCTCTCAAGAACACACACTTACACACACTTACACACACATTCCACCATTGTTGAATACCTATCTTCCGCATCAAAACACGAATTAATTGTAATTTAACAGGTTTTTATATAAATCTTGGTACATGCCCATTTTAACACTTAGAAAGTATATTATTGTTATATTTCGAAATTCCCAAACCATAAGACCGACAAAATTCTCATATCAAACCATCAAGCTTTCCAAATACTATAATGTCATTTCAAGACTTGGAAGAATCCATGGTAACTTATAAAGTTCTTATTTATCAAAATCTTTATGAGAGAAAATATATCAATCGATTTATCGTATATCATACCCAAAATCATTCGGTTATCAATATTCCATTATCACCAAATTCAACAACTTTAAAGATTCCATATTGGGTCCAATACCCTAACCGTATGTTCAATTCATAATATTCAACAGAATAATATCAATTTCATTTAGCCACATGGGCATAATTCAAGTATACTTTGATGAGTAAATACTTGAGCCACTACTACTACCACCATTTTATCAAGTCCAACAATATATATATATAATTCATTTCATAGCACAAGCTGTCCATCAAGTGCTTTATTCATAAATAATAGGGTCGTGCCATGGAGACGACCATTCAAATTTAAGGTAGCTAGAGCACCACTATGGTCGGACTGGAAGTGAGGGTCGTCACAAAGGCAACCAACCTTCCACCGTTACACTTATGGGTGGGTGGACGAAACCTAGTTGTGCAACTCTCTAACTACAGGCCTCCACTTTCGGAGTAAATAGTAGTGTACCGAAAGAAAACAGGTTGACAGAACTCAAGCTCATCATAAAACATTTATCACCTTGAACATACGAAACAATTTCATTTCATAATCATTATATCAAGAGTCATTTCATATATATATATATAAGCAATTTAATTTATATATCATGCTTTTCACCACAATAGTTAAACACAAAATAGTTTGAAAGGGGGCTATGACTCACCTTGATATGCCGCATATTATACTCATCTATCCAAAATGGGTACTTCCCATTTATAGTTTCCTTGACCATACATCCATTATGTTCCTCCATCATATTTCAAGCCAAGACTATCCCTACGATAGGACTAATATACGTAAGTTTATATCTTAAGCCATCACTTAGAAATGCCATTTTCATTATGTTGCTATCAATTGTGGGATCCAAGTATATTGGTAACACTCGCATCGTTTTAGATGTAGAGATTGATGGTGTAAAAGGTTACTTTCATTACATGCGTAGTTATAAGTTGTTAGGTTCTCGGTAACTTGGCTTCATTTGTGGTTTCACTTGGCATATTAGATTATCATATAGAAATGCCATATTAAGTTATGTTATCCTTATTTATCATTTGTTGTGTAACCGATTTTTAGCGCGAATTAGCATTTGTGATATCAATATATAGCTTGTTAACATAATTACTTATGTCTCTCTCACTTAATTATCTTTGTTTTATTTTGATTACACTTATCTCATGAAATTGGTTTAAGTGTTATGGGCCATTATCAATTGGGCCAAAATGTGATAGGTTTTTAAGTGACTTGGACTTAATTTAGTTATTGGGCTTAACCTTATTTGGGTTATGTGATAAATGGATTATAGTGGTTATTGGGCCAAGTGGGTCTACTGATTTATATTCCTTATGGGTTCATTTGTTGGGTCGGGCTAGCCCATTAACTCCTTAGTGCATCTTTTAGCCCATTACACTAATGATTAGCTTCTTTCAAAATTTTCTGTTTTTACTTCATATTTTTATGAAATTTGGCTACTATTTTGGGGTCAAGCCGAATTATTTGGACCTTCATGATTTTTACACAGAGACTTATATGTATCTAGTATTTTTGTGAATTTTTGATGAATTTTTAGATAATGTATGGCACTACTTGTGACATCAGAAGTTTTATAAAAGTTCTTGATGTTCTGATAGTTAGAAAAATCCCATGATATTATTTTAAGTTCACGATACATTGAAATTACTTTCCACCAAGTATGACCTCCTGGAGCCTTTTGGTTTAGGAGATAAAAATTTTCAAAGTTTATAAAATATTCTTACAAAGTGTGACATCCGTCACCAAAACTGGTGATTTATTATAGTCTCTAACTTACATTCCAAATTTCTTGACTAGTCAATATGTGGTGATCATTCCAATATTGTGACTTCTATTACCTAAATTCCAATAGTTTAAGATTTAGTCACTCTATTTTCCTAAACATAAACGGTTAGAGTTATTCCCGATGATATCTAGACATATAGGTATATATCACATTCATTTCTAGACACGGATAAATCTCTATACACTACTTAATGGTGGCTTAAAGTCTATAATTATCAAGGTAAATTATAATGATTATATAGTAACAATAATAACAATAATAGTTTTATTATACTATTAAATTAAAAGGTAAATAAATAAAGCAACTAAAAATTTCAAATGCAAATTGATGTGCTTATATCAAATATCAAAACATATCTTTCCAGACTTTTAGATAGAAATTTACGACTAATCCCATCTCATTTGAGTTATTTTAATAATAATAATAATATAGCCTAATTATATCCAAACTCAAACACTTATCTATATAAGAAATATACATCAAATACCCTAAATAAAACTAAAACTCTTGAATTCTTTTTCCCTGTCGTCGAACAAAAGAAAAAGAAAAAAAGAAAACCATCACAAGATCACTAAACATCATTGTCAAGGCAAATTCTTGGTAAGATTATTATAATTCTTATGAACTTTTGATTTAAAATACAAATAATAATAAAATCCTTATAGAATATATTTTATTTTATTTTGTCAAGGTATCTAAATAGTGATCATCAATCTTGGGGTAAAATACTTACCTTTTCTTTTCATTATATATAAATCTATCTTCATATTTATTGATCTTATACTATAAGTAACCTATTTGATGAATATATATTATGGCAAAATTTATAATAACTAACAAAAGTCTTTTTAAGGTTAAATCAAAAGCTTTAAGTATAAATCATATTAATGTTAAAATTTTACGTATTTATTGTAGCATAATAATTAATGTAATTAAAGAAATCCAATTATGAAAGCATGGAAATCATAATAACAGATGTAAATAGGTGCTGGAAAGATTTGAAAGTTTATATATGTATATTAGTTGTAGTAGTCTTTAAAACAGTAAGTTTGAGTTATTTCAGAATCTGGACATATTCGGTTTGTTAACTTTGAAAGGTCGTATATTGGTCATGGAAGATGGTTTAAGTCACGTTTTTGGTGTCTAAAATTAAATTCAGGAAGTCTACTTTCTGATGAAATTGGTTTCGTGTAAAAATATGAAGTTTAAGGTTGTCAAACGAATTTTATAACAAAACTGCGCAAAGCTGAGTTTTCCAAACAGATTTAGGTCGACTTCAAATAGTCATATCTTGGTCGATTTTATGAACTGGAAGATTATTTTTTTGAAGCTTCGAAGGCCCTTAACTTTTATAAAACTTTTCTGCGCGCAAACAGTGAATTTTCTGACTAGTATGTGATTATGGAATTTTTAAAAATAGTTAACGTGCGAAATAAATTAATTAAAAATTCATGTAAGTGTATAACACTCTAAGGTTACAGTGGTTAAGATTTGAAAGCTTGAATTGTTCGTTTCGTCCTAATAAAAAATAGATAAAGTTACCAAAAATTTCAGTGAATATGAACTTGTAGAAACCAATGGTATATCATTAAATCAAATACACTATATTAAGTTATGTGACTTGTAACTTAATAATACATGACAAATCAGTTGTTAACTTGTAACTTGTACATGTCCATAATTGTAACTTGTACATGTATATGTTGTGTAGATTCTAGTGATCTTTTGGACTTTGCACAACTGCTTGCTGATTGAGGTGAGTTTCGTGGCCCCTTTTTATTTTATTTATTTGGGGGAAAATGATGCTCAAAACACTTTTTATTTCTTTACTAGTTGTGCCAAAACTTGTTTGTTTTCTTGGACAAATACATGTAATCATGAAATGTGTATGCTAGCTTGTTTGTGTTGATTCCATGATGCAATAGATGTCTGTTAATATCTATTGAAGACTATTTGAAATCTATCGACCAACTATATACTCCAGCTGGTAGTTGTTGGTATTATAGTGTGTGATTGAGTTGTTGGCATGAGTGATGGGGATTGTGTTGTTGGATAACTATAATGGCATTGATCAGTATTTGGATTGCATACAGGCTGCTACATGTTTATATTTACACTATTGTCCAAACCTCATATATCATGCACAACAAACTCATTTGTATTCCTTTAAACCTACGAACTCACCACGTTATGTTGACATTTTCGAGCATTCATTTTCAGGTAATAACAATGCTTAAGGAGAGTGAGCTTATGGACTTTAGGAAGGCCAATAAAGAGATCCTTCATGGACTCCTAGATTGCATTTGAAACATTGAACTCTATTTGAAATTTGCTACTTCTTTTGATATTTGAGGCGTGTTGCCTAGACTTTCCGCTTGTGGAATTTACACTTATTTGAATTTCATTTAGTATGACTCTATTATAAAGTCCATGTGCTATTGCTATATCTTTTCGTCATATCCTACAATTCTGCCTAAGGTGGGGTGTGACACAAAGTTACAGTTTGACCTGTTTCAGTAGAAAAATCATATCTTTTGTTTGGTTTAGTATTTTTTGAGTAATTCTAGTTGGTGGTTATTCTTAACACGTTCCTCTACAACTTTTATTTTGAAGTTTTGCTTGAAACGGACCTCACATGCTCAGTTTATTCGGTACAAGACAGAAGACCAATTCTGTCAGAATGTTTCTTGGTTAATGCATCCCACCAATGGTGTTGGTTGCTTGTTTTAGCCTCTAAATTACCACTAACAAGATTATCACTAACTTTTGTATCTCTTAACATAAAATATACAGATTTCAAACATATTCAAGATCATTCTTCATCAATTTAAACTAAATTTATACAAGACTAAATCAACAAAATATAGTTCTTACAAAAATCATCTAAAAAGTGAATGCATGTAACGATCTAACCATTTTATGAACAACTCTTTTAACAAATTGTAAGTGCAGATTAGTGTGACAATAGCAACGTAGATTTGATTAACATTTTTGTTATTAGGAAACTTATGTAATCGGTGAAATATTAAATCTTTAGGACATTTGTTAAGTTTAATGATTACATATGAACTTCAATATCATATCTGTTTTAGTCTATTATTGTGTTTGTGTGTTATATTATTGTTTTATAGGTACAAGGACGTAGAACCAAGGTTTATAAGTATCGTAGTATGCTTAAACGATGGTTGGACGTTGTGTACAAGCGAAAAGAAGCAATTCAAGAAACGCACTTCGTGGTGACGTCAGCAGCATCTTGTAGTGTGCTTCGTGCTGATGTCAACACGAACACATATAGGTTTTATGGATTTCGGGCCGTAATTACTTAATTAGGTCCAAGCCCACACGAACCCAATTAGTATTAGTATAAATACAAACCTAAACACATAATAATTAACGCGATTTTTGGAACAAATGTTAAAGAGTTAAAGTCGAATGGTTGCTCGTGTGACCTCGAACATGAACTACACTTCGTGTGTTTCCTTAGGTTGATTAATTACTCATTAATTGACGAAAGGCAATAGTAATCTAGTTATCTCATGAGGATTCCGCATTCTTGACATAACGAATCACGTCTTACAAAGATCCATATCATCTATAGGGACTTACAAGTGGTATCAGAGCCCTAAGGTTGATTACCAGGACGTTTAAGGTCGTGTGATTTGCTATTGATTGAAAAATCAATTCGAAATTAGCTTAAATTCGTGTTTTCGTTTTCTGCTTCGTGTGACTTCGTGTTGACGTAAGCACGAAGTCGTCAGATCGTGTGACTTCGTGTCACGTGTGTTCAGCGTGACTTCGTGCAGTTTTGTGTCACGTGTCTTTCGTGTGTCTTCGTGCCACACGATCCTGTCAATTTCGTGCCACCTCAGCACGATATCATGTTCATCAACTTAGTTTTTCGTTTATTTATTAAATATTCGAAATGACTACCGTACCTACTACCGGAACTTCAACTAATGCCGCACTTTTGAACCATCTTATTATGCATGACCATGAAGTTTGTCGTGGTAATACACCTCCAAAGTTGTTTCGACTTGAAAACTATTGGATGTGGAAAAGACGGTTTGAAGATTATCTACGTCTGAATGATGTTCAAATGTGGTTCATGATGACTCAAGGTTATGATTGGCCAACATATGAGAAGAATGGTGTAATTGGGTCTTATGCCTATTCTGAGATGCCAGATGAAGAAAAGAAGAAGTATGTCATTGAAGGGAAGGCTCGGTCAACTCTTACTATGGCACTTCCTCAAGAGAGTGTTCATCTTTTTCAAAAACATAAGACAACTAAGGAACTATGGGATGTGCTCGAAAAGTATTGTGAAGGTGATTCAACTTTGAAAAAGAATCGTATCAAACTTTTGAAGCGACAGTATGAATCCTTTAATGGTTTGAAAGGGGAAACACTTGATGAAATCATTTCCCGATTGAATCATTTGACTACTGAATTATCCTACTTTGATGTCAGTTATCCTGAAACAGAGCTAGTGGATAAGTTCTTAGATGCTTTGCCGAAAATATGGACTGAATACATTCATGACCTTCAAGATGATAAGGAGTACAGTACTTGGACATTTGAAAATGTAGTTTCTAAACCGAAAAATAGAGAAATGAAGAGAAAGATCAAGGATACTCACTCAGATTTTTCTCAAGATCCAACACTGTATCATGCTCCGTCAGTTCATTTGGTAAGTGCTAGCTCGGATAATAATGCATTTCTGAGTGGTTCTGTAGCTACACCAATTCTTGATAGTGACGGAATTGCTGGATATGTTGCTTATGACAACACTACTTCTAGTGTCAAGAGTAATGTTCCATCATTCCAAGCTATGCCAATGAGTATGAGTTCTGCAAAAGGAGAGCCTATATTCAGCTTTCTGTTCAGCTCATGAAGCTTATATTGGAGGAAAAGTTACTGATCCTGCACTGATTGATGAAGATTACAATCAGATAGATCTGGATGATTTAGAAGAAATGGATCTTCAATGGTAGTTAGCTATGTTGACAATCAAGGTCAGAAGATTCACTCAAAAAACTGGAAGATTTGTAGGAAATGGCACTAAAGGTTTTGACAAATCCAAGGTGAAATGTTACAATTGCGATGGATTTGGTCACTTTGCAAGAGAGTGTCAACGTCCTAAGAGAATGGATAATACTGTGGCTGGTAGACAAAACTACAATCAAGGCGGTATTAATCCATCAAATCAACAGAAGACTCAAGAAATGATCACATATCCTGCTACTCCACAACAGCCAACCTCTCCTCAACTGTAGGAAACCAAAGCTATTGTTGTTCAAAATCCAGATGGAACTTATCAGTGGGATACTCAATCTGAAGATACTTCCAATCATGCATTTCTAGTTGAAATTTATGATTATACTGCTAATGTAGCAAGTGAAGTGGTAGATACCATTGATTATGCTATATATACAAGTGAAGAAAATGCATCTGAGATTGTGAAGAATAATGTGAAAAAGGTTGCTGAGACTGTTAGAACTGAGTGTGCATCTATGACTGCAGTAGAAGATGCTGAAGATACTTCTACATCATCGAAACAATTTGAAGATATTCCTGAGAAGAACATAGAAGATCAAATGAAGGAATTTGTGATACCTGAAGGAATGACAACTGAAGATTTTGTCACATATATGGCAGATTGTAAAGCTGCTGATCAGAAGGGAGAACCAAGGAAGCCAATCAGTCTTTGGTATGTTGACAGTGGATGCTCTCGGCACATGACAGGGGACAAGAAGTTGTTGTCCAATTATGAAGATATCGTTGGCTCTTATGTTAGTTTTGCTGGTCCCAAGGGCGGTAACATCTCAGGTCAAGGTGATGTTGTCAATGGGAAAATTACATTGGAGAAAGTCAATTATGTGGAACAACTATCTCATAATCTAATGAGTGTTTCTTAGATTTGTGACTAGGGTAATCATGTCCATTTTACTGAGAAAGAAGCACTTATTCTGAAACCGGGATTTGTTATTCCTAGAGACTGGATCCTACTGAAAGCTCCTAGGAAGAAAGACATCTATGGCCTTATGTTAGGTGTCGATGATTCGAAGGAGCCTATTTGCTTACTTACTAAAGCAAATGAATCTGAATCTCTATTATGACATAGAAGAATGGGACATATTCATTTCCAAAGATGAATTACATTGTAAAACATGGTTTGGTTGAAGGTGTTCCGATGTTAGACGGGTTATATAAACTAACTGGCAAGGTTGAGTTAGGTTCTAATGTCAAGATTGTCAGTCATAAACCTGCTATTCATTCATGTATTGGTAGAAACTTTGATTTTGATAGTGTGTTTCGTTCACTACATGGTCCTACTTCTTATTCAGGTCCTGAGACAGTTGATGATGTGGTCATTTTATGTGATCATTTGGATTATACTCCGAGTCCTACATCCACTCCTACAAAGGAAGCTAAAACTACTCCAACCAAAAGATAGTCTACAACTGTTGAGGGTACAAGTAGTAATAATAATGATAATGGTAAGACTTCAAATTTGGAAGAAACTGAACCCGAGAACTTTACTCCCGTCAAGAATTCCATTGTCGGATAATGATCCTATTTCTGATGAGTCGGAAGATGATTTTAGTTCTCCTAAATTTCAGATTCATACGAATTTAGAAGATAGACTAAATGTTGAGTCAGTTCCACAACATCGTTCGGCTAGGAATCATCCGATAGAAAACATTCTTGGAAATGCATCAGAACCAGTTCGAACTAGGAATCAAATAAATAAGGAGATGACTAGTTTATTTTGTGAAGTGAAGGACACTGGAATTATCACTGAGTGTTTGTATTCTTGTTTCATTTCACAAGAAGAACCTAAGAATGTTAAAGTAGCACTTCAAGATCCTTTTTGGATTGTAGCTATGCAAGAAGAGTTAGCTCAATTTGAGAAACTTGGAGTATGGGAGTTAGTAGATGTGCCAAGAGGTAAAGAACCAATTGGAACTCGTTGGGTATTTAAATGCAAACGAGATAACAAAGGGATCGTTACCGGATATAAAGCACGTTTGGTAGTTCAGGGGTTTGCTCAGAGAGAAAGATATGACTATAACGAAACTTTAGCACCGGTTGCTAGAATTGAAGCTATAAGGTTATTTTTGGCCTATGCAAGTTTCAAAGGAATTAAGGTGTATCAGTTAGACGTTAAGAGTGCCTTCTTATACAGTGAAGTTAAAGAGGAAGTATATGTTCTCCAACCACCGGGGTTTGAAGATCCTAACTATCCAAGGAGAGCATATCGTCTAGATAAGGCTTTGTATGGATTGCATCAAGCACCTAGAGTGTGGTATGAGAAGTTGTCTACACATTTGTTGACAACTGGATTTACTAGAGGATCGATAGACAGTACATTGTTTATCGAATGGCAGAAGCGAGATTATTTGATTGTGCAAGTTTATGTTGATGATATCATTTTTGGTTCATCTAACAATAAAATGTGCAAAGATTTTGAAATGAGTATGAAAAAGGAGTTCGAAATGAGTGCTATGGGAGAATTACAATTCTTCTTGGGATTGCAGGTTGATCAAAGGAAGGATGACATCTTGGAGAGGTTTAAAATGCATGAATCCAAGACTTATGGTACTCCAATTCAACAAAATCATGGATTTGGAGTATATAATTCGAAAGATGAACCTGTTGAAGTTTCTTATTTTCGTGCTATCATTGGCTCATTGATGTATCTGACTGCTTCTAGGCCAGATATTATGCTCGCTGTTTGCTTGTGTGCTAGATTTCAAGCTAGTCCAAAAGAGTCACATTTGACTGCAGCAAAACGTATTCTTCGATATTTGAAAGGAAACCAAGGGCTTGGTCTATGGTATCCTATGAGAGGAACGTTTAACTTTGTTGCATATACTGATTCGGACTTTGGCAGTTGTAACAATGACAGGAAGTCTACAACTGGAGGTTGTCAGTTTTTAGGTGGAAGACTCGTATCATGGCAGTGTAAAAAGCAGACATTTGTTGCCCAATCTTCATGTGAGATAGAATAAATAGCTGCTGGTAGCTGTTGTTCCCAGGTATTGTGGTTTCAGCAACAACTTCGCGATTATGGTATAGATTTTCTTGACACGCCTATTAAGATAGACAATAAATCAGCTATAGATATAACTAACAACCCTTTCATGCATAAGGTCACGAAGCATATTGATATAAGACATCATTTCTTGCGTGATTGTGCCCAAAAGAAATTAATTCATTTGGAAAAGGTTATAACTGATGATAATTTAGCAGATTTGTGTACTAAAGCATTTGACAAGACTCGCTTTGAGAAGCTAATAATTCTAAATGGTATGAAGAATGCTGATTCATATTAGATCTCTCAAAGAACTAATTTTTGTATAAGTGTCTTAGTATAAGTCTGTAAGTATAAGTCTGTACATAACTAGTGTCATAAAAAATCATAAAAATGAGAAAAATGAGAAAAGAACAAACAGAAATAAAAACAGATTTAAGTTGATGCTTTCAGACGAATAGATGTGAGGAATTTATAGCTTTTAAGTCTACTTAATCGTAATGTAACTGTTTAGTGATTACAATTTGGGATGTATTGGTAGACATAAAGTACCAAAGTTTCCTCAATCTGAACTTAATTTATACAATGTTCTTGTGGGAAACATATTCAGATATATGACTGAGAATGCTTGCTTTTCAAAAATGATTAGATCTGGTCCTTAAATTCTGTGAAAGATCTAGCATAGTTATGAGATTTATTCTGTCTATATTTGGAAACATCTACAAGTCTTGAGCATGAAAGTTATTTTAGTTAAATGTGATAATGTTATGAAATGAAATTAATTAAGGGCTAATGTGGTCTTTGAGATTCGGAAAAGTAAGTCCTCGGGGTGTCTTCGTATACCTAGTCTACCTAAAGCTTCCAACTTGGGATAGGTTGACAGAAAGTTCGCTACACGGGTCTCATCGAAAATCACGGGTTCCTTAAAAGCAATTAAATGCAAAAGCATAAAGTTAAATCGCAAAAATACTAAAAAGCCCCCAAAAATGCAATAAATGTAAAAAGTGTCTCATGGCTTGTTCAAGTTTTCAAATATATATTGAATATTTGTTATTTTAGTGCTTGTATCGATTGTGGAAGTATATCTGAATGTGGGTCACATAAGTCCGCAAACTAAATGTATGGCATGAGTGACTTACTAGGTTACATCGTGACTGTCCTTGGCTCAAGTAATACGAATTTGCCATATTTAAGGAAACTAGAAGTACCGAATGTTTAAGAGGACAAATATACCAGTAATCACGATTGGGTCATTATTCATAATTAATAATAAGAGAATTATTTCTCAACCGTAGACTTATGTAATTGCTATTCTGATCTAATCCATATAAACTTAAGATTTCTTGTAAATAAATAAAGTACTTTAGATTCTAATTTTCTTTTTAATTTAATTTTATTTTATTTTAACATTGGTGTCAGTTTGTAGGTCAAACTAGTTCTTATTGCACGATAAATTTAGTAAGCATCTAATGATTCCATTGGAAAGTTGTATAATCTTTTGTGGATTATATAAAGTCTTTTTGCTTATGGTATAGATGAAATTTAAAAGACGGATTTTCTAAAGAAAACATAAGTTGTTTGAAAATTAGGAAATGATTTTGAAAATTGAAAAGTGAAAATTTGTTTGAATTTGTATCATATTATTTTACTTTATCAATTATTTTTGGTGAATAAGAATGCTTGACAAAGATTGGACTTGACTTAGTGTTAATTTAGTACTTGGTTAAGATTTTGATTGTTAGCATCCTTATATTCATGTTGTTGATTTTGGTGTATTGATGAAGTTTGTTAAGTGTGCAGGTTACATGAAATGAATTTCATAGTAAAATGACATCAAATTTTTGTTTGTGATTTAAGACTAAATTGTTCCCCCCGCTCTTAGAATTGCGTTACAACGGACAATAATTCATGCACAAAACGTGCACTTACGAAGAAACTTGTGACCTAAGACTTAGTGTGATAAGTTATAAATGATGGTTGATCAAGATCACAACCTAATGTAAGATTGAAATTAGTTTCGGTGTAAAGTTGCTTATTAGAAATGATCGATTGAAATTATGTCAAGATTATAATGATGAACGAAGGTGTTATGCAAATTTTTGTAATTTTTCTTTAATTAGTTTATTGAAAAATTTATAAATTTGAAGTAATGTTTGAGTTGTAGTTGGATATGGACTCGTTCGTGCTGACATCATCGGGCCTCGTGATGACATCAACACAAAGGTCCACGAAGTGTGTCTTCGGCCCGGCCCACGAGCTCCAAATACATATAAGGGTTTTAACCTTAATTATTTACTTTCACCCAAAATTAAAACCCTCTAATTACTCACACGAACTTACTCTCTTCGTGCACTGTTCATCGTCCTCCCTAAATCGATCAATTTCATCTACTTTTTGTGTTTATTAATCAGATTTGTTGGTAAATATTGAATCTAGGATTGATAATTGACTGATAATTGATGTTTTAACATTGAAAATTATCACTTTAAGCAGTTATAATGTCCGATTGTTGAATTTTCTTCGCGTGAATAGTACCATGGACGAACTTGAATTCAAGATTTGTAATTCTTGATGTTTTGGACTGAAATTGAACTTAAAATTGAAATAAGTGATGTTATTACACCTTAAATCTAACCTAAGTTTAAACCAATTCATCTAAAATTGTGATTAATTAAAGATTTTGGTAATCGTCTACTATTCACACGAAGAACATGATGAACTCATGATGAACACGAACTTCGTGTTCTGGATTTCGTTCGTTTCTGGGCAAGTTTGTAACATAAACAAGTTCAAGTTCATGATTAATTCGAGTTTTAATTCGTATTAATTTGAATATGAAGATGTTTGTTCATGTTTTATGGGTTCACGAAGTTCACTTCATGTGACGTCACACGATGAGGAAATTGACCCTCGTGCTGACGTCACCACGAAGGACTTCATACTTAGAAATTTTTTTTTAAGTTTTTGATTTTTATTTTTTTTAATTTCTTTAATCTTTGTTTTGTTTGTTTTTTCTTTTCGTTTTCTTTTTGCAAGAATGGCTAGACAAGGTGCTACTGCTCGTATGTTCGTCAAGGAACATAATGCTACTATTGACATCAGCATTACTCAGCAAGGATGTACACCGGAGTTTCATGGTGTCATGCAGTTTCTTGCAAGATCTCGTATTCGCTATGCATTAACCGAGAATCCTCCTTTGGTTGAAAGTCTCATCAGTCAGTTTTGGAACTCGGCTAGACCAGTTCAGATGGGTGATCATACTTACATCCATACTACTGTCAGAGATCGTACTTTTACGTTCTCATCTGGAGACTTGAGGACTATATTAGACTTGGGAGATGATGCTTTAGAGCAAGGTCCTATTGATTTTGGTGAAGCTTTTTGTGATGGTGCCATAAGGCCTATAGGTTACTTTGGTGCTATTGAACATCCGTATAGAAAGAATCACTTGATCGGGAAATGGAGATTGCTTGCGTATTTTCTTTTGAGGTTGATAAGTCATAGGAGTACTGGTTATGATTAGCTGAATACCTATTCTGCTTCTCAGCTAATTGCTTTGGCACTGAATAAGCCTTACCGCTTTTCTCAGTACATTTTTGATAACTTTGTGAAGCAAATGAGATCGTTTGGGAGCGATAAGAAATTCTTTCTTTATCTGAGGTTTGTTATGATCATCATTCGCTATTTTGCAACTGATTTACCTATGGATGGTCCTACATTACCTTTAGGCCGTCTAACTCATAAGGTGTTTGAGCAAGCTGTTACACTTCCAAGGGGTGTTCGTTATATCCCTAATCCATCATTATTTGGTCATTTGGTGAATCCTGCATATGTAGCTCCACTACAAGGATGGGAGGATGTTGTTCCTGCTGCTGCTGCTGATGAAGCTGGTGATGCTCAAGTTCAAGAAGAACCTCGAGAAGAACTTAACTCTGAGAATCAATGGGAAGGTCTTAATGAAGTACCTTTGCATGTGGAAGGCATGGATGATATGTCTGATATGGATTCTCTTGACGAGGACTTAAATGATCCTGTCAATTTAGTTCCAACTACTGGAGTTTCTATTGCTACTTCTGCTACTGTAGTTGATGTTGCTAGTTCTTCTGGAGTTCATGAGAATGTGAATGCACATGATGACGAAGAAGAAGAAGAAGAAGAAGAAGAAGAAGAAGAAGAAGAAGAAGAAGAAGACGAAGAAGAAGAGAGACCACTGAAGAGACAAAGAAGCGGACAAGGAAAAGGGATTGATGCTCTACAGAGACCTCAGTCAGTGATTAATAGGGAGTTTAGAGAGTATGCTACTACTATGGAGATGTCTAAAACACCCGGATCAGTTGTTGTACCATCTGTTGCTGCCTTGAGTGCTGCTGACATTCTGGTTTCGGTGTGCGATACTTCTGTGGTACCTCAAGTTGGTGAGAAAAGGCCACGTTATAAGTTTGTATTTAAGGGGAAAGGTTCTCAAGCAAAGGAAGCTGAAGCTACGACCGTTACGACTATTAGAGCTCCTGAGTCGTCGGCTCGTCCAGTTCAAGAACATGCAGTTCAAGCCCCAAGGCCTTTATCTACATCAGTTCAGGCGAATGTTCCTATTGCTACTGTAATGGAACGTTTGAGGATGCCTCAGTAGAGATCTCAAGTATGTCCATCAGGAACTGTTTCTACTCGTATGCCTTCTTTCGAGACTACGATGCCGCCGCCTACCTCTACATCCAACGTTGCCTCAATGTCACGTTCAGCATTGCCTTTGCAAGTTCAGCTGAATCGTGTTATTTCTAAGAAGAAGTTGTTGGAAATGAGGATTACAGCTATGGAACCTAGCATCAGGAGGATATGGACATGATGCATGCATTAGTTCGTTCTCTTGGTGATAGACTTAACCAATTCTTGGCTCAAGGGGAGAGAAGAGTACATGTAAAGATGATGAGCTTGCTAGAAAGCGTAGAGATGATGATCAAGAAGCTCAAGATCATACTCGACCCAGGATTGTTGGAGGAAATGGTGAGCCAGAGAATGAAGGTCAAGGTGATGCTATGATAACTCCAGAGACTGCAAGAACTGAGGGGGAGACGCCAAGACAGATGGAGTCAGAGATTGCTGGTACATCTGGTGCTAGTACTTCTGGGACTCAGAAAGATAAAGGTAAAACTGTGATGGTTGCTCTAGATACAGATCCTGAAGATCCAGACAATTCAGATCATGGGGACGATTCCAATTCAGGTAACTTCAATTCTAATTCTAATAGAATAGAAAGGGAGATTCGAGAAAAGGTTGCGAATGATCCTCATAATGCTGAAATGGAAACTAAAGTATGTGAAAATCTTAGGAATACATCTTCAGAGTCACCATTGCATTATATGATTGTGCATAGACTACTAGAAGAGGTTGGGCTATGATCCACAGGCTCTTATGAGAGCTAGAGTAGAGATCTGGGATCAAGATGATTATTATGATCCAGGGTCACTGAAGGATCAAATAAAAGAACAGTTAGGGTTAACTCATACTTCTTCAGAATCAGATTCAGTTTCTGATTCTGATTCGAATTATGAACCTTAACTGTTGTTGATTTTCATACTTTAGATGTTAACTTTATTATTATGTGTGTTTGTTAAAATAGATAAAGATTATAAGATAAATATTGATGTAATATTTACATTTCTATGTATGGTATAGTATTATTTATTTTAATTATTTATGTATTTATACTTGCCTTTATTTATGTCCTTAACTTACATATATTTTATGTTCTTTGTTTTTGTATACTTGAATTTTATTTTTGCAGATAAGATCTAAATAGGTGCTTTGGACGGTATTGATGCTGACTATGATGATCTAGACAATATTGATGATGAAGATCTAGAAGAAGGAGAATTTGTGTCCGCAGTTGATAGAGAAAGGTTATTGGAAGTACCTTATGACTTTGCTCGTGTCTTTGAAGATATTCCAGTAGAGCCAATAGCTGTAGAAGAACACAATGCACCAGTTGATCAAGGTCCAGGTGATCCAAGAAATGCTGCAACTTTAACATTCAGGGTGTTTGCAAAGATCATAGATGAAGAACGTGAATATATAGTTGATCGAGAGTGGAATATTGATGCTACACGAGGGTTTGACGTTAGAAGGTTTTATATACCACAAGCGCAGCAAGATCATCAATTTTGTATTGAAAGATAAATTCCAGCTCATATAGGTCCAAATGGTATGCTGATACGTGACATGTATAGACCGTCGATGTTCTGGGAATTTATTTCAGACAAGGATGCACCCAGGTATTTCTTAGTGATCCGGAGTTGGTTTTATGACGATATAATCAATCTCTATGTTATCAAGAGAAAAGAAGGATGTCAATATTTGGCTTTTGGACAAGGACATTTCCAGAGGCTAAGTGATTCCGATATGTATGATTTGGGAAGAAGATGGTTTGTTAATCTTCAACGGCATGGTCATGCAGACTACATTTGGCAAAGATTTAAAGATGAAAGAATCAAGTCTTTCAGTCAATAAGGATTGAAGCCAGAAGATAGAATGTACAAGCCAAGACCGGTGAAGAAGGTTAAGAATCCAGATGGCACATATAGAAAGGTTCAAAGAAGAATTAAATCTGTTAAGATGGTTCCCGCAATCAAATGGGATCAAGACATGCTGAGAAGGATGACATATTGGCATATAGACTTCAAGTCAGGAGAAGCTCAGATGTTTGTTGATAAATCAAAGAAACATATGCTGCTTTCGTATGTATGATCCAATGCAAGTTGTCAATCTATCTAGAGGTGGTCAGAGGAGAATCCTAGATACACCTTGTGTAGCACATAGATTTTGGAAGGTAGAAGAAAGGCGTTATCGCTACATCCTCGCAAACTGTTTGTCAGAGAGAATTCATGCGAATAACATTAGACTTTTCTTTAATAGATAGCTTTGAAGTTCATGTTTTGAAAACGCTTTAAAGAAATCTAGTCGCTAATGTCAAGGGGGAGTCTATAAGTGCATATTAGTGTGACAATAGCAACGTAGATTTGATTAACGTTTTTTTATTAGGAAACTTATGTAATCGTTGAAATAATAAGTCTTTAGGACATTTGTTAAGTTTAATGATTACGTATGAACTTCAATATTATATTTGTTTTAGTCTATTATTGTGTTTGTGTGTTATATTATTGTTTTGCAGGTACAAGGACGTAGAACCAAGGTTTATAAGTATCGTAGTATGCTTAAACGATGGTTGGACGTTGTGTACAAGCGAAAAGAAGCAATCCAAGAAACGCACTTCGTGCTGACGTCAGCAGCACGTTGTAGTGTGCTTCGTGCTGACGTCAGCACAAACACATATAGGTTTTATGGATTTCGGGCCGTAATTACTTAATTAGGTCCAAGCCCACACGAACCCAACTAGTATTAGTATAAATACAAACCTAAACACATAATAATTAACGAGATTTTTGGAACGAAAGTTAAAGAGTTAAAGTTGAATTGTTGCTCGTGTGACCTCGAACATGAACTACACTTCGTGTGTTTCCTTAGGTTGATTAATTACTCATTAATTGACGAAAGGCAATAGTAATCTAGTTATCTCAAGAGGATTCCGCACTCTTGACATAACGAATCACGTCTTACAAAGATCCGTATCATCTATAGGGACTTACACAAATCTTTCATACAACACATAAAATAAGTTTATTCAAGAAAATCACAGGAAATAAGTCTCATCCATATCAACAAAAACCGATTTTTATGGAGATTCATCAACTAGTTTGAAAGCTTTCTCATGAATCATCACTTTTGGGTCTTAAACTTGTTGAATCCTTGAATCTTCCCTCTAGATCTCGACATGCAATAGCATGAAGGAAAAGATTCTATCAACATGCCCTCATTAAGTGTATTTTGAAGAAGAAAATCAAAGGAGAACATGGATTTTGATAAATATCTTTTAGTATATACAAAAACAAGATAGATTAAATAAAGAGATGATGAGCTATACCCTTGGTGAACTCAAAATGGAGGCTGTTTTGGACAGCCAAACCCACGACCATATGACCCCAAAATGGACTCCTTAGCTTGCTTTAACACACCCTTGAATGATGTAGCATGAACCCTTATTATTATAATTGATTTACTTAAGATTTTTGAGCTCTAGTTTGTTGTATGAACTGAAAATGAGAAGAAGAGGAGGAGAGAAAAGTGAAGAATTTTTGAGGAGAGAAAAGTGGTTGAATGTGTGTGAAAGAGTGGGAGAAAGTGAGAGAGAAAATGAGACTTCCAAGACTAAAAGAATGCATGTAAAATTTCAAATGGTATGTGTGTGTGTAGGTGTGATGGGGGACGGCCAAAGAGGGGGAGAGGGAACGGTTCCTCCCCCCCCCCCTTTTTTTTATAAAATTAGTGTAAGTATATGTGTATATGTATATATTTTTAGTGGATATTTGTTTTATAAGTATAATATGTATTTGTTTGTTTATATAAGTTGGTTAGTTATTCTAATATGTGTATATATATGTGGTCGTGTATATATATATATGTATGTATACATTTTTGTGTTTTTAGTTTGTTACATGGCTCATTGGTTGTATCCTTGTATTTTTATTTTACATATAAACATTTACTTATTATTATTTAAACTCTTTTATGTACTTTATGAGTTATAAATATTTTTATGATGTTCATGGCATTTCCATGACCAATTATTATTTTGTTGGCTTGATGGTTTAAATTGTTGGACATTTATGAGAATTCTTGATTGCTAGTCCAACTTGTGAGACTTATTTTACTATTTATAATTTGATTAAATCTTAATAAGATTTTTGTTCCATGGTATTTTATCAAGTTCATTTGGAACCTATTTATGGCTTGAGCTTGTCTTGAATGATTAGTTATGGTTTATGGCAAATATAAGATAGCTAGTCATCTCTGGTATTTCTAAGGCATTTTACTGTACTAGAGGGCACTTATCACTATGCTTTGAATATCTAGAAGGTCAATTCTCTTAACAAACTTCTAGGGATAGATACCTAGATGATTTTAACTAAGTTGTCCTAGTCGAAAGTTGAGGGTTGTTACACCATACACTTAACATGATAGGAACACTTATAACCATCCACGGTTCCTCCTCCAATACCTTATTCATACCCGCATTAGAGTTAAACTTAAAAAGAAAAATCCATTTGCGTTCATCATCACCTTAGCAATCCCATGTTTAGCCCAATTATTTCGGACAAAATTCTCAATAACTGGGAAAGCCTATCGCTTCCCAAGAAAATAGCTAACCAACGTATTTTGATATATATTGTGTACCTATCAAACTGATTCCTTGGGCAAAACAACATCATTGACTTGAACAACTTCATTAGCCTCTAGCTTCCTAAGATTTATTGATTTGTTTTCATGCAAACTTTGGAGTTTATTAGCATAGGACACCCTCTTAGGTGGTTTCATCCATTCCTATTACACCAACAGTATTATCACTACTCACCTTTGTATTTGTGTCCGCTTTCTTACCATTATCATCTTTACTTAGACCTGATACATGTCCATCAGCCAATGGAACTGTATAATAAGAGAAATTTACCGTTTTTTGATCACTCAAGCCACCAGCTTCCACTTCGACATCAGCCGAGTGGGGTGGCTGGTTCTCACTAGTAGCTCCCGTGGCCTGAGAACCATTGCCTGGTAAAGGAGCACCATCTTTACGTGTTTCCATTTCACCTAAACCTTGTGTTTTTGAAAATACTTCAAACTGGACCATGTGTTTTACCATCAATCTTCTTAACTTTGCTCGCTAAACCGCCACCAGGGTTTGATCCCTTAGCCGCATTCAATCCCTCCATAACACATTACACCATGCAAGCAAGAAAACCAGAGTACCAAGAAACCCTCGAACATTACAGAAAAAAAGAAAAGACTAAAAGAAAAACCCTTCCACCTAAAACCCTAAACACCAACTACACAATCTATATCCATTAACAGGTTTCAGCGATCTAGCTGATCTAAACAATGTTAGCCGCAATCAAATCAGGTTAATAGACAAGAGGAGCAGGGGGAGATAAGGCCGGAGAGAACAAGAGAAAAACCCTAAAACGCAAAACTTAAAGCAATTACACCAGAAATTGAACAATAATCAGATGCAATACAATAAGATTCACATATTAGGGTTAGACAACGAATGAAGATCGAATCGTCCATCGCCTAGGTGAGAGAGAGAAGGGTGATTTTAGGTGTTAATTTCTAACGCTAACTAGCTAAACAAAGAAAAAAGAAACATAACGAGTACTACAAGCACATAAAAATAGACAAAGAAAAGTCCAGGTTGCTCTAGTAGGTCTCGTATAAATGCTCCGCCCCTCTACCGCTTAGGTAGCTTCCAATTGTCCAAAATATTCATCCCTTTTGTTCTCTTTTTAAACTTCAAGGTAGCAAGCTTTAAGCGAACTGTGGAGACAATGATGTCTCGCAGGAGGTTAACAGGCCGTTCTATTAAAGAAAATAGCCTGTTATTGCGCTCTTGCTTTATCATGTAAGTCGTTGCAGCAACAAGTAGTTTTCCAATTACAATCTTAGCTGTCTTTGACTGCCAATTTGTTAGCAAAAACTTGACAATATCATCCCAAGAGTTCTGTTCCAATGAAGCAAGTGGTTTAACCATGTTCCATACCTGCGAAGAGTAGTCACATTCAAAGAAAAGGTAAGCATGAGAGTTCGGACCATGCTTACAGAGACCGCAACACATTAAATTTAGATTAATCGATCCCCCAACATCCCATTGCTTTAATTTATCTTGAGTCTTTAGTTTTTGCTTCATGATAGCCAAACATGGAACGCATGTCTAGGTATGCAATGAGGGAACCAAACCATTTCAACCCATTCAACTGAATATTGCACTTCACTTCCATCCCTTCTTTTACTTTATTTGTTAGATCTGTTGGAGTGTGTTTTACTGTTTATCGTAGATCCATGTTTTACTAGTTCTTCATATTATTATCGGTTCTATATGTGCATGTATTGATTTAATTCTGATGATTGGTTTATATACACTGGGATTAATACATAGGGATGAAAAACACTAGTCGATCTTTAACTAGTTGTAAAAGGTGATTCACTTGTAACGAGGGATCCAGAACCGTAGTAATTAGGATAAAAGAACATGATGCTTAACAATGTCAGACGCGATACTTTGACTTGGAAACGAGCACTGTGGTCACCGGACATATTACTATCTGGTCATGGCTTAAGATCCGCGTAACTAAAAGATGAATTCGTAACACAAACTTTAGGTCATTAATGCTTAAACAATGAATCTAACGAAAATTTGTTTATATGGTACTGTGAGTCTAGTGACAACACTAGTTAATTATGCAAAGTGAATCTAACGAGAATCTGAGCTGTGACTGAGTTTCCAACAGACTAGCAAATGGGTAGGATAGTATTTGGTTGTACCATGAGATCGGAGATGCCAAACATGTATTTTCATTTAATTACTGTTATTTGCTTTTTCAAGCTATTTTGAGACTAAGCCTATCGCTGAATAAGCAGTTGCGACTTCTATTTACTTTTCATTATTTTAATTAGTTTAATAGAAAATCGTGACAACTCCACAACCGCTAGAATTACACATATTACTAGATTAGGTAAAGCAACGCGTCCCTGCGAACAATCCTGTTCTTATCACCAAACTATACTATATCTGATCGGGTCCCTTATTCGTTAAACTGTGTGGATTTTTGAGATAATAACTTGTACAACATTTTTATAAATTTAAACACTAAAAGAAAACCACCATCACATACCCAAATGAATCCCAGATGTGTCTCGATTAATTTGGTAATCTTAATTATTTGTAGAAATGAGAAACATAATCGTTAAATTATGGAATGACATTGATCCATATACATAACTAAGAAAGGTATCTGAAACAAAGGGATAGTAAACACTGAAAACGTTTCAAAAATACCTTAAGAAACAATACTTATATATTCCTAGGAGCATTTACGTGTTGCTACATGCTAACCAATGTTATTGCCTTTATTATAACATGCTCAAGTGGGAGATGTTGGAATTAGATGACGTTAAATAAACGCATGTCCGAAAATGTTTAAGCCTAAGGGGTTACACGCGATGACACTTAGATATCCGGCAATATGTACATATTGTATCTACATATTTATAATCACCAAATTGAGAGAAATGATAGTTGAACGTTATTAACTAGATATGTTAATTAGAATTATTTATTAAGATTGGGGGTAACATGAATCGAGCGGTGAATTGGGATTTTTTTTTTGTCAATATTTTGACTCCAGGCTCTCTCTCTGGAAGTGGAACTGCGTCTCCATGGCTGGAAGGATTACACTTGTTAAATCGGTGATGGAGACTGTACCGATCTATTACTTCTCTATTTTCAAAGTTCTAGAAACAGTGTTGAATTGTCTTGATTCAAGAATTAGACGATTTCTTTGGCGGGGTACGAAGGAGAGTAAAAAAATCCATTGGGTATCATGGGACCAGGTGGCGTCCCTTGTTTCTGTGGGAGCTCTCGATTTATGCAAACTTAAAGATTGCAATCTGTCTCTTCTTTGCAAGTGGAGCTGGAGATTTCGGGCTGAGCCGATGGCGCTATGGAGAAGAGTTATTGATGCACTACATAATACGAGAAGATGTTGGGACTCCTTACCGTATAATAGAACCCTCACAAGGACCTGGAAGTCCCTAGTTGGTGCAATCAACAAGGTATCGGCTAATGGGGTTAATCTGAACAGATTATTCAAAGGTGTGATGGTGATGGCAATGTCATAAAATTTTGGGTCGACACATGGGCGTGTGATGAGCCTCTTAAGGACCGGTTTCCCTTGCTGTTCAAACTGGACAAGGAGAAGAAGTGCCGAGTAAAGGAAAGGTTCGATGACACTAACAAAAGCTTTGGGAATGACTGTAACTGGTCTCAAACACCTTCTACTGCGGAAGAACTAGTGGAATGGAGTAACTTGGCTAGCCTTATGTCGAATGTTGTTTTGACCAGACAAAAGGATAAGTGGAAATGGGCTGGTAATAAAGATGGGGTACTCTCGGTTAAGGGTGTCAAGAACTTTATACGTAGCGGGGTTGACTACAGTGATAAATTTGTGTTCAAATGGTTGAAATGGGTTGCCAAGAAGTGCAACGTGTTCATGTGGAGAGTTTCAATGGAAAGACTGCCTACAACGATGTCTCTCAAAGCTAGGAGGTGCGATATCGACAACTTGGCTTGCGGACTATGTGGGAACATTGATGAAACAATTGAGCACATTTTATGTAGCTGTGATGTGGCAACTGAAATCTGGTATAGAGAAACATGTGGGCTTAGAGAATAATAGCAGGAAGGTCTTCAAAGGTATAGTATTTGTGACATGTTGGTGCTTATGGAGAGCAAGGAACGCTAAGAGATTTGAAGGTGGGGCGGTTAGAATCGAAAAGGTTTTTCAATACATAAAGGCCATTAGTTTCTTATGGTTCAAGAATGGGACGTCTAATCAGTCACTTAGTTTAGAAGATTGGAATTCTTTCAATGTTGCTATTTATCTGTAATTTTTTGTAATTATTGGTGTATATTGGTGGCCACTCCTTATTTTGAGCGAGTTGGCGATTTGTTAATAAAAGTTACTTTTCAAAAAAAAAAAATTATTTATTAATTAATAAAAATGAACTATTAGTTATTAAATATGTTAATTAATAGTCAAAAAGGTTAAGTTATTTGGGATATATTTATACCCTAATAATCAAAACCTAATCAATGGTTTTTATATAAACATATATTGGTTCGTATTCCTCCGTGAGTAATAAGATGAAAAGAAACAAACCAAACTCTTTTCGGTTTTCCATTTTGAAAACATCAAAAGCAATTAAAACCTTTTATGGTGTGTGGGATTTGGACGAACAGAATAAACAAATAACATCATTTGTTTTGTTTTATTACTTTCAAAGAAAAAGCAAGCTTAGAGCTTTAGGCTTTTGGTGATTCAAGATCTAGCAATCTTCGGACATTGTTTGACGTGTCGTGTGTGCGCAATTGTAGAAGGGTTTTACTTTAAACCCTACTAATAATACTTGTTAGTATTATTTATTGGAAGCTAAGCTAAAAGGTACACATTCACTTTTACTTTATTAATTAATTATATTACATATGATTCTTTTCGTTGCGTACTCGTGTATTTATTCTTGATAATAGTTATGAATCCTAATAGCTTTGAGAGTAGAAGCATACGACGTCGTGGGTATTTTTGGAGCAGTCTCAGTTGTATCATTTGCACTTTTTCTAGCAGCTTCATGTGCTTCTTATTTATCTGGGATATTATCATTCTCAATAATCTCAATAATGTAACAACACGGTTTTATCACTCGAATTCACATCAACAATGGCGGTTTTGTGTGTGTGTGTGTTCTTGGTGTTTGTGTGTGTGTTGAGAGAGAATTGGGATCAAGTGTGTGTTATTCAGGTGTAATGGTATGAAAATGTGTGTCAAGGTTATGATCAGGTTATGCCAAGGTTATGATTTCTAAGGAATTGAGGACTATTTATAGTCTAAACTAACTAACAATGCTAATTTTCGCAATTAGCCCCTCAACCTTAGAAATCATCAACACATGACTTAACAACAAGTAAGTCCATAACTTAAATTACAATGTATCACTATTTTTGGATTTCTAACATTCTCCCCCTTAGTGATATATTGTAAGGTCTGAAGTACAATTGGTGTATTGAAACAAGTCTTCAAAGCTTTCTCATTGTCTTTGGAGAACTTGATTCAGTCTTGGTCTTGGACTTCTTGAAGTTAAATCATTTGTTGATTCTCAATGTTCTTATTGAACAGAGAATGATGAGTGTGTGTGTATTAAATCTTCGAGGATTGTTGAATCAAAGATCAGAGTTGTCTTTTGAAATGCTGAAGATATGAACTTGTCCTGAATTCTTCAATCTTCGAATCTTTGAAGTCTTTGAATGAATTTTTCAGAAATATGTACTCTCCCCCTTGATATGTGCAATGTAGCTTTTGGTAAAGTGTTGTTGTATGACTTGAAGATCTTTAATTTGATGAAGACTCTTTTTGAAGCTTTTCTTCTTTTGTCTTGAATCTTCAGCCTTTTGTCCTTTGAAGCTTTGATCTTTGTCACATTGTCTTGAACACTTTTGAGAGTAAACATTTCAATAAGGTTTTGGAATTTCTTTTATGAAAGTAATCATGCTCCTCCTTAATTCATGAGTAATCACAGTCTTTGATTGGAGCATTTTTGAACTTTTTGTAACATCTTGAGTGAGCATCCTTTCATTATTGATCTTGATCTTCTTATCCTTAAAATCATTCTAATTTCTTCCCCAATCAAAAATCAATCATACTATTTTCTCCCCCTCATAATGACAATGTTGGGAACCATTGTCATTATGCAAACATTGATTGAAAAGAATGTCAAAAGAAATCAAAAGATCCATAGCGCAATGGTGTTTACACAAAGATATATGACCTAACAACTCATCAACCCAAACCATTAATCCAACCCAAATAACCCTATGGATGACTAAAATGTAAGGTTGAAGTTGTTGGTATAAGCATTTTATTATGGTGTTGGTGTTTTCTGTGTTGGGGTGATGAGAAAAGAAACCGGATAAGAATGATCCGTTTGCATTCAAAAATCGAAAGGATTAATGAAATGACCGAAAGAAATGTATACCATTTATCGGATTTCCTATGTATCATCGAGAAATGCACAAAGCAAACCTATCACATAGTTTGGTCTTTTGGCTTTCTAACCTCAAGATTGCTTCAAAGAATGTAAACCATGGTCAGTGTCACCTAAGCGTTCGATAACCATGTTCTACTATCCTTAAAGACTTTTTAGGAAAAATCCAAGGTCACAATAGACTTCTTGTTAACTCAATAATTACACAAATGCAATTATGAGACCTACGTTCAAAGCTGGAAATGATGTTAGCAATGGTAGGATTTCCATTTGATCATCATGAAATATCAATTAAGATATCACTACAAATGTTCCGGCTATATCACAAAGATAAGCATGTATATCACAAAGATATGACGCAAATGTGTCCTAAAGAATGAATAACGATCAAATTAATGATCAATCACGAGAGCTCTAGACACAAAGTGATCAAATGAAGGCGGGGACTGGAGCAGAGTGTCACCCTTTTTCAATATCAACGTCTTCCAAATGAAGAGTAAATAGAAATGAGAAAATCTCCGTGAGAAATAAAACAAGCATTTGTTAAGAAATACTTGAGTGGTTAGGTAAAGATGTGCATCGCTTCACTGGGTCCATGAAGGCTTCTTCAATACCGAGATATCAACAAATGACATCCGATAGAAATGTGTTTTACCCGGCGATTTGAGAATTTTAGAGAAGGGTATCAATTCTTTTAACCCTTTTCTCACAACATTATCACCATAACCTCTCACTTTTCAACTGTACTCCCTCCAACTTAGTTGCACGAATTCATCATCACTCAAAAATACCCTCACTATCTACTGAAAGAAGTGAAAACTCCGGGGTTAGAACTCATCGGCGATGATGAAGTTCATGGAGTAGAATTTTGAGAAAAACCTTGTCGCTCATGTGCAAACTAAACACCGAACTTCCTTTGAAGAAAACATTTTGGAAAAAATCATCAAATGTGGAAAAAATGTTTAAAAAACACATTTGAAGTTTGAAAGAGATTTGAAATCACAAACTCCCCCTTAATCTATGCAAAGATAGATCAAAAATATTTTCATAGAAAAGGTGGAGCAAAAATGATTTGTGTGAAATCAAAACAGGTTTTATGAAAAGTGAACTCAATCAATTGTTCAAGATGAGACAACTCAGGAGTACACAAAGGCGTTCAATCCTTTGCTTCTCATATCAACAATTGAGAGTTTTTGAAACAGGTGCAACAAAATTGCAATCAACATCTTGTGATACTCAGTTTATCATGATGAAAATCCAATATATTACACATATACATTCATATAAGACCACTTGGAAGTACATAAAGGCGTTCAATTCCGCGTTATCTTATATCAATTTATATGTATAACAACATGAATTAATTCCAATATTGAAACATAAATAATTTTTCTTTTTAAAACCGGGTTGCATACAGAGTATATGCAAGCCATGATGAAATAAATAACACAAATAAGCACGGGTTATACACTGAGTGTGCATAAGCCACGAAGTAATAAATACATCATTTAAGCACGGGTTACATAAAGAGCATATGTAAGCCACAAAGATATAAATAAAAGTATGAAGCCCGGGTTATTCGTGGGTTACATAAGCCACTTTAAAAAATAAAGAAAATCTTTTTGTTATTTTTCAAAATTTTATATTTTTGTATTTGATTTTTTTTTTGTTTTTCAACGTTTTATAATTTTTGAAAAATGAATCAAGAATTCCTTCCATGGTAAAGTAAATCAAGGATCAGGATTTAGCATACCAAGTTTAGAGATTAAGAAATTAAACCTCTTTTCGTCCAGTGGTTTTGTGAACAAATCAGCGAGTTGGTAGTCAGTTCCCACGAAGTAGAGTTCGATGTCACCTTTCTCAACATGATCTTTGAGAAAATGATATCTCACATCAATGTGCTTTGAGCGTGAGTGGTTGACTGAGTTGACAGCAATTGCAATGGCACTTTGTGAATCACAATAGATAGGGATACGATCATATTTCAGACCATAATCAGTAAGCTGTGTTTTCATCCATAACACTTGAGCACAGCAACTAGCAGCAGCCACATATTCAGCCTCCGCTGTTGACAGTGATACACAATTTTGCTTCTTGGATGACCAACTTACAATCTTATCCCCTAAGAATTGTAAAGTACCAGATGTGCTCTTGCAATCAAGCTTACAACCTGCAGGATCTGCATCTGAATAGGCAGTTAAATTGAATCCAGTATCCCTTGGATACCAGAGACCAAGATTGGGTGTACCCTTCAGATAACGAAAAATTCGTTTCACAGCTTGGTAATGTAAATCAGTCGGAGCGGCTTGATACCTAGCACACATACATGTTGCAAACATTATATCTGGGCGAGATGCTGTAAGATACAACAATGAACCAATCATGCTTCTATACCTCTTTTGGTCAAATGGTTTCCCATTTTTATCAGCATTAATGTTTGTACGAGCAGCCATTGGGGTTGAAATTGAAGAACATGTAGTCATATCAAACTTTTTCAACATATCCTTTATGTACTTACCTTGTGATATACCAGTTGGTAATTGTTTGATTTGTAAACCCAAAAAGTAAATCATTTCCCCAATCATGCTCATTTCAAAATGATTGACAATTAGAGATGAAAAGTTTCGGCAAAAAGTTTGACTAGTTGACCCAAAAATAATGTCATCAACATATATTTGGACAAGTAAAACATGCTTACCTTGCTTACGAATAAACAGGGTAGGATCAATAGTGCCTTTGGTAAAGCCTCCTTTGAGTAAGAAAGTAGTTAAGGAATCATACCATGCTCGTGGTGCCTGCTTCAAACCATAGAGAGCCTTGTCTAACTTGTAGACATGGTTTGGCTTCTTAGGATCAACAAAACCTTCAGGTTGCTCCACGTAAACTTCTTCTTTGAGTTCTCCATTCAAGAACGCTGTCTTCACATCCATTTGAAGCACTGTGAAGTTTCTGAATGCGGCATAAGCTAAGAATATACGAATGGCCTCCATTCTTGCAACAAGAGCGAAAGTTTCGTCGAAATCCACACCAGGTTGTTGGCAGTAACTCTTTGCAACCAATCTAGCTTTGTTCCTTACTACAACTCCATTTTCATCCTTCTTGTTCTTGAAAATCCACTTGGTGCGAATTGGTTCTTCTTTCCTTGGATTTGGAACCAATCTCCATACCTTCAGTCTCTCAAACTGAGCTAATTCATCTTGCATTGCTTTAACCCACTCTGGCTCACAAAGAGCTTCAGAGACTGTTTTGGGTTCGATGTTACTCAGTGAAAGTGCAACAAGACACTCATTGACTGTAGTACGGGTAGAAACACCAGCTTGTGGATCTCCGATGATCTGTTCTGTAGGATGATCTTTGCGCATACGCGACCACTTGTTGTCATGAGGAAGAGGATCTTGTTGATGAATGTCAACATTATCATCATTAAATCCAGAGTTCTGTTGAGAAATGGAATCATAGCTCGGAAGAACTCTTTCCTCAAAATTTGGATGATCAAAATCCAGTGGTACATACACATTTGAAGTATTTGTTGGATTTGTTGTTTGGGTGATTTGAGAAGGTTGTTCTTGAACATTCTTTTGAGAATAAATATCACTTGAAGATGATTCTTCTTGCTCTGAAGAATTTGAAGATGATCCACGATTGTTGTCAGGAACTGGTTCATTTGTTTGAATAGGATCATTGTTCGGAATTGGTTCATTAATGACTTGAGGTTCCTTTTCTTGAATCGGTTTTGAATTGTAGAATTCTTCGAAAAGAATATCTAGCTCTTCACTTGTTGGAGTTGGATATTTCTTGAACTTTGAAGCTAAGGTAGATGTCCTTGAGGAAGCACTTGAAGTACTTGGATCACTAATTGTTGGTAGCAAACTTTCTTGTTCAAATATCATGCCAGACATCTCGTCAAACCAAACATTCATGGTTTCTTGAATCGTGTTGTTCGACGATTAAAGATGCGATATGCAATCGATGTCTTTGAGTAACCAACAAAGTAACCTTCGTCACCTATCCTTTCAAACTTTCCAACATTTTCCCGATCATTCAAGGTATAACAGACACACCCAAAAATATGGAAGTAATTGATGTTGGGTTTGCGTTTGTTAATAACCTCATAAGGAGTCTTCTCATGACGCTGATTGATGATGGACCGATTTTGAGTGTGACAGGCAGTGTCAACAGCTTCAGCCCACATATTTGATGGTAACTTGGAATAAGCAAGCATTGTCCTTGCTGCTTCCACCAGCGTACGGTTTCTCCTTTCAACGACACCATTTTGTTGCGGGGTACGGACAGCAGAGAATTGGTGAGTAATGCCTTTTGATTTGCAAAATTCATCGAAGATGGCATTTTTGAACTCAGTACCGTTATCCGAACGGATATAACGGACTGCCGAACGGATATAACGGACTGGAAGTTGAAGATTCACTTGAGTGGAAGTGATGAAATCGATCAAAATTTGAGTTGTTTCATCTTTTGAAGCAAGAAATTTGACCCAAGTGTATCTTGAATAATCATCAACGATAACCAGAATATATCTCTTCCCGTTTCTGCTTTCTACTTTCATAGGCCCACAAAGATCCATGTGAAGCAAATGAAGAGGTGCCAAAGTGTGTGGAATTTTCTTTGGTTTATGAGAAGTTCTTTTGATCTTCCCAACTGCACAAGAAGGACAGACATGCTCACTCTCATACTTGTAGTCAGGCAAGCCTTCAACAAGTTGCTTGTTGACTAAAGCATTGATGGTTTGATAATTCAAGTGAGAAAGCCTTCTATGCCACAACCAAGAATTTTTCGAAGTAGCTTTTGAAACAAGACAGATATTATCAGTTGGTTGGTTATCATCAAGATTAACTGTGAAAAGATTGTCTTCACGGTCTCCGCATAGGATATCAATTCCATCTAGAGTTTGGACTTTGCACAGAGATTGTCGAAAAAGAACTTGAAGGTTGTTGTCACAGAACTGTCCAACACTGAACAAGTTATGACTCAGACCTTCAACATAATGGACTTTCTTAATGAAAATTCCGTTTCTTTCAATATCTCCATAACCTAGAATTGGAGCGAAATTGTTGTTTCCGAAACGAACAGTTCCCATGAACCTTTCAACAAAGTTCTTGAGCAATGATTTATTGCCAGTCATGTGTTTTGAACACCCGGAATCGAGTATCCATACACAGATGATTATTTCCTGCAATCAAAAATTTTAACCGACTTTAGGTACCCACTTAAAGACGGGTCTTTTGTGGTTAGTTAACACAGGCAGGGAGTATAACTTAGGATATGCATACTAACATGCTTTAGAATCAATATGAGCATTAACAAGCACACCATCAATAAGCACATTCGTATAAAAAGTACGCACATTCACATTTGAATTAAAAGTAACATGTTTAACAGCATTCAAGCAAGCACGGCCATTATCATTGTTTACAGCCCCACAAGGCATAGCCTTGGATTTATTAACATTGTTCACTAAAGATGAATTGTTTAAATCAACAGAAACTCTTTTCTTTCTGTTACCAACACTCTTTCTCCTCCTCCTCTTCTTCTTTTCCACAACAGACAATTGCTTAAAATTGATCTTACGTTCTAATGACTTAGGTACCCATTTGACCACCTGTTGAATTGACACTAAGAAGATTAGAACGAGGGGTTTTAGACTTATTCATCTTTTTTGTCTCTTTTGGGGTTGAGTAAACTTCTTGCTTCTTAGGTTTGGCAATTGAAAACCATCCATATCTATCCCTATATCTAGTTACACCATTTGAAGTATCCTTAGTTAGCAAAACGGAGCTAGACTTAGGCACTTTAGAAATTGAACTAGATTGAGAGTTAGACAAAGAAGCATTTGGATTGTCATTTGGAAGTTTCACTTTGTGATACCTTGGTTTTGGTGAGGTCTCAGCTTGTTTCTTTTTAACATGTTTGTCGGGTTTTGGAGGGTTAGGACTCTTTTGTTCAATCTTGACAGAAGGGGTAGAACTCTTTTGTTCAGCCTTGATGAGTTTGGGTTTAACTCGTTCTTGGAAGTAATATGATGTTGGAGCTTTGGACACTGATTTTAGTTTTTGAGATTCTCCTTTTATTTCTTTTTGAAAATTTATGATTTTGATAGATTCAATCTTTTTCTCAGTTTCTGAGTCAAAAACATATTCTCCCTCCATGAATTTATCAAAATCATCTTTGGTGAATTCATTCGAAAATGTAGAAATATCAGGAATCTTGTTGTCCAACATCATACCACGGGTAGTCTCAGGAATAAGGTCGACTTGGACTGAAACATCCTTGGTTTCACAAGAAAATTGAGTAGAAGTATCAACACCTATACTAGCACAAAGCTTAGGGTGAACAACTAGCTCATCAAGATTTTCGCATGTGAAAAATCTATAAAAGTACCATATCAAAACTAAGTTATGCGCAAGATCTTCATCAGATAAATCAGATTGCACATAATTTGCAGCTAAAGAAGTAGCAGTAGTTTGACAAGTACATGCAAAACAGTCAGTCACGGTCTGGGTGGATGAACTTGTAGATGAATCACAAGTAGTCTGAGTGAAATGGTCTACTAAGAGACTGAAATCAGTTTGGGTAGAAACATTCACACAAACTTTCTTGATATCAACAACAACTGATTCATTCTTCGAATTCGGACTTTGAGACTGTAGATTATGAATGAGTTTTTGTTGAGATTCCACTGTTTGTTATAAACCTTCTCTTTGTTTTTCCAAAAATGTGGATGGAATATACAATTTAGTTGGTTTTGGTGGAGAAATGACAAATTCTTGGTTTTGAAAATTAGACGCAATCTCTTCTAATTCAAAGATTGTTGAATTTTTTGTTTCATAAGAAGTATTAATAGCATCATAATTAACCAAAAATTTATTCTTTTGAATCTTCTCAACTTCATCAGTCTCAAATTCGTCATTCAAAGGACGAATGAATTGTTGTACCATACCAAGTCTCAAAAATTTCTCATCATACAAAGGTATAATTTCTTCTTTTGCTTTTTGCAATGGAGTGATATTCTCAAAACCCAACCCAAGAAGAAGTTCCGATCTATCAATCTTTGATTTATTGAAATAGGCAGTGAAATCCAAAAGAGGATTTTGTTCAACTTTGTACAACTTTTCTTGATAGAAAAGTATATTCTTTTTATGTTCCTCAATTTGTCTTTCAAGGTTTTCAATCTCAATGCCTTTTAAAAAACAATTATGATTTAAATCAGAAACTTTTCTTTCGAGTTCAATTGTTTTTGGTGTAGCTTCTTGAAGCTTCTTATTCAGAATATCAACATCCATTTGTCTTGCATTTGCCCGAAGCCATTCATTGGTCTTTTGAACTTCAAGATCTTGATTGGCTTTTTCAAGATCAAGAATGGTCTTTTCTAAATTATGACACTTTTCCAATAACTTAAAATCAGGAGACGCATTCATCTCACATTCTTTAACCAACATTTGTTCTTTATAGTTTTGAAATTCTTGTTTCATAGCATCATACTCAAAAAGTAGTTTAGAATTTTCTTCAATAAATTTTGTGTACTCCCCTTTTGAAAATAAAATGCTATTTTTCAATTTCTTGTTTTTGTTGGCTAAAAAAGTGTAATGATTCGTCAAGTTTGATAAGGCAATTCTACAAGATTCTTTATCCTTAATTGATGAAAAAGTAGAGTCGAGATTTACCTCATCATCGGGATATTCCTCGTCAATGCTGTCAGTCTCCAACACTTTGTCTTTGCTCAACCTTGCCATGAAACATACATTTGCAGACAGATCTTCATCTTCATCATCAGACAGCAAAAGCCACTTGTCATCTTCAGCAATCAAGGCTTGACCGGCTTCAACTTGCTTTGCCAAGAGCATCTTCTGCTTGTAGTATTCATAATTCTTCTTGCGAGGTAGCTTGCAATCCATAGCAAAATGACCAGGAACTCCACTGTTGTAACACTTTTTGTCAGATGTTTTTCCTTTCTTTACGATTTGTTTCTCAGTTTCTGCTTTCTTATCTCCGTTCTTGGAACCACTTGTTTCACCTTGTTCAAAACTCTTGTGATGATATTGTTCCTTCTTTGGAAATGCACTTGTTGATGAAGTACGAAGATTGTTGTTAGTTGGCCTCGCTTTGAAATACTTTTTCTTGAAATGCTTAGTCACAGCGGCAAGAGCTTGGTAGAATTCATCAGGAACACCATCTCTTGGAGCCAAGAAATCTTCTCCCTCCTCATCAGACGAAGAAACAACAGTCATTTGTCTTTTAAGAGCCTCAGAAACCTTTCTTTCAACAACCAATGCCAAAGGATCAGTAGATACAACTTCTGGCACTTTGTTGAATGAATATTTGCTTAGAACTTGATGCTCATTCAACTTGAAAGATTCATAAAGAGTATGAATGGTGAATTTGGTCAGATCTTGATGTTGCTTGATTTGAGTTCCATAATCTTCCCACTCGGGACCAAGTGCTATGATGAATTTGATGTTCAGCTCAATTTCAGTTTTCTTGACCTTGTTCTTTCTCAGCTCATTGATTACATTGCAAAATCTGTAGTACACGGACTCGAGAGATTCATTTGGTGATTTCTGAAAATTGTCAAACTCAGTTAAGACATTTGTCAGTCAGATTGTTGAGGATACATCAGCACCTTCCATTTGTCTAGCAACTTCATCCCAAATCTCCTTTGCTATGTCATAAGAATCAACTGAGCCATAGATCTCATCAGGAATTGCTTGATACAAGCATGACCTAGCTCTGTTGTTAGCAACAGTACGATCTCTTTGTTCGGCATTCAAAAGATCAGGAGTCAAAATAGCACCGGTAGTAGGATGACGATGCATAGCAAGTCCATTCATGATTGAATCCTTAAGCATGTGACCATTAGTCTGACGTTCCACATAATCCATGAACCTTTTCTTCCAAAGTCCATAGTTACCACGATAAAGAATTGGAGGTCTTGTATCAGTACCCAGAGCCAACGCTTCACGAGTAGCCATTAGAAATTGATTTGAGAATTGAATTGATTTTTGAAGAAAGTATGAAACGATCTAAAATGAGATAGAATGAAACGATCTAAAGTTGGAAAGATAGAAAAACGATCTAAATTGATAAAGGAATTGAAACGATCTAAATTTTTATTGGAAACGAAACGATCTAAATCTTAATTGGAAATGAAACGATCTAAATCTTAATTGGAAATGAAACGATCTAAATTGAATTTTGGATGAAAACTTCTAAGTATTCTGAATAAATTTGGACAGAGTTTTGGTATGAATTGTAATGGAATGAATTTAGCAAAACCAATCACGAAGATCAGTTATCTAAGAAGTAATCAAACCAGGAATTTGTTTGAGTGAAATATGAAACGATCTAAAAGAGATCGTTTTGGTTTTTCAAAGTCTGAAACGATCTAAAAGAGATCGTTTTAGATTTACTCACAGAATTTCACCAAAACTTGATTATTTTCAAGAAATTGAATTGACCAATACCAATCCAAGGGATCAGTTAGCCACAATCAACTCTTCACACCACAACCACACTTGTCAAAACGATCTAATTTGAATCGTTTTACAAGCCACAACACTGAAATGTAAGTACCAAGGAAAGAAAAACTGAAACGATCTAAATAAGATCGTTTTAGCTTCACAATGTCGTCTTCAACCTCTGAACATAAACAACTCCATTGACGATTTTTAAAACTTCAACATCTTTTGATTTTCTGTGAATTGGAACATGAAACCACTTGCAAACAGTTTGTTTTCACCTTAGCAACGATCCGATTAACACAATTCAGCTTATAACACAACAGAATCAAATCCCAAATTTTAGCGCCAAAAACTCAAAATCTGAACTTTTGATCCAGATCGAATTAGAACACGAAACTTGAGAGGATTATGTAATTAACTATGAGGAATCAAACGGTGAACAAACATTTGTGATTTTATGTGATTTGAGAGGTTATTTTTGAATTTTCAGTGATAAAAAAAACGAACAAAAAACAGGATTAAAAACAGAATTAAAAGGTGATTGTTTGATGAACTGTGATTGAATTCAGTTATGGATCGAGATCAAAACGATGTTTTGCTCTGATACCACATGTAACAACACGATTTTATCACTCGAATTCACATCAACAATGGCGGTTTTGAGTGTGTGTGTGTTCTTGGTGTTTGTGTGTGTGTTGAGAGAGAATTGGGATCAAGTGTGTGTTATTCAGGTGTAATGGTATGAAATGTGTGTCAAGGTTATGATCAAGTTATGCCAAGGTTATGATTTCTAAGGAATTGAGGGCTATTTATAGTCTAAACTAACCAACAATGCTAATTTTCACAATTAGCCCCTCAACCTTAGAAATCATCAACACATGACTTAATAACAAGTAAGTCCATAACTTAAATTACAATGTATCACTATTTTTGGATTTCTAACAAATAACCTCATCCCCTTCCTCATCAACATAAACCTTATATCTCAAGCCAGAGTTCGCTCTTTTCTCTTCAAGATTTGATGAGCCACCAGCAGATTGAGTCCCACTAGGGTTTACATTGTCTTCACCAGCATTCTTTTCACCATTTGAATTATTGCCATTCCTATTAGGGTTTTCTAAAATCTGAACAGGTTGTATCGGAGTACTTTGCATATTCGTAAATCTATTAAATCTATCAAGAATCTTATTAAAAGCTAGGTCGTCAAAACCTCTCTTCATTCACCCATGCAAATAATCAGCGAACAGAAAACAGATGTAAACGAAATAAGTATGAATAAACCCTAACCCTAAGACGAAAAATCAAAGAAAGCCTTAAATAAATAGTATGCAAGATAAATAATACCATTAACATAATCAAAACTGATGATGAAAGACAGTATTGTAAATCAAGAATTAAGGTATAGAAAAGATTCTAAAAATCGCCATCAAGGAGGGAGGTTTTTAGGATTTTTAGGATGTTTTGTTATGAGATACATTATTTACCAACAATAATGATAAAGAAGAATGAAGATCTAGGTTGAAGATAAAGATCAAGAGGTGTTTGTAGCTACAAATCCTCTTAGATGGCTGTAAAATTTGACCTAGGGTTAATGTGTGACGTTTGATGGCTCTAAAACTGCTCTCTTTTGGGTTTGACGGTTTAATCTACTATTTATAAGACTCAAAGTCGGTTCTAGTCGTGGGTTCTCAACGGAGCTGGAGAGGAACTCCCAGCGACGCTAGGAGGCTACTATTTTCCACCAACAACGCTGGTTGCTCCTGCAGCTCCAGATATCCTTCGTTTGACTTCCTTTTCGCCTTCTTGTATCTTGTAAAGTCCTTTGGCCTATAAGTTGAGTTGTTAGATGACATTACCCTCGTTCCTGTCTCCTGTGAACCTGCGTTAATATTGAGTCTCATTAAGTACTAAAAGTTCACATTTATATACTCGTTTAGACATTGAAATATGGCCACATGGTAGGGGAAATAATCACAACATGGACACTCATCCATATTCAAACAGAATCATGGTAAATTAGTTATAAGGAAATCAAATAAGGGTTTAGCAAAAGAACCAAATCGCCATGAAGGGGAGAGAATTATTTTTTTTTATAATCATATAAACAATTAGAAAAGTACGTTTTCATCGTACGGGGGACGTCTTTAGCTTATCCAATTTGTGTCATCTTCTGAGTATATTGGTCGTCGGTTTTTATTCTTCCTCTGGGGGTTATAGCTGAGATCGAACAAATGCTCTGGGCTTCCCAGGGAGTCAAGGATTACTCAAAAATGGAAGAGCAAAATTGGCTCTGGAGGTGGTGTGCCTTCCTAAGCAGGATGGTGGTTTAGGTATTCGTAGATTGAGTAGTTGTAATATTGTGCTTATGGTTACTCATATCTGGAATTTATTATCTTTAAAGGAGTCGTTACGGAACCACAACTACAACATCTTACAAAACCAAACCCTAAACGCTCTCTCCCTTCATGCGATCATGGCGATTTCCTCTTCTTCTTCCTAATATTTCAATCTCGTCCTTATTTTCCTTGTTAATGTGTCCCTCTCATTAGTTTCTCTTTCTTTTGGAATTGAGAAATTGGTTGAAGTACATGTTAGAGGAGGTTCGGCTGATTTTGTTAGATTTCCTTGTTTTCTTTTTTGCTTGATCGCATAAAAACCCTAGAAGTTTCGCTCTTCTCTGATTGATTAGCATGATGCCCGATCACGGCTAATTGTTTAGTTCAGTTAGATCGCTGGCAACTTGTTAATTGGTTAAGATTAAGAGTATTTCTTCTTAGGGTTTTAGGGTTAGGGTTTGCTGCTGCGCTTTTTCTTTATTCTTTTTACTCCGTGGACGTTATTCTGTTTGCATGGGTTAGTTGGTGAATGAAGAGAGCTGATAACATTGATTTCTCGTCTTTTGTTAATCATTTTAATAGAATTAAGTATCGTAATATGTCAATTAATTCTGTTCCTGCAAAACCGATTAGGGTTCTTAAAAACCCTAATTCTGAACCTAATTCTGAATTTTCTTTTTCACCTTCTGAGAACTTGAATGAAACACCCTTTGGCTATGTTGGTGTTAATGTTAATGATAAGGAGGTCAATGGTGCTTCTTATGGGTCGAAACAACAGTCACTTTCAGCTGAAGAATTCAATCGCCGTTTCAACTTCGATCTTGAGAATTTTGAGAAACAAACTTCTGTTATTGTTGAAAAGGTGGATATCTAGGAAAATCCGGCTACAAATTCAGATTCAAAGACTGACCAGGTTAATGCTAAAGCATCGTATGCTTCTAAGGTATCAAATTCTGCTCCTACAAGTAGTGATGCTAGTAAGAAAGTTAGTTTTAGATTTATTCCTGTTACCTCTGAAATTGAAGGAGTTGATATTGTAATTCCTATTGATTCTGTTAAGGAGGTCACCAATAGGTTTTCGAATTCTTTGTATGGATACTTCTTGGGTGACAGATTAGCTTTTCCAGTTGTTGAAAACTATGTCAAGAATACGTGGGCCAAATTTGGTTTAAAGCGTCTAATGATGAACGATGCGGGTTTTTTCTTCTTTCAATTTAGCTCTAAGCAAGGAATGGAACAGGTTCTGGAGAAGGCTCCATGGATGATTAGGTCTACACCACTCTTATTAAATGTATGGACTCCTAATACATATTTGTCAAAGCAGGAAATCTCTTCCATCCTTGTTTGGGTTGATTTATATGATGTGCCACTGGTTGCTTTTACGGAGGATGGACTTAGCATGATTGCTTCAAAACTTGGAAAACCAAAGATGTTGGATTCTTACACTAGTCAAATGTGTGTAGCATCTTGGGGTAGACATAGTTTTGCTAGAGCCCTCATTGAAATTGATGCAAAAGATGAAATGAAACATGAACTTACTGTTGCTATCCCTAATTTGTCAGGTGAGGGTTTTACAAAACATGTAGTTACTGTTGAGTATGAATGGCAGCCCCCTCATTGTTCTTACTGTACAATTTTTGGACATGACACTAAATTATGTCCCCTTGCGGTTAACACGAAGAAGGAGGTTCCAAAAGGGCAAGGCAAAGATGAGGACGATGGTTTTATTATTGTGAAACGCAAAAGGTTGAAAGGCAAGAATGATCAAAAAAAGATTTGGCCGGCTGATGGATTTCGTATGAATAAACCAAAACAAAAGATTGTGTATCGTGAAAAACAAACAGAGGGGACTTCAAATCAGGGAAACAATGGGAAACAAAAAGACGTTGTCAAGGAAAAGAATGAAGGGACACATGATGGTAAGATAGGTTCGAATATAGCGTCTACTTCTCATAGTAAAGGCACTGTTAATATCAGTAATCAATATAGTTCCTTGGCTGATTTGGATGAAACTGAAGGTGAGCTCAAAAAGACGAATGACACTGGATTTGGCATGGATTCGGATGATGATGAAGTCGTTTTTGATGAAACAACTTCCAACATGGTTGATTCTTTAATGTCTAAGGGGGCAAGCACTCCCGGTAAGGAGGTTTCCAATGGTTAACATTGCTTCGTGGAACGTATGAGGGCCGAACCAATCCTCAAAACAAAAACTGGTTCGACAGTTTATCTCAGAAAATTCTCTTGCTATTTGTGCTATTTTAGAGTTCCACCTATCGTATAGTAATCTTTCTTCTGTGAGTTCTAAAGTGTTTTCTAATTGGAGTTGGATCTCGAACTGTAATCTGTGTAACAAAGGTACTCGTATTCTTGTTGGCTGGGATCTGGGTACTGTGGATGTGATGGTTTTGTCTCAAGCTGATCAAGTTATCCATACCCAGATTCGCCTCAAAGATGAAAATAAGATGTTCATGGCTTCATTTGTATATGCTCATAACCACTATATTGATCGTCGTGCTTTATGGAATAGCCTTTCTCGGCATAAACTCTTTGTTTCGGGTAAAGCTTGGTGTATTCTGGGTGACTTTAATGCTACCCTTAGTACATGTGATACTGCTGTTGGAGCCTCGGGTATGAATATCTCTACGTGGGAATTTCGTGATTGTGTTGAAAATCTTGGTCTTGTGGATGTTAATAGATTGGGGCTGAATTTTACATGGAATCAAAATCCTCGTGGCTCTAATGGTGTACTAAGGAAGATAGATAGAATTATTGCTGACTTTGTTTTTCAGCAAGATTTTGTTGGTGCTACGGCTATATTTAAACCTTATCTTACCTCTGATCATACTCCTGCGATCCTCAAGCTTCCCACAAAAACCAAGTTCAAACCCAAACCATTTAGATTTGCTAATCTGCTTGTTTTTGATAAGAAGTTTCAGGAAGTGGTACAACAAGGATGGAATGAATATATTGAAGGCTTTAAAATGTATATTGTGGTACAAAAGCTGAAGCTGTTAAAAAAGCCACTTTGGAAAATGCTTGTGGATAAAGGTAACCTCCATACAAATGTTATAAAGCTACGCACTGAGCTTGAGGCTGTACAAGTAGCTCTTGATAACGATCCACACAATGCTAATCTTCGAGAGTAGGAAGCAATTTACCTCCAAGCTTATAATGATGCTGTTATTGAAGAAGAAAGATTTCTGAAACAAAAATCTAAGATTGGTTACGTGTTGGTCATTCGAATTCGGCCTATTTTCATAAAGTTGTTAAGTCTCGTACAGCTCAGAAACACATCACTCATGTTCTTGACTCGAATGGCAGATTGGTGGAAGGTAATGAGGTCTATAATGTCTTTGTCAACCATTATATGAATTTTATTGGCAAGGCAGGTACTGTGGTTCCTTTGGAAATTCATGGACTTATTTCGAAGACCATCACTGCCCAACAGGCGACGTCATGATTTCTGAAGTTACAGATGAAGAAGTGAAACAGGTTGTTTTCTCTATGGGTGATGATAAATCACCAGGTCCTGATGGTTCAACTGCTGCATTCTTTAAGAGTGCTTGGGGTATCATTGGCAAGGATATCACTGTGGCGGTTCAAGATTTCTTTCTTTCTAAGAAACTTCTTAAAGAACTCAATCACACAAAGATTGCACTTGTTCCTAAGGTTTCGGCTCCTTCTACAGTCACTGAATTTCGGCCTATCTCTCTTTGTAATATTTTGTTCAAGTGCATTAGCAAAATTATTGCAAACAGAATCAAAGACTCTCTTTCGGGCCTTGTTAGTATAAACCAGTCTGCATTCATTCCTGGTAGAACAATATCTGATAACATTCTTCTTACCCAAGATATTATGCACAATTACCATCTTAACAGGGGACCTCCGAGATGTGCTTTCAAAGTTGATATTCAGAAAGCGTATGATACGGTTGATTGGGGATTCCTCAATAACATTCTTATTGCTTTTGGTTTCCCTCAACGGATGATTGATTGGATTATGCTTTGTGTCTCTTCAGCTTCTTATTCGTTGAGTATTAATGGTTTTGTGCATGGCTATTTTAGAGGTAAACGTGGGTCAGGCAAGGAGATCCTCTGTCTCCATACCTTTTTACACTCGTTATGGAGATCTTGACCCTTATTCTGAAACAAATTGTTAGGAATTCTGCTTCCTTTTCCTTCCATCATCATTGTCAAGAACTTCAGGTGATCAATCTTTGATTTGTAGATGACTTGTTTATCTTTATGCGTGGTGATGTGGATTCTGCACAGGTTATTATAGCTTCTATTGATGAATTTAAAGCTGTGTCTGGTCTTGCTCCTAGTTTACCTAAGAGCACTGCTTACTTTTGTAATGTTCGTGATTCAATTAAGAGGGCTATTTTGGAGGTGCTCCCTTTTGAAGAAGGAAGACTCCCTGTGAAATACCTGGGAGTTCCCCTGGTGTCATCTAGGCTAGTTTTTCAAGACTGTAAACTGTTGGTGGAACAGGTTCATAAAAGGGTTAATGACTGGAGAAACAAGTTTTATCTTTTGCAAGAAGGGTTCAACTTATTATTTCTATGCTATCAGCTATTCATGTCTACTGGTCTTCTGTCTTCATCTTGCCTATGAGTATTATCATGGACATTGAGCAGATTATCTGTGGTTTCTTGTGGTGTCAGGGTGAGATGCAGAAAGGAAAAGCTAAAGTTTCTTAGGATGACGTGTGTTTACCTACAGAAGAAGGTGGTCTTGCTATCCGTAAGATCCGGCCATTTAATGTGGCTCTCTTTTCAGTTCATATATGGAACATTATTACGAATAAGGATTCCCTTTGGGTGAAATGGGTCCATACAAATAAATTACGAGGTACAAGCTTCTGGAATATTCCTTACCGTGGTAATCTTTCTTGGAGTTGGAGAAAATTACTTCAGGTTCGTCCTTTACTTCGTAATTTTATTTGGGTTAAGATTGGTAATGGTCATAATGTTTCCGCTTGGCATGATATTTGGTGTAATGATGGTCCGTTATACGACCAGATTACTCCAAGAGACATTCATAGAGCTGGATTCACGATTTATTTGTGATCTAGTCACCAATGGTGTGTGGTAATGGCCTACTGATTGGACCTCCAGACTTCCTTCTTTGACAGCCCCCCTTTGCTTTCCTCTAATGTTGATGAATGGCTATGGAAAGACAGAAATGGAGACTTTAAAGATTTTTCGTTGAATGGTGTTTTGGAGGACCCGTGCCCGAGGAAGGATAAAGTGATTTGGCATGACCTAGTCTGGTTCTTCTATGGCATTCCTAGGCATGCTTTCATTCTTTGGTTGGTTTTTAGAGGAAGACTCAAAACACAAGACTTAATGGTTCAATGGGACGCAAGTCTTGATTGTAGATATTCTCCTCCCAAGAGCAAAGAAGAGATCGGTTCGTAATGTTGCTGATAAACTTTGTCTTGCTGCTACAGTTTATTTTATTTGGCAAGAAAGGATTGGCAAGAAAGGAATGCTAGATTGTTCAAACAGGAATCTAGATCGGTGGATACATTAGTTGATGTGATTATGTCAAAAATTCGACTCAAGATGCTCACGTTCAGATACAAAAGAAGCTTGAATGTGGAGAGATTTCTTGTGGCTTGGGATCTTCCTGTGTTATTAGTTAATCACTAGAGTCTTTTATTTGCTATGTTATGCTCCTTATGTTTGTTTTTCTAGTTAATTGCTTGTTTGGATGTAATCTGTTTTTGCACGTTGGTGTGCATGGAAGATTTGTAAAGTCAACATAGTACTCAGCTATGTTGCCTGTTCTTTCATATTAATATATTCTTACCAGAGGTGACGGCCTTAACTGAAAAAAAAAGGAGTCGTTACGGTTGAAATGGGTTCATACGCACAAATTGTGAGGAAGGGGTTTTTGGGATGTTCCTCTAAAGGGTAACATGTTGATGCGTAAAACACGCAATAACTCAAGCACAACGGAAATTAAACAAAACGGAATTAAATATTTTTAGTATTTTCTGATTTTATGAAATAAACAAAACAAGACGATAAATAAAAGGATAGATAAAAGAATCCACCACCAAGATTCGTAAAGGTCAAGCCATCGGAATCAAGGACAAAGGAAACACTCCAACCCACCACTATGTTTGATAAAGGTCTAGCCACCACAAACATAGATAAAGGAATTGTAGATTTAAGATCTCACCACTATATTTGATAAAGGACGAACTACCACAAATATAGATAAAGGGATCACTTCAAACCACCAAGATCAAAGATCTATAAAGGTAAATGAAGATTTTGGATAAGAAATAGAGGTTGCTCTATTAATTTAATTCAACAACATAATTTGCTAACAATGGGAAATACAACCTCTATTTATAGATATAACTATTTCCTAGGAGTTATCGAAACAATAATAAAATAATAAAAAGCTGTCATGTGCAAAGGACAACCACCTTAGCCAATGGGAAATGGACAGAATAAGCTTCTAGAAAGATTCCTTTGCTAGAGGGCCTACAATACCGTTAGAAATAATGTGGCCACTAATTCCTTTCTTGTCTAATTCTTTGACAGCTGTCATTCTTCCTTTATTGGGTCCCATAAGCATGCGTTAGAAGCAAACTTTATTAAGGAAATTGGAGAGCAGAAATCTGGACTTCCATTAGGAACATAAATCTGGAGCATCCATCTAAAGACTAGAACTGGTCACTAGAGAGCTTCAGTGGACTGGAGCACTTTAGTGAAGACTTTCTTCACTGATGGTTTTCTGAGGGTGGTATCTGGAACTTCTTGCCACTGGAGAAGTGTTACAACTGGAGGCTGAGCTTGATCAGCGATCACTTGTCTAAAATGGGCTATCGTTGGCAGAATTAGCATGGCTTGCTCAGATGGCATCAAGGGCTCAGAATTATGCGCCAGCTCAGAAATGGACTTTAGCTCAGAATTTAAGTTTATTTCAGAATCTTCTTTTCCCTTAGAGATTCTGGTCACTTCAATTGATCTGCTTGGCTTACTGGTAATGTTCAGTTCAACGAATCTGGTCAGTTCTGCATCATTCTCCCCTTCTGAAAAAGGACTTGTCCTCAAGTCCTCGAGGTACTCATCTTCCACATAAGGCATCAGATCTCCAACATTAAAAGTACTTAAAACTGCCATTTCTCCAGGTAGCTCAACTTTGTAAGCATTATCACCATATCTCTCCAGAATCTTTAATGGTCCTTCAGCTCTGGGCATTGACTTGTTCTTTCTTTGAGATGGAAACCTTTCTTTTCTCAGATGCACCCAAACTAAATCACCTGGAGAAAAACTGGATTGCTTTCTATGCTTGTTTGCTCTTGCCTTGTATTCAGCATTAGTCTTCTCAATTTTGGCCTTCACTTCGTGGTGATTTTTCTTGACTTCTTTTGCTTTGGCCTCAGCTTCAATACTTCCTTTTGGTTCAATCGAAAATGGAATTAAATCAATGGGAGTCAGTGGATTGACACCATAACAGATTTCAAATGGAAATTTACTGGTAGAATAATTAGGAGCTTTGTTGAAGGCAAAGTCAGCATGATCTAACTTTAGATCCCAATCTTTCAACGTCTTCTTTACCAGTGTTCTCAACAGCATACCAATCGTTCTATTTGTAACTTCAGTTTGTCCAGCAGTTTGAGGGTGATGAGACGTACTGAACATGAATCTGGTACCCATCAATCTCCATAATGTCTTCCAGAAATAACTTAGAAATTTCACATCTCTATCTGACACAATTGCCTTTGGAATCCCATGCAAGCGAACAATCTCCTTGAAAAATAAATTTGCCACTGCTGAAGCATCATTTGTAGTATTGCAAGGAATAAAATGAGCCATCTTCGAAAAACGATCAACAACCACCATTATTGAATCTTTTTACCCTTTGAGTTCTGGGCAATGCAACAATAAAATCCATGCTAAGATCTTCCCATGGTTGACTTAGAACTGGAAGAGGAGTATACAAACCCTTATGAAAAGTTGCCTTCGCATGGTGACAAGTTGGACAGTGATTGATGATATTTTGAACATCCTTCAGTAAACTTGGCCAGTAGAAGTGTTCAGTGAGGATTTCTCCAGTCTTGTTAATGCCAAAATGGCCAGCTAAACCTCCTCCATGTGTTTCTCTTATTAGTAGATCATGAATAGAACCCCTTGGAATACACAACTTTCCATTCTTAAATAAGAAACCATCATGCACAACGTATGGGCCTTTCTGGTGAGCTTCAGTGAGGCACTCAGAAAAGTCTGGATCAGCAGTATACAACTCCTTGATGAAAGAAAATCCAAGAACTCTTGCTTCCAGAATTGATAGCAATGAATATCTTCTAGAAAGTGCATCAACAACAACATTAGCTACTCCATCTTTATGTTTAGAAACAAACGAATAAGACTGCAAAAATTCCACCCATTTTGCATGTCTGGCATTAAGCTTGTGTTCACCATTAATGAACTCTAGAGCTTCATAGTCAGAAAATAAGACAAACTGTTTTGGCTTCAGATAATGAGACCAGTGAGTAATAGCACGAATAATTGCATAAAACTCTTGATCATAAGTGCTATACTTCATTTTAGAACCATTTAGCTTTTCACTGAAATACGCCACTAGACGCCCTGCTTGTACCAGAACTGCACCAATACCCACACCACTGGCGTCACAATCTAACTCAATCAACTGATTGAAATCTGGCAAAGATAATACTGGAGCTGAACTGAGCTTTTCCTACAGTGACTCAAAGGCTAACTGGGCTGAACTTGGCCAGTCAAACACACCCTTCTTCAGACAATCAGTAATTGGAGACACAACTGTAGAGAAATTCTTGATAAATCTTCCATAAAAAGATGCCAGTCCATGAAAACTTCTTACTTCGGTGATTATAGTAGGAACTGGTCATGATTTGATGGCTTCTACCTTGGAAGGATCCATGGAAATACCCTTTTTGACACCACATATCCAAGGAAAATTACACTTTTCACCATAAAATCATATTTCTCCAGTTTGCCATACAACTGGTGTTTCCTTAGTAATTCAAATACACTTCTATTAATAACATGTTCAGCTTTAGATTTTGAATATACAAGAATATCATCAAAGTAAACAACAACAAACTGACCAATGAATGGTCTGAGAACTTCATTCATTAACCTCATGAAAGTACTGGGAGCATTAAATAAACCAAAAGACATTACTAACCATTCATAAAGGCCTCCTTTGATTTTGAAAGCAGTCTTCCACTCATCTCCATCTTTAATTCTGATCTAGTGATAACCACTTCTGAGATCAATTTTAGAAAACACACTGGAGCCATGTAACTCATCAAGCATATCATCCAATCTAGGAATGGGATATCTATACTTAATAGTTATATTATTTATGGCTCTACTATCAACACACATTCTCATCGAACCATCCTTTTTGGGGACCAGGAGAGCTGGAACTGAGTAATGACTCATACTGGCTCTCACATAACCTTTGGCAACCAACCCTTTAACCAGATCAATCTGGTGTTTAATACCTCTTACTGCCGGTAATCCTTCAGGTAAGTCTTCTGGGAAAACATCAGTAAAGACTTCTGGAGACTGGGACTCCAATGAACTCCTTTTCTTCAGTACGCTCTAGTACCAGTAACATCATAACTGGAGAGCCTCCAGTTGACTTTTCTTCAACTTAAGTTTGTGACATAAATAAAGACTTGTTGGGCTGGTGTTTCTAATTTATTTCAATAACTCATTGGGTTTCAGAGAAGTCAAAGTGACCTTCTTCCCACTTACAAATAATGAATAAGAATTTGCACGACCATTATGAAATACATAATTGTCAAATAACCATGGTCTACCCAACAAAATATGACAAGCATCCATAGGAACAACATCACAAATAATTTTATCTTCATAAATAGATCCAATGGAAAAAGGAATAGTAACTTGTTGGTTAACTTTTACCTCAGATCCTTCACTGAGCCATTGCAACTTGTATGGACGAGGGTGTTTTATGGTAGGTAACTCCAGTTTTACTACCATATAAGTTGAAGCAGCATTAGCACAACTTTCGCCATCAATGATCAGATCACACACTTTGTCCTTAATAGTAAATCTGGAATGGAAAATATTTTCTCTCTTGGCAGTATCAATTACAACTTCATTAGCATGCATCACTCTTCTGACTACCAGTATTTCTCCAATATCTGCACCAACATATATTTCTTAACTTTCATCGTCATCATACACTGGTTCACCTTCTTCAGTGTCAACATCTGGTAAGCTTTCAATCTCCTTAGCAGTGAGTGCTCTCTGGTTGGGGCACTGTTTCTGGAAGTGACCAAAACCATGACACTTAAAGCATTTTCTTCCAACTGGCTCTTTTGATCCAACAGTTTCTTTCTCTTTGCCTCTGAAGGACTTTTGACCAGTTGCACTGGGCTTCAGAACTGGTTGACTGGAACTGGATGAAACCTTAGTGAAAGGTTTGTACTGGACTTTCTTCTTCAGCTGCTTCTCAATCCGGAGAGCCAATTTTCAAGCTCCTTCGTACGTCCAGATGGGCTGCAACTCTATCTTTTCTGAAATGGTAGCATTCAACCTACCAATGAATCTGGCGATAGTACGCTCTTCAGTTTCTATCACACCAGTTCGAGTCTTCAGTTGCTCGAATTCTCTAATATACTCCACCACTTCTTTAGTTCCTTGCTTCAGGTTGTTCATTAGTAGATACTGATCTTGCTTGTACGACTGGGGAACAAATCTCTTCTGCATGACTTCTTTCAGTTTGGACCAGGTCTTGATTTTGCTTTTACCCTTATATTCTCTTTCAGACTTCATATTATCATACCAAGATGAAGCATACTTTTTCAACCTAATAATGGCAATTATAAAACTCTTTTTATCATCATAACCCTTTATTTCCATTACTCTATCCATAATCTGAACCCATTCAAAGAATTCTTCTGGGTTTGATGAACCAACAAAATCTGGGGGATCTATTTTAATATCTTTTGTATCATGCACCTTATGTCTCCTATGCCTTCTCCTAGAATGATTAGACTCATCAGAATCACTAGAAGATCTAGGGGTATCATCAGATCTCTCACTAGGACCTTGAGACTCATCATCTCTTTCACCTACAACACGTTCTCTATTCAACCTTAAACCACCATCTTCTAATAGATTAAGAACACGTTCTCTATTCAACACGTTCTCTTTCACCTTGGTTATTGTTTGGTTAGATCTTCAATCTGCCTATCCCTCCTAGCATTATGAGCTTCTTCTAATGTCATATTTCTAGAAAAAGTCGTTAATCTTTAACAAAACAATACCAACAATAACAGATTAAATAAAACGTACTACAACTCCAACATCTCTAATCTGACCCAACTAACCAAACAATAACCAATGACTAAAAGATTAAGAAACCTTTTTGGAACCTGGCTCTGACACCAAATTTGATGCATAAAACACACAATAACTCAAGCACAACGGAAATTAAACAAAACGGAATTAAATATTTTCTGATTTTATGAAATAAATAACAAAACAAGACGATACATAAATGGATAGATAAAATAATCCACCACCAACATTTATAAAGGTTAAGCCACCGGAATCAAGGATAAAGGAAATACTCTAACCCAACACTATGTATGATAAAGGTCTAGCCACCACAAACACAGATAAAGGAATCGAAGATTTAAGATCTCACCACTATATTTGATAAAGGACGAATCACTACAAATATAGATAAAGGGGTCACTTCAAACCACCAAGATCAAAGATCTATAAAGGTAAATGAAGATTTTGGATAAGAAATAGAGGTTGCTCTATTAATTTCATTCAACAACATAATCTGCTAACAATGGGAAATACAACCTCTATTTATAGATATAACTATTTCCTAGGAGTTATCGAAACAATAATAAAATAATAAAAAGTTGTCATGTGCAAAGAACAACCACCTTAGCCAATGGGAAATGGACAGAATAAGCTTCTAGAAAGATTCCTTTGCTAGAGGGCCTACAATACCGTTAGAAATAATGTGGCCACTAATTCCTTTCTTGTCTTCTTCTATGACAACTGTCATTCTTCCTTTATTGGGTCCCATAAGCATGCGATAGAAGCAAACTTTATTAAGACAACTGGAGAATAAAAATCTGGACCTCCACTGGGAACATAAATCTGGAGCATCCATCTGAAAACTGGAACCGGTCACTGGAGAGCTTCAGTGGACTGGAGCACTTCAGTGAAGACTTTCTCTGATGGTTTTCTGAGGGTGGTATCTGGAGATTCTTGCCACTAGAGAAGTGTAACAACAGGAGGCTGAGCTTGTTCATCGAACACTTGTCTGAAATGGGCTATCGCTGGCAAAATTAGCATGGCTTGCTCAGATGGCATTAAGGGCTCAGAATTATGCGCCAGCTCAGAAATGGACTTTTGCTCAAAATTTAACTTTATTTCAGAATCTTCTTTTCCCTCAGAGATTCTGGTCACTTCAGTTGATCTGCTCAGCTTACTGGTAATGTTCAGTTCAGCGAATCTGGTCATTTCCGCATCACATGTATTGCAGTTGGAGAAAATTGTACAAATTCGTCCTCTTCTTCGTAAGTATTTTTGGCATGTGATTGGAGATGGTAGAAATATTTCAGCATGGTATGATAATTGGGCAGATTTTGGAACTTTTATTAATTTGGTTTCGAACCTGATGATTATAGACGTAGGTTATGGTTTGGATTCTAGAGTGGCGGAAATTATTGATAGTGGATCCTGGAGACTGCCATCAAACTGGAGTCAGCTAGTTTTGTGTACTAATGTTCCTATTTTGCAGGAAAACGTAACTGATTTCTTCAAATGGCGTTTGAGTGCAAGTGGTTTGGATAATTTTTTTGGCTCGTAGGCTTGGGAGAATTTGTGTTTTAAACCACCTTTGGTAGATTGGTATCACATAGTTTGGTACAAACAAGCAATTCCCAAGCATTCTTTTCTCTTATGGCTCATATTTAATAGAAAATTTAAGACTCAAGATATGCTACAATAGTGGGATGTTCAACATAATTGCTCTTTGCCTTCGTTGTGTTTATTTTGCAATCTTAACCTGATTCGCACTCTCGCCTATTTTTTTTAGTATGTTTTTGCTTTTAGAGTTTGGCGGGATGTAAACATAACCGCTACAATATCTCAACTTTCGAGTAATTGGAATGACCCTGTGTGTAGCATGTTACTTGTAGAAAAGAAAAAACTCAATTTTTGATGTGATTTCGATGATTTTCCTAGCAGGTACGATCTATATGATTTGACAAGAAAGAAACGAAAAGTTATTTAAGCAAAGGCAGCCGCCTTTATTATTGAATTGGTTGTCTCTACTGTTCGACTTAAGCTAATGACGTTGTTGTATATAAAAAAAAAAACATAACGAAATAAATGTTGTCTCATTGGAAGTTACCTCCAGCATCATTACTAGTTCCAACGTAGCATGAGGATTGTGTATATCTAGTTTAGTTCAATGTCCTGTATTGGTTATATTTTTGTTTTTGTTTAATAACTTAGATAGGCCTTAGGTGGAGTGGCATGTCACTCCTTTTGTTTTTGGTAGTGGCTTTTGTTGGTATCTGATCACGTTACATAAACGCATGTTTGAAAGTTATTTAAGCCTATGGGGTCACACAAAATGACACATAAACTCTATGTTATTAATTAGTATATTAAAGTAATTCATAGATTAATATGATCACGAAATATTTAATAAACGATCGTTAAGTTAAATAGACGTTTGTTAATTAAATACTTTGAAAAGAGGGGTAGTAACAAAAACCAAAAATAAGAAAGAACCCTTTCGAACTCACCCTTCATGGCGACTATGTTCCTCCTTCATACCCCTGATCAGATTTCGTCTTAGATTAGCTTGTAAATGTGTCCCTCTCACTAATCCCTGGATTGGTTGAAGTGCATGTTTGAGTTTCTCTAGTACGTTTTTTCGTTTAGGGTTTTTATTTCATTTTCTTTTTGCCATTAACCCTAGCTTTTTATTTGTTTTTCTGATTGATTACCAGGGTTGTTTTCGCGACTAACGGTGTTTAGTTTAGCTAGATACTACGATCGTGTTAATTGATTAAGGGGGCAGATTTGAGATTTAGGGTTTTTTTAGGGTATGGTTTTCTTTTTTCTGTTTGTTCTTCCCAGGCTGCATGGTGCTATGAGTTCATTAGAGAGAGGTGCAAATACCAGGGGCAATCCTGGAGTCGCGTCAAAGGTCACTAATATTAATGGTAAGCGTTTGCCTGTCCGTAGCATTCTAAAAACCCTAATCCGGGAAAGGGAAATGCGGACAATAAGAAGGTGAAATGTGTGGGTATATCGACCAAAAATGATAACGAAGCATTAGGTGGTGGTCCATCTGCCACTACTTAAACTCCTAGTGCAGCTTCTAATCAAGGTAATCAACCCAAGAATGCAACTACAATGGAGCCGAATCCATTTGATATGCAAAAAGAACATAAGGATAATGAATCTGGGAAAGAGGAGGTCCCCACTAAGGAAGCTGATTCTGCCCATTTTCAGAGTGATACACCGCTGGAAAAGGAAGCTGTAAATGAGCCAAATATCGAACAACCTAAGGTCTTTTATGCTGCAAAAGTCAGTTCTAATACTACAAAAAAAACATCAATTTCAGGAAACTTGAAGCAACAAAAAAGCAAGATGGAGTTGATATTGTTCTTCCAAAGGAATCCGTTCGTGAGGTAAATGATAGATTCCAAAATACGTATGCGTGGATTTCTCTGGTCTCAGTGTTTATTCTCCATTCTCGTATTATTTTGGAGTCGGAAAAACGTATGTGTGGATTTCTCTGGTCTCAAGGTGCACTTCAAAAAGGTAAATCTAAAGCTTCTTGGAAGTCGATTTGTGTTCCCAAGTATGAAGGTGGTCTTGGTATAAGGAGAATTGCTGATGTAAATTGTGCACTTATGGTTAAACATATATGGAGCATTTTGTCTCATAGGAAATCTGTTTGGGTTGATTGGATTCATTTACATAAGCCGAAAGGTATGAGTTTTTGGGAAGTCGCACCTAAGGGTAGCATGACATGGAGTTGGAGGAAGTTACTCCAAGTTCACCCCAGAATTCGTGCTTAAATTAAAAACCATATTGGAAATGGCATGGAATCCTTTGCATGGCATGATAACTGGTCGAGTATAGGGCCTATGGCATCCTTTGTTAGTAATAGAGAAATTGCAAAGGCTGGTTTTTCTCTTAATGCTAAAGTTGTGGATATTGTGGAAGAGGATAATTGGAAGTGGCATGTAGCTTGGTTCGATCTATATCCAGTCTTAATTAACGTGCAGCCCCCACACTTTCATGACTTTCAAGACTCTATCAGGTGGTATGATTCTAATAACCAAGAGCGACACTTCTCATCGGCGACTGTGTGGGAGACTATTCGCACAAGACAGGAAGAAGTCCCTTGGGTAAATATTGTATGGTACTCACATTGTGTACCACGTTATATCTTCCATTTTTGGCTGGTTTTACGGAAAAAATTGAAAACACGAGATAGGATGAAAGTATGTGACGTTGGAAGTGCCTATAACCTCAATCTTATGAGTTGCCCACTATGCCAACGTGGAAAAGATAACCATAACCATCTTTTCTTTGAATGTCCTTATTCTTCGCAGGTTTGGTCTAAGATAAAGGTTCTGGCTAGTATGTCATCTATCTCTGCTAAATGGGATGACAATGTAACTGGTAGCCCCTATTGCTAAGCAAAAGACGGTTAAGAGCATCATTGGGAAGCTTATGCTAGTTGCTGCGACCTACTTCATATGGCAAGAGAGAAATACTCGCTTGTTTTCAAATAATTCTAGACCGGCAACAAAAGTAGGGGATATCATTATTTATAATGGTTGTCAAGATGGTTTCCTATTGGATTAATGGAGGCTTGCTGGACCTGATTCGTAGTAACATAGCCTTCTTGGCTTGAAGACTTATTTTTAGCTAGATGGATTTGTTGGATTCCTACAATGGCCGATTCTATTTCCGTATTTCCTTTCTAGTCATTGTAGTAGGTTGTTTCAATTGTTATTTTGTTGGAATTGGCACATATACATGGCATGTCATGTATATAAATTAGTTTGATATTTAGCCACTCTACTTGTACTGTTCTGAAGTGATTTAATATATCGATCGGCGTAACCTTTATCCAAAAAAGATAGATTCCAAAATACTTTGGTGGGGTATTTCCTGGGTAAACGATTAGCTTTCCCTATAGATGATAACTTTGTTAAGAATAACTGGACCAAATTTGGAGCCACAAGGGTAATGATGAATAGTAATGGCTTTTTTTTCTTTAAATTCAACTCGAAAGAAGGAATGAATAAAGTATTAGAGGAGGGACCATTGATGAACAGAAGTGTTCTGTTATTATTGAATACCTGGTCACCAACTATGAATCTAAAAAAGGAGGAGATCAAGAATATAGTCATTTGGATTAAAATGCATGGAGTCCCCATGGCGGCTTATACTGAAGATGGGTTGAGTCTATTAGCAACAATGCTTGGGAATCCAAAGATGTTGGATACATATACTACCACCATGTGTTTGGAGTCATGGGGTAGGTGTGATTATGCTAGAGCTTTAATTGAAATTTCTGCCGATTGTGACTTTAAAGAGGAACTTTATCGGTAAAAGGCCGTCACCCCTGATTAGATTTTATATATCATCAATAAAAACAGGCGTATTGACTGACTTGTCCATACGACTAAGTACAACCATAATGCCAAAAACAGCAACAACCAATATCATGCAAGTGACAAACCACATACATGACTAAAACAATCGCCTCTAGATCAACACAATACTAGACTCGAAAAAACACAAAACCTAAGATGTTACATACAACAAAGACTTAGGTAGTTTCCATACTTCCAGAATCCCTTCCGTTCACTTCTTCTTCTTGAAACTAAAACCAAGTAGTTTGAGACGAACAGTAGCCTTAATAACTTCAATTAATTGCTGGGCGTATCTCTTTTTTTTGTTGAATAAACGCGAATTCCTCTCCTGCCAAATAAAATAAGTAGAAGCTGCAAGAACTAGCTTTGCAATGATAATATCAGCTCATTCCCTCTTAGCAAAAGAAACGAAATAACTCACAAGAACGTCCCAATGAAAAGAATAATGATCCAACTCTGCATAGTCACAAATCCCTTTCCAAACTTGTGTAGCATAAGAACATTCAAAAAATAAATGATCATGGGAATCAGGCTGCAACTCACATAAAGCACAAACTGTAGGAATATCAGCACGTCCATGAGTCTCCCATGAAGATAGTACATCTTGTGTCTTGAGCTTACGTCTAAAAACAAGCCACAAATGAAATGCATGCTTTGGTATACAATGAGTAAACCAAACAACATTAAACCAACGAACCTCCAAACCTCTTGGCCGGATAGTCTCCCATACCATGGTAACAGAAAACTCTTGAAATCCTGCACTGTTCTTCCAACTTAGTTCATCCTGTTTATCTTGCACAAAAGTAGGAATCTGGATCCTTGAGGCTAAAACCCGCATTATTAATTAAACAGGAAGATAAATGATTAATCAATGGACTTGCATCACACCAATTATCGAACCAAGCCGAGGTAACATTTCCATCTCCTATTCTGAACCAAATAAAATCATGAATTATTGGTCGAATCTGTAATATTTTCCTCCAGCTCCAAGTCATATTACCTTTATACGGAATCTCCCAAAAATTCTTGTCCTTTATTTTGTACATGTGAATCCATTGAACCCATAATGACTCCTTCCTAATCAGTAACTTAGAAACATGAGCAGAAAGTAAAGCTATATTAAAGTCATACAACCTTCGAACTCCTAACCCCCCTCCAGCTTTAGGAAAACAAACAACCTCCCAAGCTACTTTGGATTTTCCTTTTTGTAATGAACCTTGAGACCAAATAAAATTTATCATTATTTGTTCAATTTCTTGAGACACCGCAGCTGGTAACATAAACATGGTACTCCAATATACATGCATAGATGACAAGACCGACTGAACCAACTGTAGCCTACCAGCAAAACAAAGGAATTTATTCTTCCAATCCGACACACAGTTTCTTACCCTTTCAATCAATTCACGACAATCTCGATAGACAAACCTCGTGGAAACTAAAGGAACTCCAAGATATTTAACCAGTAATGATCCCTCCTCAAACGGTAGAACACTAAGAATAGACAACTTAACATGATTCACAACATTACAAAAGTAAGCTGTACTTTTCGGTAGACTAGGAGTTAACCCAGAAGCAGCCTTGAATTCTTCCAAAGATTCCATTACAACTCTTGCTGATCCGACATCACCATGTAGAAAGATAAGAAGATCATCTGCAAAGCACAAATTAATGATATCTAGACCTTCACATTTGGGATGAAATGTGAACTCACCTGATTCACGAACCCGCCTTTTCAACATAAGTGTCAAGACCTCCATAACCAGGGTAAACAAATATGGAGAAAGAGGATCCCCTTGTCTCAAACCCCTTTTACCGGAGAAGAAACCATGAAGAGATCCATTAAAACACAAAGAGAAAGATGTAGTAGCCACACAAGTAATAATCCAATGAACCATTGTAGAATGAAAACCGAACTCTATCAAGATTCTCTTTAGGAACCTCTATTGCAATTCCAGATATTGAGGGGGAGGGGTACATTAATGAGAAAATCGGAGTTAATGAATGGAAACCTCCCAGGTGCTCAACATGTTGCATATTTGGTCATAATAATGCTCAATGTCCTAAACATGTGAAGATAGTATAAAAACCTGATGTTAAGGTTGATGTAGATGGATTTCAGCAAGTAGAAAAAGAAGAAACAGAGTGTGAATATTAATAAACCGAAGCAAAAAATTGTCTATCAACCTGTTTCGAAGCCAAAAAGTGTTCCATCCACTTCGACGAATACTAGCTCAGCTAAGGTACATACAGCCAATAAATATGAGCTGTTAAATGATTATGGAAAAGATGATGGTGATGTCTTGGTAGAAATTAGTGAGCCGATTAAAAGTGAAATGGACAAAAAGCCTAATGATGAGGATTGGGATGCTGATGTAGATGAGGTAATTTCCATACCTTATGAAGCAACGTATTATATGGCAACGGATAGTCAACCACAAACAAATTCTGAGGGGGTAAGCACTCCCGGTGTACAGGTTTCCAATGGGTAGTATAGTTGCATGGAATATAAAGGGGCTTGAACCGTCCCCTGAAACAAAAGGAGGTTCGCTAGGTGGTTATCGATAATGACGTACAAGTATTTATTAGATTTGCAAAAAAATATGTAAAACGTGGGATTGGATGTCTAATGGAAACTTGTGTGATAAGGGCACTCGTATTATTCTTGGATGGAATTCTGATTTGGTTGATTTACTGGTCTTATCTCAAACCAGCCAAGTAATTCATGTCCAAGTATACCTTAAAATAGAGAAAAAGGCTATGTATTGCTCATTTGTATATGCTAGTAACTACTACAAATCACGTAGAGAGTTGTGGTCGAGCCTTTGCTTGCATAGCTCTTTTGTTGATGGAAAGCCTTGGTGTATTCTGGGGGACTCTAAGTTGTCATTAAACCTTGAAGACAACTATGCTGGTTCGTCTAATATCAATAGAGGTATGAGGGAGTTTAAGGAGTGTGTCGAAAAGATTGAAGTTATTGATATAAATCTTACGGGGCTCCAATTTACTTGGAATCAAAAGCCAAAGAAGGGAGCTAGAATACTTAAGAAGATAGATCGGATTATGGGTAACATGCAGTTTACATGTGAGTTTCCTGGTTCTGTTGCAATTTTCGAACCATATAGGGTATCGGATCACTCGCCATGTATTCTTAAAATTCTAAGTATCACTAGATCCTTACCAAAACCATTCAAGTTTGCAAATTTTCTTGCTGATAAGAAGGGGTTTATTGATCTGGTTAAGGAAAAATGGGAGATGGAGGTGAATGGACATAATATGTTTCAAATTGTATCTAAG